>NC_141900.1:71906749-72220980 GCF_057802395.1 Ceratotherium simum simum | reverse complement strand
CCATCCCTGGCATATAGTAGATGCTCAGTAAATGCATTTGGATGAACAGAATAAACGAATGACACTTTGGGGCAACTAAATGCCACAGGGATAATAGCACAGTCCTGCCTAGCTGACTTTATTTTTCAAGTGGTTAACGTTAGACCAACAATTTTTCCAAATTTTCATCAATCAAGCTGACTTACTATAGGCTTTTGCTACTGCCCTTTCTGAGAGAAAGGCAAGAGCCGTCAACCTATAATTTAGAGGTTCAAGGATTGTCACTAACATCCTTTGAGGATATGTCATGAGTCATGAGGTGAAAGGAACTAAAAGTGGACCCTGGGATAACAAAATCACCTTCCTTCTAAGGAAAATGGAGGCTTTCTCTAGTGTGGTAATGCTTTCGTGACATTTCCCAGGCACTTGAATGATCATTTCTCTATGCCAAGGGTTTTCTCAAGAGGAAAAAAATGGGTCAATAAAAGAGGTCTCTCCACTTGGTAATAAGTTGGCTTGAGTTCCACATGGATGTTTGCATTTAAAAGGTAATGGTTTTAAGTGGCAATTACAAGGATTATTATGAATTCCCGGTAGAAAAGTAGTCAAATATATTTAAATGATTTACAAATTTATACCATAAGTCATGGAGGGAAAATAATATTATTTAAAACTGGCAAAAAAAAAAAAATAGCAAAAATGCATCTACCTAAGAAATTGTAGGCTTAAAGCAGCATGTCTGCTATATGAATATGACATCAGTTACCAATGTTTAAGCATCACTGAAAAATGAGTTGCCATGGTTTTTAACAAAAGACTTCTGGTTTGCCTGGTTTTCTTTTTACTCCACTTATTCATCAATCATTATTGAGAGCCAGCTATGTAACAGGCACTCTGCTAACGCTAGTAATACTGAGAGAAAGACAATGCCTCTAACCTCAAGAGTTCACGTTCTAGTTAAGTAAAAATCATTATGAGACATTGTGATTACTATCTCATATTTCACTAAATTAACAAAGCTGACCAGCTACTTTGGAGATAGATAGACACAACCAACTTTCTTACTAAAACATTTGCAGTACAATACATGGATTATCTACATAACTATTTCTCCTCCTTTTCAGTTGTGCCGCTTAATACTTTTACTACTCAGTAACATGCTCATGAGAGAATGGGCTAGGAAAATTAAAAGCGGTTAGCTAAATCATTCTTTAACTGATAGATTAGGAAGGAAGACTTGCATGTTTAACCAATAAATATATATGTCTAAAATGCTTTTGTATATGCATAAGAAAAAGATAATAACCCAAAAGAAATATGAATAAAAGATATAAACCAATATTTCAGAGAAGAAAAGATGTTCAGCCTCATTAATAGTAAAAGAGATGTCACTTTAAACAGTAAGATGCCCTGTTTCAACTGCTGCACTGACGACATTCTTCAAGACTGATAATGTCTAGTTGGTGAAAACGTGGCAAAAACAAGGTCTCTTACACTATTGTAGGAGCAAACAATTAAGATAATGTTTTAGGAAGAGATTTTGGCAATATTTATGAAAATTTTAAATGCATATATCTTTCACTCAGAAATTCAACGTCTAGAAATCGACTGTATGGAAATATTTGCACCAGCTCTCAGAGTAGGAGGATATTCATTTAAGCTTTGTTTCTAACAGCAAAACTGGAAATAATCTGAATTATGATTTTAAAAAAGGGGGGATGACTAAACAAATTATTGCACATATATAATACTATGAAGTGATTAAAAGGAATGAGGCCAAGCTATGTGTACTCACATGGAATGACATCCCTTAAAAAGCTTTAAGTAAATGGAAAACACATTGCAGAAGATGTACTGCATGATTCCATTTTTTGTGATAAAAAGAAGCTAACAAGCCTATACGTGCTTGTGCTTGCTTATGCTTAATAATAAGCAAGAATAAGCCTAGAAGGATATTTATGAACCATTAATGTAGAATCCCTATGAAGAATAAGACTGTGGTATGACAGGGGAGGAACAGTGCATGTCTGTAAGGTTGGATTTTTACAAATGCCTATTACTTTAAAATTTTTTCATATATTTTAACCACTCTTTCCTTCTCCTCTATTAGCAGAGGAAGAAAAAAGTTTTAATTTAGATAAGAAGCTGAAACCACAGGCTACAACGTACTGGCCATAATCTTCAGGTTCTGCATTTGCATTGATGCATACATGGAAAGGATTTGCCCTAAAATCCCATGCTTTGACCCCCGAAGCAGAGAGAGATTCTACCCGCGAACGCTGTTGTTTGTTGTAGTTGTTGTTGTTGTTGTTCCTTTTCACTTTGGGGGAGTTGTATGGCATTTCTCAACATGAGGCGCTACAAGTTGATTAACAACACCTCCACAAACCTCCTGGGAGTGCAACATGGCAGACAGGCAGGTAGGAAACTGAGGAGAAAGAGAACTTCTGAAAACATCCTGAAATAGTGTCATCCCACATAAGTAAAAGCATTAACTCATTCACAAATGCTAGGCTATATTCAACCATGAGAATTAATAAATGAACAATCCATGAACTTAAAAGTTCATGAATAGAGTCCATTTCCATATAGGAACAAATATGCACAAATAATAATAAAACTGGCTTTAAGTCCCCATTATTTTTCCTTTCTTCTATTATTTTAAGCTGTCCTACAGAACTGAGCTACACATTTTCAAGACAAACAAATCTCTACTGTACAGAAATATACAGGAAATGTAGCTGTCATTTGAACCTTAACATTTACCTTAACCTAGTTAAGAATTCTTTTTATTCATTACATTGTAGATATCTTTCTTCAGTACTAACCAACTTGTAGTGTGCTGTTCACCTCTTGACCTACATTTCTCTAGGTGATTCTTTTGTTTGTTTGTTTGTTTGTTTGCTGAGGAAGATTTGCCCTGAGCTAACATCTGTTGCCAATCTTCCTCTTTTTGCTTGAGGAAGATTCACCCTTGAGCTGACACTTGGGCCAATCTTCCTCTATTTTGTATGTGAGTCACCATGACAGCATGGCCGCTGACAAGTGGTGAGGTCTGCACCCAGGAACCAAACCTGGACCGCTAAAGTGAAGCACACCAAACTTAACCACTAGGCCACAGGGCTGGCCATCTCTTGGTGTTTTTAATGAGAAACAATAGTGACTAAGCAAGAAAACTCTAGGAATCAAAAAGATTGGACTTCAAATCCTGACTTGGCATCTTCTAGTTGTGTGTTTTCGACAATGTACTTAAGTCTCAGTTTCCTTGTCTGTTACATAGTTAATAGTGGTGCCTACTTTATCAGGTTGTCCTCTGGATTCCCTGAGAGAAGGCAGGTAAAGGGCCTGGGACACAGCAAACGTTTACTAAGGCGTTATAATAACCACTCCCCTCAACCAGATGATGTAATTGTGCATTAGCTCACACAGGATATTTTATCGGTTAGTCTTTATCTTAAATAAGGAATGCAAAACACATTACAGTAAGTAAGAGCTGTTTTTAAAAAATCTTTTGCTGATTGTCTGAATGCTTTAAAATACCTGAAAAAATATGCCTGGAAATACTTGCCTCTAAAAATTTAAATGTCAGCAGGCGATACGTAGATGAATGGCTGTCTCCAAAGAGGCAATAGTATACCCCCTTTCAATTCTGACTGATTTACCACGATCCAGGCTTCTGATAACTCCACGCCTCCCCAGCAGTCCCCCAACCCTATTCTCAGTGGATTTTTATTAGAGAGAAACAAACAAGGCAAGAAAATATAAACAAAATTAGATGACAGGGTTAATTTCTATTTCCCAAGCCTGGAAATAGTTGGCTGTGTTGTGCACATTCTCCTCCACAGGCAACTTTGTCCACAAGAATGGGAGAGAAATTGGAGTGTCCCTCCAGCAGTTGGCCCAGCTGTACTCCCCAAGAACTGCTGTTTCATGCTTCTTGAGGTATGGAGCGAAGTGTTACACTCTGTGAAGGGGAGCCACAGCCAAAAGCTTCATTGCTCGATTCAACGTTGCCAAAGACTCAAGAAGTGGGACACAAAAGACCCCCACAACTTTACCTTTATGAAGCACACTTAAGGAATTTGTACCCAAAAGCCTTACTGAATTGTGGGATTCTCCTTTTAAAATTATAACAAAATTGCTTTTGTAAGTATTTTTCAGGCCACTAGATATTTTTTGTCTAAAAGCAGCTACTTGTAAGATCTCTTTAAGCAAATTCTGCAAAAGTTCTTCCTTTAGCATCTTAATAAAATGCTGTCTGTTTCTTTTTTCAAATTCCATAAATTCATAGCCATATTGTTAAATTAAATGACATTAGCTTTAATAATGTTCTTATTTGTCGGTCATGAGATTATTGTTCTACATTTTACCTTCTTCCTGAGAGCAATAAGAATCATGAGTACAAAATATCTCTTGATCAGAAAAGTTTAATGTCTTCCAGGATTTTCTTGGATATTCTATAATAAATATTACAATAATAGTAACAGTGGCTGATATTCACCGGGACATTACTGAATGATAAACACCATTCTAAGTGCTTTACATAAAAATTAACTTATTTAATATTCATAACAACCCTACCAAGTAGGCACTATTATTATTCCCATTTTACAGAGGAGGGAACTAAGGCACAGAGAAATTTAGTGACTTCCCACAGTTACACAGCTGGTAACTGGGGAAACCTGAATTCAAACCCCATGAGTCTGGCTCCGGAGTCTGCATTCCTAAATTCTATGCCAGGCTGCCTAGCTATCCACAAACGAGATTCTCAGGTGATCAGGCCAGGGTCTGATGAAGGTGAGCACTATAGTGTTCGTTCTTGGGATATCACAAGCTATGCTAACCTGCACACACCTCACTCCCAAAGTGAACAGAGAAGGAAATAACAGCCCATTTAAAATATGTCTATTTAAAAATGCTTACATTTTCTTGCTTCAGGTGGAGGGGGAGACAGAATTAAGATTTTTTAAAAATGAAGGAATGCTTCGAGAAATATCCAACTCGATTAGGAAAAGCAACATAAGGATTATAGGTATACCAGAGGGAGAAGAGAGAGAGAAATGAGCAGAGGGCTTGTTTGAAGAAATAATACCTGAGAACTTCCCAAACCTGGGGAAGGAACTGGACTTACAAATACAGGAAGCCAATAGAACTCCTAATTACATCAGTGTAAAACGACCTTCTCCAAGGCATGTAATAGTAAAACTGGCAAAAGTCAATGACAAAGAAAAAATACTAAGGCAGCAAGGCAGACAAAAATAATCTACAAAGGAAGCCCGATCAGGCTTTCAGCAGATTTCTTGGCAGAAACCTCACAGGCTAGGAGAGAATGGAATGATATACTCAAAATACTTAAAGACAAAACGTTTCAGCCAAGAATACTCTCTCCAGCAAAACTATCCTTCTGGTACAATGAAGAAATAAAAGCTTTCCCAGATAAACAAAAGCTGAGGGAGTTCATTGCCACTAGATCTCCCTTACAAGAAATGATAAAGGAAGCCCTCAGACCTGAAACAAAACGACAAAGGTCTACAAAGCTGCGAGCAAGGATATAAATAGAAAAAATCAGGGCCGGCCCCGTGGCTTGGTGGTTAAGTGCGCGCGCTGCGATGCTGGTGGCCCGGGTTCGGATCCCGGGTGCGCATCGAGGCACCACTTCTCCGTTCATCCTGAGGCCGAGTCCCGCATACAGCAACTAGAAGGATGTGCAGCTACGGCATACAACTATCCACTGGGGCTTTGGGGGGAAAAATAAAATAAATAAAATCTTAAAAAAAAAAAAAAAAAAAAAAAGAAAAATCAGAAAACTGCAGCTCTCTTTCACAACAGGTTAGCAAACACTTAATTATAACATAAAAGATAAAGTGAAGGAAAGCATCAAAAATAACTGTAAACACTTCAATTTAGTCACAAACTCACAACACAAAACAGAATACTTTGTGACAACAATAACTCAGAAGGGGAAGAGGAGAGGGTTGGAACCTGCTCAGGCTAATGGAGATAAGAGGCTACCAGAAAATGGATTACCTCATCCACAAGATCCTTTATACAAACCTCATGGTAACCACTAAACAAAAAATAAGAGCAGAGCCACAATTCATAAATAAAGATAAAACTGAGAAAACCATCAAACTAAAATGACAGTCAGACATACGAGGGAAGAGAAACAATGGAAATATAGAACAACTGGAAAACAAGAGATAAAATGGCAGTATTAAGCCCTCATATATCAATAATCATTCTAAATGTAAATGGATTGAATTCTCCTATCAAAAGACACAGAGTAGCCAGATGGATTAAAAAACAAGACCCAACAATATGCTGCCTCCAGGAAACACACCTCAGCTCTAAAGACAAATATAGGCTCAGAGTGAAGGGATGGAAGACAATACTCCAAGGAAATGGCAAACAAAAGAAAGCAGGTGCCACACTTATATCAGACAAAGCAGACTTCAAGATAAACAAGACAATGAGAGACAAAGCAGGGCAGTATATAATGATAAAAGGGACTTTCCACCAAGAAGACATAACACTTATGAATATAGATGCAACTAAGACAGGAGCAGCAAAGTATATAAAGCAACTATTAACAGACCTTAAGGGAGAAATTAACAGCAACACAATAGTAGTAGGGGACCTCAACACTCTATTTACATCAATGGATAGATCACCCAGACTGAAAGTCAACAAGGAAATAGTGGATTTAAATGAAACACTTGAGCAGATGGACTTAATAGATATACATAGAACATTCCATCCAAAAACAGCAGAATACACATTCTTCTCAAGTGCACATGGAACATTCTCAAAGATAGACCATATGTTGGGAACCAAGGCAAGCCTCAATAAATTTAAGAAGATTAAAACAATATCAAGCAACTTTTCTGACCACAATGCTATGAAACTAGAAATCAACTACAAGAAAAAAGCTGGAAAGTCAGAAATATGTGGAGACTAAACAACATGCTACTGAACAATCATTGGAACAATGAAGAAATCAAAGGAGAAATTAAAAAATACCTGGAGACAAATGAAAATGAAAATACACCATACCAACTCCTATGGGATGTAGCAAAAGTCACTCTAAGAGGTAAATTCATAGCAATACAGGCCCACCTCAACAAACAAGAAAAATCTCAAATAAGTAATCTTAAACTACACCTAACAGAACTAGATAAAGAAGAACAAACAAAGCCCAAAGTCAGCAGGAGGAGGGAAATAATAAAAATTAGAGCAGAAATAAATGAAATATAGACAAATAAAACAGTAGAGAGGATCAATGAAACTAAGAACTGGTTTTTTGAGAAGATAAAGAGAATTGACAAACCCTTAGCCAGACTCACTAAGAAAAAAGGAGAGAAGGCTCCAAGAAATAAAATTAGAAATGAGAGAGGAGAAATTACAAAGGATACCGCAGCAACACAAAGGCTTATAAGAGAATACTATGAAAAATTATATGCCCACAAATTAGATAACCTAGAAGAAACAGATAAATTCTTAGACTCATACAACCTCCCAAAACTGAATCAAGAAGAAATGGAGAACCTGAATAGACCAATCACAAGCAAAAAGATTGAAACAGTAATCAAAAACCTCCCAAAAACAAAAGTCCAGGACCAGATGGCTTCTCTGGAGAATTCTATCAACCATTGAAAGAAGATTTAATACCTATCCTTCTTAAACTATTCCAAAAATTTGAAGAAGACAGAATACCTCCTAACTCATTCTAGAGGCTAATATTACCCTGATACCCAAACCAGGCAAGTACAACACAAAGAAGGAAAATTAAAGGCCAATATTGCTGATGAACATAGAAGCCAAAATCCTCAGCAAAATATTGGCAAACTGAATACAGCAATATATTAAAAGGATCACACACCATGATCAAGTGGGATTTATACCAGGGATGCCAGGATGGTTCAACATCCGCAAATCAATGTGACATACCACATTAACAAAATGAGGAATAAAAATCACATGATCATCTCAATAGATGCAGAGAAAGCATTTAACAAGATCCAAGATCCATTTGTGATAAAAACTCTCAATAAAATCGGTATAGAAAGAAAGTATCTCAACATAATAAAGGCCATATATGACAAGCCCACAGCCGACATCATACTTAACAGTGAAAAACTAAAAGCCATCCCACTGAGAACAGGATTAAAACAAGGGTGCCCTCTCTCACCACTCCTATTCAACATAGCACTGGAGGTTTTGGCCAGAGCAATCAGGCAAGAAAAAGAAATTAAAAGTATCCAAATTGGAAAGGAAGAAGTGAAACTCTCACTGTTGGCAGATGACATATATAGATATATAGAAAACATATATAGGCAGATGACATATATAGATACATAGAAAACCCTAAAGAGTCCATCAGAAAACTATTAGAAATAATCAACAATTACAGCAAAGGTGCAGCATACAAAATCAACTTACAAAAATCAGTTGCATTTCTATACACTAATAACAAACTATCAGAAAGAGAAGTCAAGAATACAATCCAATTTATAATCACAACAAAATTACAAAATATCTAGGAATAAATTTAAACAAGGAGGTGAAAGACCTATACACTGAAAACCAACACATTATTGAAAGAAACTGAAGAAGATATAAAGAAATGGAAAGATATTCCACACTCATGGAATGGAAGAATAAACATAGTTAAAATATCCCTATTACTGAAAGCAATTTACAGATTCAGTGCAATTCTAATCCGAATGCTAATGACATTCTTCATGGAAATAGAAGAAAGAATCCTAAAATTTATATGGAACAACAAAAGATCCCAAATAGCTAAAGCAATCCTGAGAAAAAAGAACAAAGCTGGAGGCACTACAATCCCTGACTTCAAAATATACCACAATATTCATAGTATCTATCTATCTATCTATCCGTCTATCCGTCTATCTATCTATCTATCTATCTATCTATCTATCTATCTATATACTATATACAATATATATACTATACAATAGCTATAGTAATCAAAACAGCACACTATTGGCACAAAAACAAACACATAGGTCAATGGAACAGAATTGAAAGCCCAGAAATAAGACCACACATCTATGTACAGCTGGTCTTTGACCAAGGAGCCAAGAACATACAATGGGGAAAGTAAAGTTTCTTCATTACATAGTGTTGGGAAAACTGGAGAGCCAGAGGCAAAAGAATGAAAGTAGACCTATATCTTGCACTACACACAAAAATTAACTCAAAATGAATTAAAGACTTGAAAGTAAGACCTAAAACCATGAAATTCCTAGCAGAAACTACAGGGAGTACACTCTTTGACATCGGTCTTAGCAGCATCTTTTCGAATACCATGTCTATTCGGGCAAGGGAAACAAAAGAAAAAATAAACAAATAGGACTACATCAGACTAAAGAGCTTCTGCAAGGCAAAGGAAACCAGGAACAAAACAAAAAGAAAACCTACCAACTGGGAGAAAATATTTGCAAATCATATATCCAACAAGGGGTTAAATTCCAAAATACATAAAGAACCCATACAATTCAACAACAAAAAAACCACCCAATCAAAAAATGGGCAGAGGATATGAACAGACATTTTTATAAAGAAGATACATAGATGGCCAACAGGCACATGAAAAGATGTTCAACATCACTAATTATTAGGGAAATGCAAATCAAAACTACAATGAGATAGCATCTTACATCTGTCAGAATGGCTATAATTAACAAGATAAAAAATAGCAAATGTTGGAGAGGATGTGGAGAAAGGGAACCCTCATACACTGCTGGTGGGAATGCAAACTGGCGTAGCCACTATGGAAAACAGTATGGAGAGTTCTCAAAAAATTAAAAATAGAAATACCTTATGATCCAGCTATCTCATTATTGGGTATTTATCCAAAGAACTTGTAATTGACAATTCAAAGAGATTTATGCACTCCTATGTTCATTGCAGCATTATTCACAATAGCCATGATGACGAAGCAACCCAAGTGCCCTTCAACTGACGAATGGATAAAGAAGATGTGGTATATATACACGAGGGGCTACTACCCAGTCATAAAAAAAGACAGAATCATCCCATTTGCAACAACATGGATAGACTTTGAGGCTATTATGTCAAGAGAAATAAGCTAGACAGAGAAAGACAAACACTGCATAATTCCACTCATATGTGGAAATAAACACATGGATAAAGAGAACAGATTAGTGATTAGCAGAGGGAAAAGGGTTGAGGGGTGGGCAAAAGGTGTAAAGGGACACATATATATGGTGACGGATAAAAATTAGACTATTGGTAGTGAGCACGATGCAGTCTACACAGAAACTGATAAATAATAATGTACACCTGAAATTACACAATGTTATAAACCATTATGACCTCAATAAAATAGTTGAAAAAAAAAGAACCATGCGTCTTTGTATCTATGGTATCTAAGCATGTGTTAGTTCTTCGTATGTGCTCAACAAACCCTTGATAAATGAATGAATGAATTCATGTATCCTCATAGACAGAACTATTGAGAAGCAAAACAAAAACCATTTTAATTTTACCTTCTCTGACTTCTTTTATGATAGAAATGCCAATAAAGAATGAAACGGCAGAAAAATAAGAGAAGGGGGCAGGAGGCATCTAGATAATACACAATTAAATAATGGTTGATTGTATGATTATCTCTTTCACATTTGGTCATTTACACAAAAGCCTAAAGTGTGGCATGGTCAAATAATTTGTGACAGAGTACAGATTTCTTTATCACCAGTATATGCATCATCCACCAGTGTCCAACCACAATTGTTAGACTGTTTTCTTCACTTTTAAAAAATTGTATTTCACATCTATAACCTCAAACATTTATATATTAATTGGAGTTATGTATTTCTAATTGATCTTTTCTATTCACACTTCTTATCATTTAAAAATGCATTAGTTACCATGGAAACAATGTCATGGAGTAAGGGCAAACCTTGGTGACATCCACCAGTGAAATATGAAATCAATTAATAGAATGGCTATGCAATTTATAATAGTTACGTAGAAAGGGTTAGAAGATCTAATGTGAAATAAATATCACAGAATGGGGGGGAGGGTGTGGTCACCCATCAGAGGTTTTTTCCTCCCACAATCTCAGGTGAATTCCATCATCAGCCACCCTCATAAAATTTATGCTTATTTTGGACACAGTTTGCCAAGTAAATTATCTCAGAAATGGTGCATAGTTCTAGTTATCCTCAGAAAAGAGGGGAAGTGAAATAAAGCAATCCATAGCCTATGTACTTCTCTTCCATTCCAGGGTCTTTGCCTCCTTCCAGCTGCTCCGTACACTAAAGTGCTGATTTCTTCATCCAGTGACTGCTTTGCAGATGACTCTGACTCAGCTTAGAAGCCACAAGGTAGGGCCGGCCCCGTGGCTTGGTGGTTAAGTGAGCGCGCTCCACTGCTGGCAACCCGGGTTCGGATCCCGGGCTCGCACCGACGCGCTGCTTCTCTGGCCATGCTGAGGCCGCGTCCCACATACAGCAACTAGAAGGATGTGCAGCTATGACACACAACTATCTACTGGGGCTTTGGGGGGAAAAAATAAATAAATAAAATCTTTAAAAAAAAAAAAGAAGCCACAAGGTAGGCAACCACTCAGGTGGTGAGATTTTAAGGCAATAGGAAGGTCTCTATATAAAAATATTACCTCTCACCCCACGGTCTCTTGCATATGGAATTCTACCATTTATTTCCATTTATTGAGCATTGTCTTCCTTAGAAGATGTCTCTTAAAATACAGATCTGAACTGCAGAAATTTGAGACCAGCACACATCTCAGAGATTCTCATATCTTATAGATGAGGAAAATTGAAACCCTAATTGAGGAAGTGGCTTTCGCAAGATCAAACATCAAGAGCAGAGCAGAGCTAAATGAGAATCCCTATCTTCTAACTCACAAAAATAACCCTGGAGCGCTGGGATCCTGGAAGAGGGGTTTGGAGAGAGAAGGAAAACTGGGTGCAGGTAGTTTATTTTGGATATGATTCTAGTGAACAAGAGTGAGGAACTAGGGAGAGTAAAGCAGGAAAGGAAGGAAAGCCAATATAACAAGCCTTAGTGAATGGTTTAATATGGAATACTACGCAAGAGTGAAAAAGAACCAGTCACTAATACCTACAACAACATAGGTGAACCCTACTAGCATAATACTGAGTGTAAGAAGTCAGACCCAAAACAGGATATACAAATTTATATAAAATTTAAAAACAGAGGGGGCACAAGCTAGCCTTCTGAAGTGCTCAAAATATTCTAAATCTTGAACTTGGTGGTGGCTACACGGATTATCCATGTGTAAAAATTCATAAAGCTGTACATTTAAGATTTGTGAAGTTTTTTATAAGTTGTGCCTCAATTTTTTTAAATCTTTGGGGCAAAAAAAGAATACTTTATTGAGTTGACCAACACTGTAGGCAACAGATGTTCATTTCTGCTAGGACCTTCAAGGTGTTGTTTAGAATGAACGTTAAAACTGCTTACCCAAGGGATGAGTGGGAGAAACATTTAACCATCACATCCCAGTGCCTATCAATTGAGGTTTGCCCGACGGGACATTTATTTCCCCACACATGAGTGAGTGCCAAGTGGCTCCCCCGGGCATCCACACTGTGGACTCAGAGAAGCCCCAAGGCAGAAAGGAAGAGATGCACAATTCATGCTTGAGATGAGGCACTGGCAACACAAAAAAGGTGGAAGAACTGCTCTCCCTGAGTCTGGCTAGAACCAGAGGTAAAGCTGAGAAGATGTGAAACAAAGATCAAGACTTGTCTGGGGGCCAGCCCAGTGGTGCAGCAGTTAAGTGTGCACGCTCCGCTGCGGCGGCCTGGGGTTCACAGGTTTGGATCTCGGGCACGCACTGATGCACCACTTGTCAAGCCACACTGTGGTGGCGTCCCATATAAAGTAGAGGAAGATGGGCACGGATGTTAGCCCAGGGCCAGTCTTCCTCAGCAAAAAGAGGAGGATTAGCAGAGGTTAGCTCAGGGCTGATCTTTCTCACAAAAGAAGATTTGTCTGATCCACAAAGACGTCCCACACATGCCAGGGACATGGTACTACTGGTGAAGCATAAATGTCAAGTCCTGGTGGGTGTGAAAAGGGTAACCTTAGTAAAAACAATAAAAAAAAATGATAAGACAACAAAATTATGCCTCAAATAAAATATATTCCAATTGACCTTGTGATGCTTTAAATTCATTGATCCCCATAGGAAAAAGCATTATGTGTGCATGGGAAATAGAGAGAGTGGAAGGGGTTGTACTACATTCTCCATAACCTTCCCTTTTCACAGTGAGACACTGGTAGGTGTGTAAATAGATAAAGATCAGTGTCAGTGGCGATAAACTAACCAATGAAGAGATGCCTTTAATGACAGAGTTAGAGAGCTCAGAATGAGTTTTGGATTAATGTGAAGATTTCCCAATAATCAAATACCCTGCAGTGCAGCCACTGAAACTTCATTAACTACTTACGAAAGTTCCTTTTGCAGCAAATAACTTTGAGCACTTTGTAACCTTCTTTAGAAAAGTGGGAAGGACTGAGAAATGTGTTCCTTAGCAATAAAATTAAGCACATTTATATAAATTAGTCTCTCTAAGGAACACCAATTATGTCACTGACTTGACTCTTTAGCAGGATTCAGCTGCTAGAATAACACCTTAAATTTGCTATAACAAATCTTACCACAGGCAGAGAAAGTAACAGAGGCTGTGTCAATCATACAAACCAATGTTATGGATACTGTGGTTGCCTGACTGTAACCAACCTCCATTCACACCTTCCTCCTGTCAGGTAGCCCTTCCACAGACAGCAGATGTGACTCAGTCCCAGCATGACTGTATATGGCTTAAACCAAACAGAACATTCTATTTCCGTAGCCTCTATTATTGATGCAGTGTCATATGACTGTGGTACACAAGCATTTCCTCTTCTTCCTTGGAATGTTTTCCCGGGGGATTGTAAAGCCAGGAACTACGGCCACCATCTTGTTTACAGCCTGAGGATGAACCAAACACATGGAGGAAAGTAGAATGAAGAGAACACTGGTTGAGGCAACTCTGAAACCCACAACATTTCTGGACTTATAAATAATGGGACCAACAACATATTATATTGTTTAAGATACTTTGAGCTGGGTTTTCTGTTGCTGTCGATTCTTGCTTTGTTTTGTTTCTATTTTTAATAACTTTGAAGCTTCACCATACAAAGGCTGGTTGAGCAGAATACCGACAGCCTCACTGAAACACAAGCAGGACACCCTGGCATTTCCATTCTCTGTTTCATCATCATTTTCCATAATTTTTGTAGCTATACGGGATATTTCTAAATTAATTAGAATAAAATACATTTCTTTGCAGATAAACTGACTTGTCCATCTATTCTTATTTTGTACATATATTGTTATGAATTCCAGCTTCAGTGAGGGGCCTCTGAACCACACTAATTCATCCCAAAACAGTTCTGAGCCTCTAAGCTGTAGCAATATCTTGGCCTAGAATTTCATTTGTAAGAAATTAAAAGAGTAAAAGAAGATGCATTATTCTTTTTTTCATTTGTTTGTAAATAATCTGAGCAACTAAACATATACAAGCATGATTCTGGGTAATTGAGTTTAAGGTAAAAGAGAATTTTTTTTCTCCTCCCTCTTGCAAATACTTTCACTTAGAAATTTTTTTAAGTGCTGTTAAACTAAAGTGGAACAAAGACAAAAAACCCTCTTATTATCAAATCGTTTGTTATAAGGTTTGTATTCAGGTCTATGTAGGCTCTTTAAATCAAATGTGTGTGTGTGTGTGACATATATACATATTCATATACATATACAGATATGTATATACAGTCCTATGTATTGAAATTGTTTTTAACTGGACACTAGTTATACTTTTAAAAGATTTTATAAAACCATTAGCTTTCACATATTTTTATCATGAACCAAGATCTGGTCTTCTACTATCTTTTTCTGTGTCCTTAAATTCCTAAATGTGCCTTGATGTTTTGGTAGAAAAGCATGTCTTCTTGATGTCTTCAGGAAGCTGTAAGTCCTTCCCCCACTTTGTATATCTCTCCGTAGTATGCTTTTATCTTTTTATTCTATGGTAATTTAGAAAGGAGATATTCTGAAGTAGGTTTTTAGCAATAAAGCTTTCCTTTGTCAATGGCCTGCTTGTCCTTTATATGTTTAAAACTACTCAACACAACACACCTATTCTGCATATTTCAAAAAGCTATTTTGTACTGTTATAACTGTGAGTCATTACTGCTTCTATGTGGAGAAAAATTAAAATCCTGAAATAAATTAATATGTCAGTCATATCTTCTGCTCTGAACCAATTGTATAAAACTGGTAAGTGTGATTGATAAGCTAGATTGACTTTAAAATAAATAATAATTTCACTTTAGAGCTCAGCTTAGAAGGTTTTCCCTTCCGGCTTTTCAGAGAAAATACAAGCCACAAGTATAGTTCGAATAGATTAGGTTTAGCAATCCTAAAATCTCAGCAGCTCTAAAAGAAAAATGAAGGTTTATTTTTCGCTCATGCTGTATGTCTACTTGTAGAGCACCTGGGTCTGCTCTGCAGTGTCCTCAGTCAGTGTCTTGATTAATCGAGCAGCCACTGTTTGAAATGCTATTAATCACATCGGCAAAGGAGAAAGGAGAGAGTGTGGCAAATCACCCACTAGCTGTAGAAGTTTCAAACTGGAAGATTTTGCTCACATTTTAATGACAAAAGCAAGTTTCATGACCACTCTAAGAAAGCAGGGAAGTGCAATCCCAAAATGCCCTGCAAGAGAAACCACAAATAATTGGCAACAGCACTAATGACTACCATACCATTAGATGTAAATTCCTTCTCTTTCCTGCTACAAAGCTATGAACGTTCCTCCAGCTACCTTCTCATCCTTCCCTACTGTAACAACAGAAGAGAAGTCCTTCCTGCTGACTAAGATTTACCCTTCTTCCTCTGCTCCTACCATCTCAGCACACAGCTCTATCTGGGTAGATCCCTCTCCTCTGTATCTTCAACTCTTTGTGTTCTCTTGCCCCTTTTCATCACAATTTATATTTGCTTCTCCTAATTTAAAAAATAAAAACTCATCCTTAACCTTCCCATTTCTATTTCTTCCCAACCACCACTCGGCCTCACTCCTCTCACAGCCACATTTTTTAAGAGATATCCATCCGCAGGGCCATTTCCTCAACTCCCATGCATGCCTCAACCTACTGGATCCGGTTCTATCTTCACCACTCTACTAAAACCACTTTTATTGACATCACCAACGGCCTCCTTGGTGCTAAATTCCATGTGCACATTTTAGTTCTCAAGTTACTTAACTATTGGCAGGACTGTCTACTCCCGCCTACTCCCGAAAGTGCTCTCTCCATTTGACTTTGTAGTACTACTTTCTTGACTTTTTTCCTACCTCACCAAGGGCTTCTGTCAATCTTTTTGAGTAAACCTCATTTTCTAGCTGCTGTTTACATAGTGGTGTTCTTGGGATCCTGCTCCAGTCCCTCTTTTCTTCTCATCCAACATTAGTCTCATCCAACGTGGGTGATCTCATCCATTCCTGTAACTTCAGTCATCATCTACATGCTGATGACTCCCAACTCTAACCACAAAGAGCTGATACAATTTCACAGTCATCCTGCCTGTAACACTACCCTTTCAGTGCTTGCATGTGTCCTAGATACACCAGACTTGGTTTACAAGAAACCAGTCATCTTTGAAGCCAAAAATGAAAAGATAAAAATTGAAATACAGTCTTATTAGCACTTACCTAAATTGTAATAAAATACTAATTTATGTGTTTGTTTAATATCTCTCTTTCCTTGTGTTATCGGGGGAGATAGTGTCTTGGTTACTACTGTATCTCTAGAGCTTGGCACAGTGAGTGCTCAACAAATAGTTGTTAAATATTGTTGCAATGCCACTTGGTACTTCTCACCTAAGTGTCATCAACTTTTTAAAATTATGCCACAATTATTAATCTGAATAGACTGTATTGTACTGCATTAGCAAGCAATCCTAAAATCTCAGTGGCTCAAAAAAAAAGTCAGATTTGTTTTTTGCTCATGCTACATCTCCACTGATGTTCTCCACAAAAAGAAGCTGAACAGGAAGTGTTATGGACTGAATTGTATCCCCCAAAATTCATAAGTTGAAGCCCTCACCCTCAATGTGACTGTATTTGGAGATAGGGCCTTTAAAGAGGTAATTAAGGTTAAATGAGGTCATAAGGGTGGGTGTCCTAATCCAATAGGACTGGTGTCCATATGAGAAAAAGAAAAGACACCAGGGGAGCACAAGCACAGAGAAAGGACCATGTGTGATCACAGCAAGAAGAAGGCCATCTGTAAGCCACGGTGCGTGGCCTCAGGAGAAACCAAACCTGCTGGCACCTTGATTTTGGACTCCCAGCCTCCAGAACTGTGAGAAAATAAATTTCTGTTGTTTAAGCCACCCAGTCTGTGGTATTTTGTTATAGCAGCCCCAGAAAACTAATATAAGAAGTAAACATGAAAAAGACACTGGTGCCAATGATCCTATTCATGCTGAGAGGCTGCTCTGCTCCTGTGAAGTTCCAAGGATCAACATGAGGAGCAATCTCCATCCATCGTCAATTGGCAAGAACGTGCTGAAGGGCATGGTAGATGATCTCACTCTCCAGATGAGACCAGAGTCCCTCCAGTCACTCTTCCAGTTAAGACCAGTCTTCTCCTAGGTATAGTATTGAACATGCCTGAGGGAGCAATTCAGTACAAAGCAAACAGGACCCAGCAGCAGGACACAAGCAGATCTTACTGCAGAAGGCTGCTATGGAGGATCCAGATATTCCTCTCCTTAAGAGGAGTGTTTTGAAATACTGCATTTCCTCAGAAACAGGAGTAAGACAAGTGTTTGGCCCTTGGTGGCAGCCCACTCCATCCCCCTCCTGGTCTACCTTCTTTTTACTGGGATTCCTCATGCTTCCCCTGACTGGACAGGCTCTGCACTGAGGCACACTCCAGAAGTGCCACCTGTGGAAACTTCCTTATGTCTCACCAATTCCTTCCAGCTCTAGATTAATGAGTTAGTTTTTCTACACTAGACTTAGCAAATCACAATTCCAATACAGGCCCCAAAAATTGAACTCTGTCATTTAAAAAATGGAAAGTTATCACAAGTTCCTATATAGTCTGCCACTGCATTTGTACCAAAACTATGACAACTTTTCATTTTGTGTATTTTTATACAAGGCAGAAATATTATTTTAATTACACTACAAAATAGAACAATACTATTTTTATAATATCCTTAATAAGGTTGGCTACATTGAATATCAAGAAACAAATGCTCTGACAGATTATTTTTGTTAAATTCTGTGATATACTGGCAATGAGTTTATTATCATTAATAATAACAAAAAATGAAATATGCAGTTATGACTTCCACTCCTCAGAAAAATAGAAAAGAGTCCCAATCTGAATTCTATCTACAAGAGTCCACACATAAGGCATGTGATCAACAGCAGTTATCATGGAGACTCTGTAGAGTCATCTGTAGAGACATCTGGCTCTGGTAAAGTCTCCAGTTTACCTAGAAGGTATTATTGCCTCCTAAGACAGACTCAGGAAACTCCTGGACCAAAAAGCTATAGTTTTGATGGAACAGCAGCTCTGGGGGTGGGCTACGAGGGGAAGCACCAAGCTGCCCTGATAAAATACTTGATTTATCATCAAGCTATTGTTGGCACATCTCTACCCTTTGGAAATCATCCTAGAATTGCCTCCAATCCCAGTGCCTGTGGCTTGCCCACCTAGTTTGCTTCCCATTTGCCTTCCCATTTTGGTCTCACAACTACATCATTTAGTGTCCCATTTTCCAGCACATTTCCTAGCCTTTTTTGGACACTGTTCCCAAAATGTTGTCCAGTGTGTCCCCTTGGTCTCACAGGTGGCTCAGTTAGTGATCAGCCACTCGCAACAAATCTTGTCCCTGAAATCACAGCTGACGCCATCTTTCCAGAGCGTCCTCACCAGTGTCTTGGGCAAGAGCCGTTCATCCCCATGACCCACTCCCACCCCAGCTCTTCTGTGCGGTAGCAGAGAGAAAGAGAAAGAGGATGCTTTGTTATGATTGAGTTTTGTTTGGTTCTTTTGTTTCTATCCCTGGCACTCTGTTCAATGAGGAAGTGTTTCCAGACATCCTTCCCCTCTTCCCGGTCAGAACAATAGTTCCTAGCTCACACCCTACTCTCACCATCTCAGCCACAACCACACAACACCTTCCAGCAATGCCCTATTCCTTATGCCAAAAAGTTCAGCCACTTTTGCCCTGAGTCCTGTCAGTAAGATTAACATAAGACTCGTGTTTCCTTTTCAACTTTGCTTACGTCAGTGACTTTCCATTTCTCTGAAGGTTTTCTAAACTCTTGCACTTAAACTCATGTCATAATGTTACAAGTCATTAAAGCAAAACAAAACAAACAAAACAGCTTCAGGGTACTTCTTTTTACAAGTCTAAAGAATGAGGTCAAAACCAGACTTCTGAGAGTGGCTCTTTGGAAAGGATCCACAGTGGCTGACATCGTGAAGCATATGTACACCGTCACCCCACCTCAGAGAGAGACATCCCATAATAGCTCCTCTCTCTACAGCCGTATCTCCTAGCAGTTGCCTCCCCTGCAATGCTGCCTGCTGCCTTACTTCTGCGCGACGTTGGAGGAGGTCTCTGCCCCTTCCCTCTTCAGCGGAGGCACCCACTTCAGGTTGCCATCTCACAGTGACTGAGGTGTTCAGCTGTCATTCATTCACCCCGTGCATCCGGGAGTGTGATTGCGATGCAGTTCTCTCTTTGAATAAATAACGCAGATCTGCTGGTTTCTGAATTTGCCCTGTGGAGGTCAGTTCCCAAAAAACTTCTTGCTCTCCCTACAAAGCCTCTTTCCTCAGACTTGTGCAAATAGCTGCTGCTTATTATCCGTCTTAGTGAAGGAAGGAAGGGGACAAAATAAAGAAAAAGCAATACATATATTGATCACATATCTGAAGTCACTCAGTATGTTAGGTGTTTGCACATGCATTTTTATTTTTGCAGAAACTGAGTCTGATTTCAGCACCATCTGAGTCCAAAATCCATATTCTTCCCAATACATCCTGCTGCCATGCACCATACACAGCTGGTGTCTTTTTAAGAAGTAGAGGGGAAAAAAGTATGGGATGAGTGGCTGTTGTTAAAAAGAATTGTCTGTGACTCTTCTATGGCTGCTCCAGTCTCTCACTGACATTGCCTCACTAAGTCTCTTGTTCATTTACCTTTCATCTATATAGTGTGACTCGAGGGGCCAAAAATGTCTCTTCCACATTTGATGACAATGCCTGAAACTTTAGCCTCATTTCCTTCCATTCCTTTCGGATAAAGGGTTTTTAGTCAAGAATTCTCATTTAAAATAAAATGCTACATAGATCCCAGGATATATTTGCAGATAGCCAATAGGAACACCTAATAGATGAGTTAACTCAATACTTATTTGGTTTACTGGTTGACAGAGTGAACCTTAGTAACAGGGCATTAGATAGCTTAGTTTTGGTGAGGGGGCGAGAAAGAGAATATGAAGGCAATGAAAAGTCTACAGCCCAAGGCACTAAAGAGGTGTGGGCAGTTTGGAGAGGGCAGTCAAAAGGAAGCACAACCCAATTAGTAAATCATGGTTGAGGTGAAACCCTCAAGGCGGGAGGAGGAGGTAGGAAGAGAAAAGTAGAAGGCTACCAAACCCAATCTCGGCCTAAGGGACAACCTCACCTACACTGACTGGGGAGAAGAGAAACAAGAACAAATGAAAAACTAGTAAAAGAGAAGGGAAATTGTGCACAACAGCCACCTGAGCCTCTCTCTACTATAGAACACTTACCATTTTCCACTGAAATTGTCTGTTTACTTGCCTGCACTCTCCTTTAGATCATGGGTTTTAGGGGGCAGGGACTCTGTGTCATTTAATTTGTATGCAACCAGAGCCTAGTGCACTTCCTGGCATATAGCAGAGGCTCAATTCATGTTTGATGGATAAATGAATAAAATCAGTTTCCTTTCTTTTCTATTTCCCATACATAAAATCTTTGGTATGAAGAACCAGATGTACTTCATATATGATGACCCTTCAGCTGTACTCAGGATTCTTAGAGGTGCTAGAGCCCTTTGAGAAGGATAAACTGTGTCATTTCCAGAAATGCAAATATCTTTACTCAGAAATGTGGTAATGTCCAACATCTAACAAATACTGTTTTGGTGATAATAATTGTTATTTGTAATAGGCATTTCACTTATTTTCAGGGGTCTTTATTTATGGTTAAGCATGCTTCTTTATTTTTTATATAAATCATTTATATAAATCATTTAAATCAAACTCTATCCTGACTTCTATTATATTATACTTCAACTTATGTAAGGCAGATTTAGATTAAATATAGCTAATGATTCCAAAATAGTTCCTGTAGACATGCTATACATTTTAAACTTAATTTAATTTCCTTCTTATGTATGATGGCAAAACGTACGAGATGTTTTTCCAGCGCATCTCTCTTTCCTCATTATCAAAGTATTCATACTGAATTATTCTAAAAAGGCAGCATTTAGTATTCAATCAAATAATAAGGAGAACGTGTTCCTTCCCAGTGGTTTAATAATAATTCCTGCATCACCAACCCTGAATATTCATGTTATGGAAATGTGTCCTACTTCTATAGATTTCGTCACTGTCAGCTACTGCCAGCACAGAACACAGGGACAGTTAGTCAGTCTTAATACATTCAGGATTTCAGCAATTACCAAAATGTCTTCCCTGACTCACCATCAATAATTCAACTTTTGAGGAATATAATACTGAGACACAGGAGGCTGATCAATAAATATTCTGCTATTCTTTGGAAAACAGGGACCTAACTACATAAAATTGTGATATCACTTGACTCGAGTCTTACTTCTATGTCTGCATGACATAAAGACAACTGACTGATTCAGTGGGGGAAATAAGTCAATCAAGCCAGTTTTTTGTCACTAGGTAAATCTACTTATAGCATATTTATTTTTTTCCCTCATTTCGCTGTTAGAACACAGTTTATCAATGGTCTGATATTCATCATCCTCATTCTTCAAAACATGTGTTAATCATGCTTTAATCTTAATTCTGTTGGCAATACGACCTTGGGGTAGTCACTTCATCTTTCTAAGACTCAATTTCTTCATCTGTAAATGAGGAAGCTGGATTGGGTTGGGGTGAATAAACTTTTTCTGTAAAGGGACAGATAAGCATTTCAGGCTTTGCATGACATAGTGTCTGTTGCAACTACTCATCTCTGCCATTTTAATGAAAAGCAGCCATAGATACCATGTAAATGCATGAGTATTTCTGTGTTCTGATAAAATATTTACAAAAACAGGCAGGCAGCAGGACACACCTGGCTTTGTGCAGTGGCCTGCCAACCCCTCTCGGGTCTTTTTCAAACCTATGATTCTTTATGTTAGGCAGCTGAACACCACAAGAGGGAATGAACTCATCTAGTCCCTCAATGCCCTAGAATTAAAGGGGCATAGAAATTCCCCATTACAGAATTTCTCTGAAAAAATCAAGTAAGCCTAAGTAAACCCAGCTGATTAATAGATTAACAAAGGTCCCTCGATTCTGGTCAGTCGGCACATATTTCATTGGTAGCCCAGAGTATATAGATACTATGAAATCTACGCCAAGTCTCCAGGTTGTTTCTGGATGAGGGGAGAATATGCACATCAGCTTACAAGGATGATAGGATTTCATTCCAGGTTTTGTTGCTTTTAACTGCACTGAAGAGACTAATCAGCATTAAAACAATATTAGGTCACACTGCAGCTTCAAACTTAGAGAAAAAAGCGAACCATTTTCCAGCTCTATGTAGAGTACCTGTCTCATTGAGTAGCTCAGATGGTGAAAGCCCCAAAAGTCAGGTCATCCATTAATTCTCGTGAATGTCTGCCTGTAAAGGTCTGTGGTTTCATTCTGTCCCACAACTATGAACTTTACACACAATCACACACACAGAGGGGACAGAGCTGGAGAATGCTAGTCTGTGGAGACTTAGTAGATAACTGTGTGCTGAACGATTATTCTGTCACATTCAAAATAAGCTTAAAATATTTTTAGGGGTATTACAACTGCTCAAGAAACATATCCACAGTGACAAAGAATCCCAGGATAATAAAAAGAATGTGAGTCCATTTGGTTTACACCAGGGTTTCTCAACTTCAGCACTATTGACATTTGAACTGGATAATTCTTTGTCGTGGGGGGCTTCTGTGCATTGTAGGATATTTAACAGCAGACCTGTCCTCTACCCACTAGATGGAGTAACAGCAGCTTCCTTTTCCCCTCCCTCAGTCACGACATACAAGAAATGTCTCCAGATATTGACAGATGTTCTGAATCTGGGGAGGACAGGGCAGAATCTCACCTAGTTGAGAACCCGTGGATTACAGAAACTTAAGATATTGAATTGGCCATAAATCATCGTCAACGCCCCAGGAATCAAGTAGTACCCCAGACCAAACCTGATATTCACCAACATTTTATTACAAAAGACTTCCCAGGTCCCTTCCAACTAATTCTTTCTCCCTCCCAATACATCACAGAATTGCCCAGACAACAAGGAGAAGAAGAGTGGAGGAGACATTATCTGTAGAAAGAGTACTGCTGTCTTAGTCCTTTGTCCTAAGCAGTTTCTAACCCTTGCCCAATGGCAATGATATCATTTCTAAATTTGACACACAGGGAAATCAGACCCGACTCACTGACTATGTAACCCACTTAACTCCTAAATTATTGTTCAAGATTGCTTGCTCTAGTTACCGGTAAAAAGACCTGTGGAGCCTTAAGCCAGAGCTCAATGGCCTGGCACTGAGTCAGCCTTATGAACTTGACCTCTTAAATCCCCAATCTCAAAATTTCGTTCCAGGACCTGTGTTTCTTTTTATTCCTATCGTACCTAAATCCCTGCCTGGCTTCTACAGTTTTCTTAGGCAGTACTGTCTGCATGCCAGACCCCGTTGCTGGGTTCCTAATACCTGCTACACACTTCCCAGCTGGCCATAATCTATTCATTGAGAATTCATTGGGTCATTTTCTGCTGATATCTTCCCCTTTCTGCCCTTGGGTAAGACCATGTGGTTCTACCCCATCTCTGTGTTCCAATTATCTCTATTCTGTGGGGTCTCATTTTTGTGTTCTGGCCATAAAATCAATCATCTACTTGTTTATTTTAAAGGAACAGTAACCATACCAGAGAGAGGGGGGAAGCAATCGTGTGGTTACTTAAAGACATCCCACCTTGAAAGCTTTCTATTGTAACCTGACAACCAGAACTCTGATTATTATAAGAAAAACCATCACAAGATATGCTGTTATGTTATGTTACTGTGATGTGAGGCTTTCCAACACGCTGAGTTATGAGAAATTTCTACTGTTCTCTGATATTATAGGTAGAGAAAGCAAAACCAGAAAGAAGTCAATAAGATGATGTGACTCATGTGTGGTTCTCCTCTGCATGGAAAAGAAAACCAGTAGAGACAATAATAAGTGGAAACAAAACATGAGATATTAATTTTAAATCTTGCACAAAATCATGTTTGACTTCAATTTGAGGGGTAATAATATTGTCATGCTTAACTACAAATATAGGTATGTATATTAATGTGCCCTTGCTTCAATAGTTATATACACAGGAAAAGCTTATTCAAGCATAAAAGTAACCAAGAAAAGTTTAAACACAAAAGTGATTTTTATTTCACCTCTGAGGTGAGGCTAAGGAGAACGTCTGTTTGCTTGGCTTGTGCTGCATATAACAAGCAACAATGAAAAATATCTGAATTTAAAACATCCTGAACTGTGTAGTCTTAACCACAAGACATGTAGAAACTGCAAAGGCTAGAAAAGAGCATGGGCCAGAATCCTGGGGAGGGTAAGGGGCTGGGATTGGAGCAGAGATAGACGGAGCACACCCAGCTAGAAGTATAGAGCATAAGAGATTGGCTGCTGTGCAAATACCAATGACAAAGAGGACTGCCCTGATGCTCAGGGTGAAGTTACTCCCACAGAGACATCTAGGGTGGAACATGGCAGCAGGCAAAGACCATGGTAAGGCCATGGTTCAAGGAAGGTCCATCAGGTTGGAAGCACATCCCCAGCCAATAGCTCAAAGGGTGTAGATAGTGAAAGGGCCAAGAAGTGTGAGGTTGACAAGTTCTAGAATGGCATTCAGGATTCAGTCTAACATACTGGGTTCCAGATCAAGGCTTGAGTCCTAGATGGGAATAGAAGTGCAAATCGGGAATAAGGTCAGAAGTCTAAGTCAGTTTCCAGAATCCATCCACTGGGAAGGAAGAACTTCTAGCTGAGCCTTGCTCATTCATTCATTCATTTATCCAATCCTTTGTTCAACAAATGCATCTACCAAACACTGCTAGACACTGTTCCTGGCCCTGTGGATTCAATGGGAAAAAATAAATATGGCCCCTGCCTTTGTAAAGAGCTTTGTTGGAATTGCTTTGGAGCTTGAATAGTAGTGAACATATAGGTTAAAAAACTTCATCAAGACGGGCTTGATAGACACTACTAGTGTTAGCAACACTGAGCTGTCTACACCCCTGAGAAATTCCGCTGCAGCCCACAGGCAGTCAGATTGGTAGCAAGAAAAGAAATGTGGTTCTACCACCTTATAAGCACATACTGAATCATAAGTGGAGGCCATGATGATGATGATGATGAGTGATAGTTAAATAACTGTTTCAGGATTCAGCTAAGAGACTGAAATCACACCAGTTATTTAAACAGAAAAAAATTAATATGAAGAATTATTAATTCAGTAAATGTTGTTAATTAGGTACTGAAAAGACAAAGAGAGCGTTCTAAGGTATCACAGAGGTAGTAACTGCAAGAAGCCTCTGCCATCCTCAAAGCTGAAAGAACAAAGGGCAGAGTTGGAATTATTAACTTGTGGAGGATGGGAGGACAGACCCCACAGCACTGAAATTCAGATTTCTGAGGAGGGAGATGCTCAGATGGTGCTGGATTCTTGAGCTCAGAGGGAGGAGGCATCCCATGAGGCTGGGTTCCAGACCTTACTGAAGAGGGGTCTCTAAGAACCGGCTCTATGGATGTTGGGAAAAACTCTAAACCAGATTCAACTGCTGCTGTTGAAACAAACTGCTGCTGCAGGGGTAAAGAAGTGTTGCTGGGGTGATGCTCATGGGACAAGAAAGCCAACTGAAAGCAAATAGGAAGAGAAAGAGAAAACAACAGCAAAGAGGAAGGCATATGCACCATCCACCTTCTACCTCCTGCTTGCAATCTCCCTCTAGCACCCCCCACCGACAGAGTTTAACCAATCGACAAAGCAGAAATGTGATGTGCAAACATCCAGCCCCAGGATCAAAAAGCAAAATATGCAAGAGTGAGTTTGAAGCTGAGAGATGATAGTTTAATACACAGCCCAGTAGTCTAGGCCAAATTCTTTACCTTTTTGAGACACAGTTTGTCAAATAAGGACAATAACGTCTACCACAAAATGTTTTGAGAATTAGACAAAACATATATAAAGCACTTCACATAGTGCTTGACAAATAAAATGCATTATTTCACAACAATTAATGGTTTCCACTCCTGATTCATCCTTCCAAGTACATCTGCCACCCCCGATGCCTTCCTTAAACAACTACTTTGTAGAACTCCATGTGTGGCTTAATCTACTGCCAGAATATATCTCAGCAGGAAAAATCTACTTATAAGGCCTCAACCAACAGGGAGCCCTAGGTTCTAGGTTGGGGACCATATTTGGCTCTTGTATTTTCACTTCTATTCCTCCCTGTCATCCTGGAAATCTGGCAAAAAAATATCACCTACATAATTCCTTGCCCTTGCCACCATCAATCCAATAGGCCAGCTTTCCATTAAGACACATTTAGGTTCATTCTTTCCACCCCATGAACGATTACAGCAAGATTTCAAATTTGGTCTAACATCCTTCACCCTAAAGAATAGTCTTCAATATCTCGTGGGCATGGGTTGCATGCCCAAAAGCAGACATAAGAACCCATTACTATTTTTCTGATGTACTCAATCAGCAGCAACATTCCAGACAACAGAGACCTTAGGCCTAGGAAAGACAGTTATTGAAAGTAGAGCGTATCAGATGCTTTTTGGCACATTTTAAAGGCAATAGCCCATAAAAACTCCTACAAAAAAGCAAAATATAGCTCTTCTGCTATCTTGCCTGAAATTATGGGTTCCTAATAGTTCCTAGTTAGCTCCTAATTAGTCCTAATTAAATAGTTCCTAATTCCCCTCCTGATCCATGTCTCATGTGGTTCTACCTCTATTAATTATAAGACCTTGGGAAATTTTCTTAAACCTCTAAGCCTCATTTAATTCCTTGTGAAATGGTATTCCTAACACTACCTCACAGGTTTGTTGTAGGAATTAGATAAAACAATACATGTTCAAGGAGAGCAGGGAAGGGGAGTTTAATGTTGTTTAAAGGGTACAGAGTTTCAGTTTTGCAAGATGAAAAATTCTGGAAATCTGTTGCATGGCAATATGAATATATTTAACACTACTGAACTGTACATTTAAAATTATTACAATGGTTAATTTTATGTTTTGTGTTTTTTACCACAATTTTAAAAAATGTTTATTAAATGAATGAATGAATAAAAAGTTCCTATTGCACGCATGGGCACACATACACACACACACACACACACACACAATACAGGTTCATCACTCATCATGTTGCCCGGCACATTGTAAGCATTCAAATATCTATGAGGTTCTGTCTCTCCCCTTTGAGTCTCCCAAAAATCTCCTGACTTCAGCCTCACCTGCATGAATTTCTCATTTCTCTTCCTCTGAACACTGTGTGGGCTTAATCACATTCTGTCCAGTGCCGCTCCTTAACAGTTCACTGTGAGCATGTTTTATCTTGCCAAATAGATTGTCAGCTCCTGCAAACGGGGAACCAGATCTTATATTTCTTTTATATTCTCTTCCATGTCCAGTGCAATCTTTGCATTAACTGCTGGCTGAGATTCTTCAAATGAGATGGACCCTCCAGAGCCATGACATTCCAGCTGCCCCTGCCTGCTCTTGGGCCTCCACTCATCACCATCAATCCACACTGCTTTATCTGTTAGTTTATATAGAAATCTCTGTTAGGAAGACGGGGCGAGACCAAATGGCAGGGAAGGTAAGAAGAAAATAAAAAGCTATAAAAGACATGATTATTGTCTTCAAAAGGCTTGCAATCTATTTGCACAGACAAAGCAAAATAAATAGGTTGGTAAAACTGCAAGAAAAAAATGCTAAGGGGCCGGCCCGGTGGCTTAGCAGTTAAGTGCGTGCACTCTGCTACTGGAGGCTCAAGTTCGGATCCCGGGCGCGCACCGACGCACCGCTTGTCCAGCCATGCTGAGGCCGCATCTCACATACCAGCAACTAGAAGGATGTGCAACTATGACATACAACTATCTACTGGGGCTTTGGGGGGAAAAAAAAAGGAGGAGGATTGGCAACAGATGTTAGCTCAGAGTCGGTCTTCCTCAGCAAAAAGAGGAGGATTAGCATGGATGTTAGCTCAGGGCTAATCTTCCTCACAAAAAAAAAAAAAAAGAAATGCTAAGTGTCCACCGAGTGTTATAGACAATGCAAGAATTCAGGAAGCTATGGGTGCTTCAGGGGAAATTCAACAAGAGATTAGCTTTAGAAAAACACAAGCGCTAGACTATATATTCTTTAGAGTTAAGATGATTCTTCAGGGAAAAAAAAAATGTACCTGTCTACTAACTCTAACTTTGAGATAAAATTATTATATATTTTCAAAATAATAACAACATTATTTCAGGCACTGCAGTAGACTCTACATACTATCACTAATCCTAAAAAAAAAAGAGGCATTATCCCTATTTATACATAAAGAAACAGTGTGAAAGCAATTAAGTTACTTGCTTGCAGATGCCAAGATGGTAAGTATTGGATTTAAACACATTGTCTGACTCCAAAGCATGAATTCCTCCCACTATGCAATTCATTCATTCATCAAACATCTATTGAGCATTTACTACAAGCAAGTATTGTGCTGAAGATATAAAACTAAACAAAACATGATTTCTTCCTTCAAGTGGCTCAGAGTCTGGTGAGGAGGCAGTTACATAAAGACACCATTCTAACAAAATGCAATGAGTCCAAGAACAGAGATATGCAAAGAAGTTATGGAGCACACAGAAAGGAAGCCTTCTCCATCCTAGGAAGTCCTGAAAGGTTTCCTAAAGGAGTAGAATTCTTTGTTAAGTATTAAAGAATAAAATAAACAATAATAGTTTATATGTATGTACTTACTAAACAGATAGTATTATAAACCCTGATTTACAGATGAGAAAATTGAGACACAGATTGTTGAGCAACTTGCTCAAGCTTAAATAGTTTATAAATTAAGTGGTAGAGCTGGGATATGAACTTATTCTCTCTTAATCTGTACAGTATGCTGCATACGAGTAGGAATTTGCCAGGAGAGTGGACTGAAGAAGAGAATTATTTGCAACAGGAAAATTCAGAGCAAGGCACAAGGCAAGAAACTGCACTGTATGGGATCATATAACAAAAAGAGTATGGTTGGAGCAGGAAATAACAAGAGATGAAATTAGGCAATTACAGGCTAGATCACAAAACGTCTTGTGTAACATGCCAAGGATCTTAGAATTTATCCTATAAACTATGGAGGAATATCTTCAGATTTGTACATTAATAAATGATTATGTCAGCTATTTGGAGGATGAATGTGAGTTAAGACTAAAGGGAAGGGGATCTATTAGGAGACAGTTTTATTATTATTATTATTGTAAAAAAAAAAAAACATAACATAGGGGCTGGCCTGGTGGCATAGCGGTTAAGTTTGTGCACTCCGCTTCAGCTGCTTGGGGTTTGCGGGTTCAGATCCCGGGCATGGACCGATGCACCGCGCATCAAGCCATGCTGTGGTGGTGTCCCATATAAAGTAGAGGAAGATCGGCAGGGATGTTAGCCCAGGGCCAATCTTGCTCAGCAAAAAGAGGAAAATTGGCAACAGATGTTAGCTCAGGGCTAATATTCGTCACAAAAAAATAAAATAAAAAATAACATAAACTTACCCTGCTAACAATTCTTAAGTGTACAGTATAGTAAGGAGACAGTTTTAATATGCAGCAGACAGAAGATGAGAACCTGACCTTACATAGAGAGAGAGAGATGGAAAACTAGGAAATAAGACATGTCTAGACGGCAAAACAGGCCGAACTTGGTGATGAATTGGATGTGCCTACCTCCCTGCCCATCAGACTTTCCTGTTTTAAATAATTTGTTCAGGAAAAGAGAAATCATAAATGTATGCATTTGTCATTTCAGAATTGGCTAGGCATGGGAGCATTAAGAATGAATAAGACACACACACTTCCCCTCCTAGAGGGCCTGCAGTCTGGAGTGGGGTGGAGAAGAAGGTCAAGTGCAATAAAAGGTTACGTGGTTATGAAAGAAACAGGTACAACATGCACTGTGGATCCAAGGCAGGAGTGGTTAGCTCTAACTGGGGTAGAGCAGAGAAGAGTTAAGGGAGGATATGCTCCAAACCGAATCTGAAGAAATGAGTAGACACTTTCCAGTGGATCATATATTACTCGAGGTGAAGGTTTCTCTAGTGTAGAGCGGCAGGAATAGAGCAGAACAGTTTCAATGAGTGACGCAAAGAAAGTGAGGAGGGCAACATAAATATGTGGACCCCTGAAGGCATCAAAAGTAGAGCAGGAATTTGTTAGCTGCTAGTTCCTTCATTAAAACACCTAAGCACAAGAGGGAAATTGGGGTCACAGAAGGATGAAGGTGGGAGACAAGACAGAGATCTGTAATAAAACTGCAGGAAGTGTAGTGGTTTTATGGTGCTGTCTGTGGCCACGTCATCACACTCCATCTAGCCCCGCCCTGAGGCACAGAGTTGGTGTTCAGTATGCTTGGAGAAGTGTATAAGCCTATTAGTTCTCCCGTAAACCCTAGCATTTCCCATAATTGTAGGATGTCATCTTGAGATTCACAGTTAGGGGTCTGTGCATCAGGCAGTTCCTACTGCTCTTCTAAAGAATTTTAAATTACCTCATAATAACTTATGTTTAGAAGCCTCACTGCCTCAGTCACAAATATTGATCTTTGTGAGCGCAAGTGCCTTTTTTTGACAAATGTGTTTATATAGACATCATCTTTTTTCTAAATGCAATGCTCAATGCTAAAAGGACAATTTACTTATGAATATAAACTCTGTCTTGAAAAAGAACACCTTTGTTTAACCTGTTTAATATACAACATCTGTGCAATTTCTAAATCTCAAGCATCTTCCTGGAAATGACTATTTATTCCATTCTAAAGTCAAATTTCTACTGTTGTCCATAACAATCAAATAAGAGAAAGGGAAATTCAGTTACTAAAATTGATCACAGACTTTCTAGATCATTAAACGTACTGCCTTCAAAAGAGCAGCATAAGCTACAAATCTAGTTCTTTGATTTTGAATAATCTCAATATTCTTTATAGGGAGGCTTAAAAGTACTCTTCCTTAAGAAAAATAAAATAATTTATTTAGCAGAAAAAATGTTTAATAAAGTCATTTTAATTAGATGTACACATTAATCATGAAATTGTGCAGAATAATTATAGTGACATTTCTCCATTTATTATAATGAAACTTGTAGTGAGAATGCTTAGAACACAAATAGACCAGACAGAATATGAAGGTCAGTGTTATTTGGGGTAATTTTAGCATGCTTTAGTAAAGACTGCATCTCCCAGGATAAAATAGGTTCTCATTACATCAAGGTAACTTACTTGGAGCTGGGAACCAAAAACTCTTTATCTCTTGCAATCAGCCACCCCCAGTCCAAACCTCACTCCAGAAGCATCAGAATCTCTAAACACGTGCCAAACTGAAGATGGATGGTTGTAGAACTTTCATATGTGCAATACCTGCAATAAAATAAACTGGAGTTATGACATCAGAAGACAGTCTGCTAAGTGCTAAGGTGAGTCCTGCCTTTTCACACCTAACAGCATGTTTACTCATTCCATTCTACTTCTCCAGGGGCCCATGGGGAAAATAAATGCAGGAAGTTTCAGCTGGGAAAGATGACTCACCCTGAAACTTTTTGAGCAGTTTAAGAGGCTGTGGATGGCTGCCTGTGTCTTGTGTGCCGGGCAGTGATCAGGATGAAATGAGGCAAAAGAGTTTGAGAAAATGGAAAATAAGTGGTTCTACAGCAGTCATATATTAAAATAATGTGTGTACCATAAACCTTTACACAAACATTGTGGCATCTGGTGCATATACTTCAAGTAACGTAAATGCAAAAGAAAAGGCCTTTAGTACCAATTGACCACCTTCAACGCTGGAAAAATACAAATTAACAGAAAAGAAATTCAAAGGGAAATTAATGGCTCTCATAAATGTCTCAAGGGCAAAAATACTGCTTTCTCCTCAACATAGAAAAGAAATAATTTCTGGTAATATATTCCACCAGATATTTTAGTGATGGTGCTATTTCCATTGCTTTTAAGAATGTATTTTTAATTGTCCTACAGATTTCCTTAAGCATACAAAAAGAAATCAGAGACTCCACTTACCATAGCATATACTCAAAACAGACAATACTATTTCCATTGCTAAAAGTATCTGAAATATATTCCAGCATACCGTACAAATCAACTGTTCCCTGCAATGTCCTCTCACCAAATTGAGGTGTTTTCACACACAAGAGGATTCAAAAGAAATAGACTGAAGCACGACTGCTTCTGCAGTTTCTCAAAGCCTGATCTACAGAGGACCTCCCTGTGTCCGTGCCATGCACGCTGATCACAATGATAGCAATGATAATGCTAATATACCAGCTGCACTCATTTAATATATTTAAGTACTCCAACTGATGTCTAATAAAATGAGGCTTATTTTTTCCTTGTTAATTCTAATTAGGTCCCCCTTCCTTCCTCTCTTTCCTTTCTTCCTCACTCTCTCCCTTTCTCCATCTCTCCAGCTTCTCTTTTCTTTTGTCCAATAGTAAATAATAGATGCTATTATGTCTACACCTACCTCAGTTCCTACCCTCAGGCTACCTTCAAAGAGCATTAGACCATCGCACAGAGTAAACCTGTCACCTCTCCACGCCACCTACCCCAGGGGAAAAAAGAATTCTATTTCTTATCTAACTAGGTGCCTACATTGAAAGCTTAGGCTTGTCTCCTTTGCTTGTCATCCTCTCACATCCAATGAGTTGCCAAGACCCAACCTTCTTGCTAAAAGTCTCTCAAATCTGTTCACTTCCCACCATCTCACTGTTTCTGCACAATCTGGGCCCCACGATCTCTTCCTTGTCTCCTCACTGGTCTTGATGCCTCCACTCATGGCCCCTCCAACTGCAGCTGAGTAATCAAACTAAAATGCAAATCTGGTCAAGGTACTCTTCTGCTTAAGACACTTCAATGGCTCCTCATGCTCTCAGGATAAAGTCTTACATGCTCACAATATATGTTTTTGTAATCAGACCCCTGCTTATCTCTTAACCTCCCTTCTCCTTACTGCCTCTAACAAAAATAGCCTACATTTTAGCTATTATGAACTACAGACAACCTCTCACTAAGGCCTTTGCACCTGCTGCCTTCTCTTTTTAGAAAACTTTCTTGCCATAGTCCTGCCTTTAACATGGCTGATTCTTACTCAACTTCAAGGATTCATCTCAGATATTAGTTCCTCCAGGATGTCTTCTACCCTACCTGCTTGATGCTCCCGTAGAAATTGATTGCCGTCAGTGGGTGTTCACTTTTAGCCTCCCCCACACATCAGTATGTATTTGTTGGAAAAATGAAAAAATTAAAATCATTTTGTGCACAATTGCTTTGGCTGTACCAGCTGTGTATAAAGATCCAAGATACTAACAGTGAATCAAGCCACTCAGCTTTGCATCCCACATTTAAATGTTTGGACACACTTACACCCACACCACTTTCACTCTATACTGTTAAGGGTTAACAAGGTCCTGATATCATCAAAGCCAAGTCTTGTAAATATAAAAACATATAGGTTTATATTTTCCAGAAAGCCAAGGCTTGAGTTTGCTAAGAGATCTCTCTAGTTTTATTAATATAACAAGCAACCTTTATTGTTTCAGCGTCATCCCAGTGACACATAATTGTCTGAAAGCTGGTCACCTGCTTCCTTCTCACAGTGATTAGGAACTGCCTGGTTAACAGAGGGTAGAGAATCACACAGCTCTAATATGCTCAATGTTATCTGAATCTAAACAAGTGTGATAACTGGAAGCAAATTCAATCAAAAGAAACATGACCACTTTCTCAATGATTAATATGAAACCAGTGATCTAACAAAAAAATATATTTTTAGAACCCGTTCAAGGTGACTCAAAACTTTCGAGTTCATAAAAAAGCTTAAATTCTTAATCAAGCTTAAAGCTTAATTCTGTTGTAAAGCAGTTGGCATCAAGATAAACTTTATATCTGTCCAATCTAGAAGAATCTCTTGGAGAGTCTCTAAGGTTCAGCTCTCAAACGCAATATCTAAGCTATTTTTTCAAGTGTGATGGGTGGCGAAGGGGATAAAGTGTGAATATTCTCTGCTTGTCCTGAGAGTCCATAGGTAACAGGCCTGGCAAGCATAGTTCTAATTAATCTTGCCAGTAGCAAAAGACATAATCCAGAAACACTCACCTTCCCTGCCAAGCTACTATTCTATATCCTGTATGGTTGAGTGCAGAATGCTGTGCTACCTTCCCAAGTGTAGTTGGTACTGGATGTTCCACTCAGATTCTTTCCTCAGGGTTAAAGCAACCTTCCCCCAGCTGCTGGGACTACCATCTGTTGACAGCTGACAGTTAGGTCCCTCACAGAGAAATGCCCTTAACCACAAGGAACTACCTCACTTAAGGTTAAGCCCCTTCCCAGACAAGAGCCCGCAGTCGATGACCAACTCATATGGAAGAACAAAAGCCACTTTGCCTCAATTTGGAACAACTCTGAAGGAACACCTCAGCTCCAGAACCACCCACAGGCTCCACTGATGCCTCAGTTGCATTGTGGTTCAGCTTCTCCCTCTTCCCAATCTTCTTTTTCTCATTTCCTTACAGGTGTATTTCTGGAGAGCACTTCTCAAAAAAACCTTCTACATGCTACTCTTCATCTCAAACTCTATTTCCAGGCAACCTAATCTGAGACTCAAGCCAATAACTGTGTAAGGCAACTACAGCAGTATACAGTAGTTTTGTTGACTTTGTCAGTAACTGGTCTTGGTATCATTCTTGGTCTCCTATTAGAGATGTAAACCTATTAATTGAGGCATAGACAAGATCTAGAACTTAATCTATCACTAATTGACTCCATTTAATTGCAATAAAATTTAGGAACCAACTCGCTGTTATTAAAAGTTATGTAATTTCTACCCTTTATCCTGAGCAATTTTGAATATTTGGCAAAAATTGTTGAATAATTTTATCATCACTCAATTATAAGAAGGGTAATACTCTAGATGAAATTCTAAGTGAAAGAGCACAAGGAGAAAAGGAAAATAAAAATGATCTGCCTACAACAGATTTCTATGTCCCAAAGATATGGGTGTATTTTGTTTGACTTACAAAGACTCAGGCCTTTTCTGATCAAAATAAAAAGAATGATTAGAATAGCATCTACTTTTCACGTTCTCAATCAATCTCTTAAAATCCACTTTGGAAAAGAATGAAAGGTTACCAAGGAATCGACTGATTCTTTATCCCATCCACTCCTCAATCAGAAGGGAATGAAAGGATTATAGGTTTTGAGGTCTTTGGGTTTTTTTTAATTTCATTCTTGCTATTGTTTTGGTACCACAATTTTGAAGAGTAGAAATTAAATCAGCTGGTCTACCTAACTATCTTCTCATTTGTCTAAGTTGATGCAAAACTAAGTTTCTCTTCTAGAACATATGGACACAAAGAAAACTCCTAATTAGATCAGGATACAACAGCAAACAAATGCTAATGTGCCATTCTTTTAAGAAAATATAACTTTTATATATAGGTAGAAGTTGCCACACAGAAAAGAAGACTTGCCCACAAAAATGAATCTTCTGTTTTCTTTACGTAGAAATTTCTGTGAAGTACAGATAAATCACTGACTTGACAGTGGTTTCCTAAAACTGAATGACAGGTCCCTACTCTCGTTGAGGAAAAGAGCAGATGCAAATGGGGGTAGAGATCCATTCTTTTATGTTTTCTTGGAAAAGTAAAATGATATTGTATCTTTCTCTTTCACTCCCAGTGAACTGAACCTAGACAAAGACTCCAAATTTTTATACTATGCACCTTTATGAGTAAAAGCATTTTGAACATACGTATATATAATGTATACAAAATGTACTAGTATTTCATTTCAAAACATACAATAATAGAAATGTTTAAAAGATGAAATAAAAAAGAAAATAAAACTTTATATAACTTTGGTTTGTTAATTAATGGTCCAAAAATTTTCCCTCACACTAAAATTTCTTTATAATATTTTAAAATAAAAATCAATGCAACCAAATATACACAATTTCTTTTAATCTTGGCTTAACATTTATTGACACTGTGATTCAAAAGTCTGGTTCTAAATTCAATTGTAGTTGTCACAAAAGAAAATGCTGCACAAAGATAAATAGATCCAAATAGATGAGGCACATTATTGGCTGTGTTTAGTAAATCATGACACTCATTTTACAATCTTTTGAGTGATTAGTATTATGTTCAATCCACAGCTATTTGTAAGAATTTTTGAAGCTTAATTGAGCTAAAACTAGATAGCACAATGTGTTCATCCACTTAACCAGACACACAAACACGACAATACACTGTTATATGCTAAAAGTGAACTAATAAATACGGGCGCCATGGTTGACTCATCTTTCCCTAGAATAGCCAGGGGCCTCTTCAGAAGACATGACTGTCTGACGTGGGCAGTGTAAGGGCACCAGTGTGAAGTCACATGGTAAACATTAGTAAATCTGTATTTCTTATTTTCCAGAGGAAAATAATTATTTTAAAAATCTGAATATTTTCGTCCCAAACTCTCTGGCCACCCAGGGAGAAAAATCTCTCACCTAAACAATAGAATCCAGGGAATTGCATAGGAAAAAAGATACCACAAATTTAATCTCTATCTTTCTTCAAGTTTTGCTTCCCTGAGTAGCTCAGCACCTGGATAGTGTGATAGGCAACGTCAACATGTTTCCAGATCTGCACACTGCACATATGTTGGTACCCACATGCTCAAAAGTCAAATATACTTTGATGTCCAATGTTTAAGGGATTTACTCACTCGGAAATTAAATCAAAATAGCTCATTTCCCAGAAAAGCACAAAATGAAATATAGAATAAGAAGAAATATGAAAACTTACTTTGGTCTAAGATTTAATCATCCAGAAACATATGGTACAACGACTTGATATCCACAAGTTTGTTAAGATCATTCCAACTCATGGCAGGAAGCATTTTATAGGTATTTCATAACAAATGCATTTTTGGGACACATTACATTCAAAAGCTTGATCAAACTTATATCTTGATCCTCAGTTTACAAATATTTGCTGGCCCAAATAAAAGATACAGAATCCATTTTTCACCTGTTCACTTTAGCCTACGTGACAGTTTATGAAATAGTATCAGTTACACAGACTGATGATAAAATGTGAACAATATTAAAAATATATATTTATGTATTTATAAATATTAACAAATTATTAACAAAGATTTTCTTTTGAGAAATAGAAAATAAATTCCATTTTTTCCTTCCAATTTGAAATAAAGAAATACCAAGGATAAAGCCTTTGGAAAGATAAATAGCAGTGTCTCAGAGACTCTTGAAACAAACCCCTGTAATGAGTACCAGACAACTAGCATAAGACTTGGGGGTGGTGGGAGGAGGAGATCAGAGAATGTCAAGTTCAGAAGGAACCTTCAGGAACATCTAAGCCAATCATCCTTTTGAAGTCTGAATCCTTTCTACAACATCACAGCCAAGTGTTCATTAAGCCAACCAAGTGATTGATCAAGAGTTCACTGCTCACAAAGACAGCCAATTCTTCTTAGAACATTAGAAAGCTTTTCCTTATATTGAGCTGAAGCATGCCTATCACTTTTACCCACTTGCCATCAAGAACAAATCCAATTCCTTTCCTTTAGGGCTTCTCCTACAGGATGGAGCCATCAAAGATACCAGATAGTCTTGTTGAGTTTTCTCATGTACATCCCAGTCTTTCAACTATGTTCTTCAACAAATAATTCTAGTCTTATCACAATCCTAGTTAATATCCCGTTTATTAATGTTTCCCTGAAAGTGGGGAATCCATAAAAGAACACTATACAGCCAAGAGATGGAAACAACCTGTGTCCATTGATGCATGAATGGATAAAGAAGATGTGGTATATATATACAGCGTAGTACTACTCAGCCATAAAAAAGAATGAAATCTTGCCATTTCTGACAACATAGATGGACCTTGAGAGTATTATGCTAAGTGAAATAAGTCAGACAGAGAAAGACAAATACCATATGATTTCACTTATATGTGGAATCTAAAAAATAAAACAAACAAGCAAAACAAAACTCACAGATACAGAGGATAAATTGTTGGCTGCCAGAGAGGAGCGGGGTTGAGAGGTGGGCAAAATGGGTGAAGGGGGTCCAGAGATACAAACTTTCAGTTATAAAATAAATAAGTCATGGGGATATAATGTACAGCATGGTGACAATAGTCAACAATATTGTAGTGCATATTTGAAAGCTGCTAAGACAGTAAATCTTAAAAGTTCTCATTACAAGAAAAAAATTTTGTAATTTTATATGGTGATGGATGGTAAGTAGGTTTACTGTGACGATCATTTCACAGTGTATACAAATATTGAATCATTATGTTGTACACCTGAAACTAATATAATGTTATACGTCAATTAGACCTCAGTTAAAACACATACCATACTGCTGGGCGTGGCCCAAACTGGGAAGGGCAAAGCAGAACTTTCCCTCCCCATTCTAGATATTAAACATCTATTCCTGCAGCCCAAGATCACACTCGTCGTTTTCATGGCTATGTCACACATATTGATTCAAACTGAGCTTCATGTTGAATAAAACTTTAAAAGCTTAGTTGTTAATTTACTCAGTAAGTATTTGTGGAATGTCATGACATGGATATTATAATACTAGGAACAGTATGAGAAATCAGTGTGATATAACTAAAAAAGGTAAAATCCTGGGCCCAAGCCCCACTTTATCCAGCTATAGCTGTGTGGCAAAAATGTTCATTAGAGCTACCCAATTTTCATAATAGGATAACTATCTCACTACTTGCTGGTCTCAGTTCCAAAGCATATGGATGGGCCCTCAGCCAGCAATTTAGAACACCAGCACTCCAGGTTATCCAGTTCCCTTCCAAATACCTACTGAGAAAAGAAATGTTTAGGGAAGACAGATCCAAGGCCTTATAAATTCAATCCTTGGTTAAGGTCAAATCACCAGAAAGCCACATATTAGTAACCCACCACACAACACCTGTCTGATCACCTTCAGGAAGTTGCATTTAATGCTTTGTCCTAATCTTTGACAGAAGATTGTTATGAGCAGTAACCATATGAAACTCTCGACTACATTGTTGTATTTTAAAACTGAGGATATTGTCCATTTTGTTACCCTTTCAATGCTAGGAAAGGCTTTGTTCTCCCTAAAGAATGAGATATTTCTACACTTCTAATGATAGAAACCATCAGAATGGTTTTATACATTTAAAAAAATTAAGTTTTAGAGAAAGGTAAGGTAGTAAGAACTAATGAGAAAAAAAGGTCATTTGATACATAAACAAATAGCAAGAAATATTTGTATTTCTCCCACTGCATCAATAACTGAAAAAGGATCTATAATAGCAAGACAGATCATTTTAATTGGGTATTATTCAATTCTTATTGTTAACTAAGTTAAAGATTGTTATCAGTTGCCCCGATGTCTCCTCTTCCCAAATAACAGGCCCAAAAATCTATTTCCCCCAACTACAAAGGTTCCAAGATCGAATGAACCTAAGAACTATCTGGAGAACTTGTCTTAGAAATTGGCATTTTTGAACAAATTCCTCATGTAATTGGATGCAAGTGAACCACAGAATACACTCTGAGGACACTCTTCCAGGACTGATTTTTGAATCACTTGAATCAATTCTGTCACTTATCCCTGGCCCTCTGCTGTCTTTCTAGGTCCCTTTTAAAGCCTGGTGACCAAAGGTAAGTAGAGTATTCTTACTAAGGGTTCTACTAAAGCAGAGCAGATGAAAGATTATGCCCCTACTCTTTTTTTTTTTTTTGTGAGGAAGATCAGCCCTGAGCTAACATCCATGCCAATCCTCCTCCTTTTACTGAGGAAGACCAGCTCTGAACCAACATCCACTGCCAATCCTCCTCTTTTTTTTCCCCCAAAATCCCAGTAGATAGTTGTATGTCATAGTTGCACATCCTTCTAGTTGCTGTATGTGGGACGCTGCCTCAGCATGGCTGAAGAAGCTGTGCGTCGGTGCGCGCCAGGGATCCGCACCGGTCCGCCAGTAGGGGAGCAGGCGCACTTAACCGCTAAGCCACGGGGCCGGCCCGCCCCTCCTCTTATATAGCAGCCACATTCATTTCAATACATCCTAGTGTTGATAGGCATGCTCACAAAAGCAGTGCTTCACTTTGTCAGATTGAGGTCAGCTACTTAGTTTGACTCCCCTGAGAAATGAGAGCCTAAACTGTATTAAAATGGGTCCAAATCACAATGAAATGAAATTTGTGAATAGCGTTATATGGGACTTTTTCCCCAGTTGAACCAGTTGTAATGATTTTTTTAAATATCACCTATTCAACTTTTAAAATATAGAATTTTCCTTTAAGTAGATAATCTGGCAACCTCTTTGAGTAAAATTGTTCTTCCAGAAAGTAAAGTCTTTTTGCTATAATTTTTTTATTATTTATAAAGAATTTTAATTCAAACAATACCACTTTTAGGATATTTACAAACAAGCAGCCTGTTGTCATACTGGACTCCATAGATTTATAAATAATCAAAATATTACAGGCAAGAGTAAAGAACCTTTATTATTGCTCTCCAGCTTACCGTTTCATAAATAAATCATTCCATGATACAGAAACTGTTGTTATACCATAAAGTTCTCTGCCTGGACCATCTACATGATTTAGCAAAAGAAATAGATTTAAAAACTAAAAGTGACCCATCACTTACAATATGTCAACTGAAAATGCACAATAAATGTTGACTTAAAAGGTTCAGATACTCTTTCAAATTTCTGAGATCAATTTATAAGTCACCACTTCCCAGCTACTGCTTACCAATGAAAACTCTAGCTCTATACAATCCATCATGTCTAAATTGACTCTAGATAAAAGGTATTATCAAATGAACAAATTGAGCTATGCAAAGTGGAAATTCAAGATCTGAAAAATGAATGATTTTACTCAGAAAATAGCCAGATAGAAATTTTATTAGTTTTTAGATTCAAGGGAAACCAAGCTAAGACTAGTTGGGGCATGATTCACTCTCCTATGCTATTTGCATTTTCTATCTGGTATGTTTTTAATTTTATAAATTTCATGCTGTCTGTCTCCATGGTTACCAGCTCTTAATCATAATGAGCACCTGGTCTATACAGAGGAATTAATATTTCCTTGTGAAGCGCACATACTAAATTGCTCATAACCTCTCTATACTTTTGCAGTGACGACTTTAAGTTTTTGACCTCTAAGCACAGATTTTCAAGAGATTCTTTTGACTTTCTTTTTTCCTTTTTGAATTTTGTATTCTTTTTTTTTTTTGAGGAAGACCAGCTCTGAGCTAACATCTATTGCTAATCTTCTTCCTTTTTTTTTCCCCCCCAAAGCCCCAGTAGATAGTTGTATGTCATAGCTGCACATCCTTTTAGTTGCTGTATGTGGGACGAGGCCTCAGCATGGCCGGAGAAGCGGTGCGTCGGTGCGTGCCTGGGATCCGAACCGGGGCTGCCAGCAGCGGAGCGTGCGCACTTAACCGCTAAGCCACAGGGCCGGCCCTGAATTTTGTATATTATATGGACTTAGTAGTTACGTGATAGCTGAGATTTGCCAACACATCATAATCTATGTTCTTTGACATGTAACGTCTATATCCATCAGTAAGTATGCTTCTGACCCTGGGTCAAACATACTTTAATTTTTTTAAAAAACACTTTTTTGTACATATTTATTAAATCTAAGTCAAAATCAATTGACAAATTTTGTGAATATTGGTATTCACTCATTCACCAAATTAGGCCCTAGAGGAAAGTATACAAAGACCAACAACTCCTCAGTGACACTACGGCTAAGTTTCCTAAGCAACACTAGAGCACTTTATTTCAAAGAAAATTAAAATCGAATTTGATCCTGTGGACATTTTCCATATAAAACCATATGCGCAATGTTTAAGAGTATAGACTTTGTCAGATTTCCTGGGTTCATATCCTGACTCTGCCACTCACTCGTTATGTGACCTTGGATAAATTACTTAACTATGCCTCAGTTTCCTCATCTGTAACAGGAGATATTAATTGTATCTGCCTCATAGGATTATTTTAAGGAGTAAAGGGATTTATATTTGTTAATGTGTAGAATAGTTCCTGGCACATATTGGTCACTGTTTACATGTTTGTTAAATATAAATCAATCACTCTTATGTTATGTAGCATGAAATTATGTTTTCTAAGAAAATCTTTTATTCCATAGTAAATATTTGTTCACCCTCCCACGAAGCAAGATAATCCTGACTTTAAATTTCCTTGTGCAGCACTTAAATATTACCTTATCAGCTACTGCCATGTCTCTGAGAATTCTATACACTGATCATATTAGGCATTTTACATGTCACCTCATTTAACCTGCATTGGGAATCCTATGACGATTGATGATTTTCTCATTACAGATGAGAAAACTCAGGTTTCAAGAAGTTAGATATTTGCACAAATTCACAGTTAGTAAGTCACAGAGATAAATTTTGGGCCAACCAATGACATCTCCAAAGACAATGTTCTTAATCAGTCCATTACCATAGATAAAGTGCTATATAAAGAGAGAATCTCACAACTTTTCAAAACTATAAATTTGTCCCATCCAGGCATTCTTAACCTGCTCCTGGAAGCCCAGCAATGTAAGTAGAATTTGAATCTGTCAGTGCCTGTGGGTGGGGTTCCTCTACTTCTCTGGACACCACAGGCTTGTGTACATGATTGATTCCCACAGATTACTGAGGTTCACTGGTGGAAGTCGGGGCCACAAATGCAAATAAGCTCTAGATGGTGTCTGGAACCGTGTCAAAAATCACCTTTTGCATCTTGCCCTTACACCTCTGTAAAATGCTGGCACCAGAGTGTTTAGCCTCAGCAGGTGTTTTTTCTGCAGCAGCTGAACAGCTCTGGAAAGTGGGGCTTATCCCATCCTGTTAGCATAATGCTTAGTTAGCTCTAATGTAATGATCTCAGTGATGAATGTCCTATTATCGATGGGAAACACTGACTAGCTCTGGGTTGGTCTTTTTTAATTGCGAAGCTCCAATAAAATGTCTCCACTCATTTGGCTTGGCTCAATTGCTAAGGAGGAAATCTGGGTTTTATGAATTCCCTGAGACACACACCAGTGTCACACTGCAGTGTCACTGCAGTATCCTGATGTCAGTCTATCCTGCCTCCTCTGATGGGATCCCAGAAGTGTCTTTCTTCAGGGTCTAGCAATGACTCACTTCTAACTTATAAAATAAGCAGAAGCCACTTCTCCTTTTCTTCTCCGAAACCATTTTTTGGTAACAACTGACTTGTCAAATTTTGCCCTCCACTGCTCAGATAAGTGACTAAAGTAATGTTCTTTATTCTCTGGCTACCAGTGATCTCTACTTTAGTGAAGGATGATGTAGGCTTAGGTTCTCTTGAATTGAAGACTAAATTCTGGATTCGATAACCCTGGATACTTAATGCCAAAAGAGAAACTATACAGAAACTTGCAGAAGCATTCAGACAGCTTGGTGAAAAAAACGGAATGTGGCATTGCTTCAGAAGAATAATGGTTCATGTTGCTAACAGAGACGTACAAAGGCAGAACTTGTGGCTGGGAGATGCTGGGCACAGAGGAAGCTGCTTATCTCTCTAGCATTGCTAAGGAAACGATGGTTTCTTTTAGAAGAGGAACTACACATGTACAACATGGCACTTTTTGTCCTGGTCAGTGATCTAGACAGAATACTAAATCTGAGTTACAGCTAGGAAATAACAGTTCATTAAGATAGATTGCAGGCATGTTAGAAATCAAAAAGCAGGTTCAGGTCAAAGGAGTGGAGGAGATTATTATATTCACTGTATTCCAGAAATTAATCCCTGCCAATACATCATTTAATACTAGTAACCCCTAGGTTGACATTTCCAATTACAGTATACATCATAAACTAATGAAAACCATTTATATGACCCTTGATTTATAAGTCAAAGATAAACTTTAAAAAGAAACAAACATGATTTTTTTGAAGCCACCTGGCAAAACAGATGGCTTTATCTATGGAGTTCCTTCATCTATGGAGTACAAGCAAATGAGTTCTAAGTACGGGTCGTAAGAAGAATAATGTTTATCTTCTCCAGACAGTGGACCTTACTGAAGCCAAGGAGGTATGGTAAAAATCTTGGTACCATGTTCAATCCTGTGTGGAGCACCATCTCTCAGGGGTAATATAAAAGTATTTCCTTCTGTCCTGCAAGCTCTGCAATTAATTATCCCATAACAATCTATCAAGGGTAATACGTTCCTCTGAGCCCATAGTCTCAATTATTATAATTCGCTTTTAACAAAGCTTCTAACGCAGTCTTTTCCTTTGCTGCAATTTATGGAAAAAGCAGTACAGAGTTACAGATTAGCTACTGTAATTATAAATAGAATTCAAAAGGAATTAAGAGTGCATTTGTTTGTTGGATTTTGTTGGGGTGACCCTAGAGATCATTCAAGCTGAATGATTTCTTCAGGCTCTTCACCCATAACTAGACCCTCTCAACCATATTTTCAAAAGCTCCTTGACTCAATATGATGAATTAATGATGCAACACTAGCTGAGTGGAGAATATGTTTTCAATATAAATATACCCCACAGTGGACATGAAATAATAAAAACCCCCTGAGGCAACAACTGGACGCTTGTTGCCACGACCACCACAGCTTTAGAATAAGAGGGGAATGTTTTCCAGTCAACCCTCAACACAAAGCCTAGGAGGCCTAAAACATCTCTGCATCCAAGGGTTCCATAGGCATTTTCTATTTACTATATGTGTCTGCGGAAGAGGATGTTCACAAGGAAGAGAAGCCACATCCTGGAGACCTCATTCTCATGGATTGGATTAATAGCAAATAGTAACAATAGTTACTATTTAATGAGGGCTTACTACATGCCAGCCACTAATTCCAGGAACTAACTCATTTAATCTTCATAATACACATATGAAGTAGGTACTATTATACCCCATTTGATAGATGAATAGGCTGAGTCTTAGAAAGGGTTAGTAACTTGTCTGTTGTCATACAGCTAGTAAGCAGCAGAGCTGGGATTCTAACCAAGCAGTCTGACCCCAGAGACTAGAACTCTTAACCACTGACTGAAGAAACAGAAACACAATTAAAGGAAGAATTGAGAAGTAGTGAGCACTGGTCACTTTTTTGGTCACTTTAGAAACATTTCATTTAATCCTCACACTGAGTCTCAGAGAGGTTAAGTAAATACCCAAAACTACAAAGCCAGCAAAGGAAAAAGCTAATATTCCTTATACTAAATCAGATCACCTCTCTGCAGCTTAGACTAAACTGAGTGGCCGATATAGAAGCAGAACTATCACTTCAATCTGCATATCAGTGCTGCTATAAGAAAGTGACCAGTGGAAACTGTCTGGCAGGGATGCTGATAGGAAAAAGAAGGGAATCTGCAGATAACATAAAACATAAAACCGGTATAACCAAAGAGGAAGAGGATCTAAATCATTAAGACACTGCAGTGTGGAGGGGTGGTGTGTGTGTGTACACATACGCAAGTGTGTGTGAACTGTTCGCTGTTTGGTTTCACTCTGTTTTCAGCTACTCCTTTTATTTCCTTCATGAAATCTTGAGTGGTTTTCAACTAGGGACAGCATCCATATCCACAACCAAAGAGCATCTGGCAATGTGTGAGGGTAGTTGGTTGTCCTCAGGACTGGGGGATCCTATTGGCATTTAGTGGTCATGGGTTAGGAATACTAAACATCCTGCAGTATTGTGGCTGCACAACCAAGTACTGTCCCACCAAAAATGCCAATACTGCTCGTCCAACATTAAGAAGTTTTTTTTCTCCTTAGGAAGATTCGCCCTGAGCTAATGTCTACTGCCAATCTTCCTCTTTTTGCTTGAGGAAGATTTGCCCTGAGCTAACACCTGTGCCAATCTTCCTCTATTTTGTATGTGGGTCGCTACCACAGCATGGCTGATGAGTGGTGTTTGTCCACACCCGGAAACTGAACCCCGGAACCTGGGCCACCAAAGCAGAGTGCACCAAACTCAACCACTAAGGAAAAAACACATGATCCAGGTGGACTTAATCAACATTTGTTGTCAAAATCCTGATGCATGAAGTGGACAGAGGAACTAAAGTATGGACAATTATAGACAGGTTCCTGAACAAAGTATCTTCCTGTTTTAGATGCTACTGTGTCTTATATATACATAGATGTAACGTCTAGTTATTAATAATATTATGGGAAAAATATGTAAGACCCAGATTTTGAATGAAGACTCAAAATAACCTGTCTAAATAGCTTCATAGTTTAGCCCAAAAGCAGACTTCCTACTTATAAGGTAGTTTCTACTATGAACAGTATAACAGCAACTAAATATTAATCAAATTCTGGTCTTCTACTAACCTCATTCATTCATTCACAAAATACCTCCTAATTATCTATCATGCTGGATACTGTTCTAGTAGTTGGGAACTCAGTAGTGAATAAGACAAGAACATTTCCTGCCCCTCATGGAATTTTCACTTTAGTGTAGTTGTTTACCTACTGCACATATAAACAAATACATACATAATATAATTTTAGTTAGTGATAGGCACTATGAGGAAACAATAAGGCAGGAAAGTGGATAGTGAGTAATGGGAGAGCTATCTTTTGTGAGGTGCGCAGCCAAGGAGGTGATATTTGAGCAGATCCCTGAATGATGCTGAGAAAACAGCCATTAAAAAGTCTGTGGGAAAATTATTACCAGCAGAGAGAACAGCCAGGGCAAATTCAATAGGGAACAACAAAATTGGCATGTTTAAGAAACAACAAAAAGGTGAGTGTGATTGAAATGGAATGAGCACGGGTGAGTGGGGGGTTGACATCAGAAAGGCAGGCAGAGGCCAGAATGTGTAGGGCTTTGAGGCTCTTCAAAAAGAGCTTGGATTTCTGCTTAATGTGATGGAACTGGAGAGTTTTAAACAAAGGAATAAATGATCTGATTTTTTTTTTAATCACTAAAGTAGTAAGAAGAAAAAAATGAGAACTAGGATACCATGCCACTTGGAATCTAGGACTGTAGATAAAGCACACAGCAGCATATATAGCAATACCTTTGTTAAATTGCCTGATTGGGGTGGGCCCTGGTTAGGGAAAGTTAACCAATTTTATTTGAAAATTACTTGGGCCCAAAACATCCCTGCACAAAATTCTGACATTCTTTTTCCAGATGGGCCAGGTCACTAACTGATCTCTTAATATATTAATCTAAAGAAAAAGCATTTACCATCCACAGACTCTTCAAACTTAAAACCAAACCATTATCTTCAACGTTGACACACCTAGAAACAAGTCTATAATAACACTAACTTCAGAGTAGTCTCTGCTGACTTGAGCTAACTGAAATAAACATTTAGGGAAAATTAAATCCCCAAAATATTCACACCAGAATACTAGGGAATATTTGGAAACCATAAAAAATACTTCCTATTTCAAATACAATTGATTAGAAAGTACAAAACTAAAAGTAGCTCAAAGCAAATGAGGCAAAGAAAGATAATAATCAAGTTTAGAGAAGCAATACTGATGTTATCGTGTCAGACACACTGGTTTGGTTTCTTTGGCACTTCTTTGTCTCTCATGAAATCTTTGGCATATTTATTTATGATTATTAGCCAAATAATTATTATTAGCCAACATTATTGAGTACCTGCTGGGTGTGGGTTAGGAGTTAGAAATATACAGCTTTGCTGTCAATTTAGAGAGATTAGCAATGCGTAAGAAAAAAGATAACCAACAATACAAGATTGCGTGCTAATTATGGACATTGAACAGAATGAACCTGCTGTATCTGAGAGACTGAGATTTTCAGACATGGCAGGTGACTTCATCCCTAACCCACAACATTAATAACTTACAATCTGAGGCTGCCAAATAAATTGTCTAGCCAGTAAATGAAAGCTCAAAAGGCTGGGTGACCAGAAAGGTTCAGTAAGGACTTCACAGATATTAGACTTCAAGAGAGCCTTTCAGAAAGCGTTGACTTACATATGCAAATAGTTCATTCTTACAACTTAAAAGTAATAATTTTACATCTTTTCATAAATATTTGGGGACGTTTAGGGTGGGTGTCATAAAAACATGATTGAGAAGAAATCACTCAAGTGTACCATAGTACTCTTGAACTAATAAGGAACCTCACAACTCCAGAACCTGAATCATAGAGATCTTATAGTGCTTAAACCATTTTTCCTAAACTTTGTCTGGTTTTCCCTACAAATGGTTTTAACATTTTCCAAAATGTCTTATTAAACGTGTTTTACTCCCATTGGTTACAAAGAATTAACAAATGTCACAAGGCACTTTTGGAAGATGGTGACGGGATTCCCAGCTTCAGAAATGTTGGAAGCCGTTGGTTTAAAAGCGAAACAGCTGGCTCTGCTGGGGTGATCTCTTCCTGCTATGTCTTCATTTCAGTCAAAGAAAACGACACAACTACTTGTGGGTCTTGAACCTAGGACTGGGTAAAAAACATTCGCTGTCATTTCTTGAGCTTATTTTTAAGTGAGCTTTTGCACAAGCACACTAGACCACTTCACCACCACAACATCGGGCCCTGTGGGAAAGCCCTGTGAGAAAGCCCTGTGAGCTCGCGTCTCTCCGTCTCCAGTAGAGCGTGACCGTCATCCCGCACCCAGTCACCGAGGAGCGCGCCGGTGCATCCTGGGAGTCGTCGGCAGCGGGGATTGTGGGAAGTGTAGTTTGGAGCCTCCGCCCTCCTCGCCATTCCTGTAATGGCTGCTTCGTGGAAGGTAGGGTAGGAGCTCGTCTCCAAAGGATACTTAGATTGCCCCAATGTATTTGTAAAACGGGAGGCAAATTTGCACCTTGCCAGGCCAAAGCAGGGATTCTTTTTAAAATCTTAACATCAAGTCCTGGAACGAATTTGTCTCTTGGTTCGATTTATTTTTAGCTTTTCCTGTGTGAGCGAACTGACCAACTTTTAAGTCTAGTTGTCCTGCTTGAACAAACTGTTTTCTCTGGTTATTTCCCATTCCTGTCCCTTCTGTAGAGCCTCCCCGCTCTGCACGGACTCTAGCTGCCTCCTTAAAATAATAATAATAGTAATAATAACAGTAATGATGATGATGAGTAATTTTTAAATCCTACCCTCCTCTGAGAATAGGCGGTGTCACGTGGAACCTCTTAGCCTCAGCATCCGGAGCTCCAGGAAGGGAGTATTTCAAGTCAGATAGAATTAGACATACATCGTTTCTTTGGTAAGTCTTACTAATTCCCCACAACTGTACAGAGTTATATGTTATGTTACTTTTGCCAGATTGGTCTGCATTTCCTGGATGGGAGACCCCCTAAGAAAATGTGATTTTTACTCAGTAGGATATTTTAAGTTTCCAAGTTAAGTGTCTTGTTGTGCATTTTCTGTTTGTTCTTAGTTCTGTTCTACCGGTCAGTTTGTTTGGATGATTCGTAGGGTGTTGGTATTACTATAGGGTAGAAAAATCGCTGGAGTCAGGGAATTATCATGAGAAGGGGAAAGTTAGCCTCAAATGACCATCGTTCTTTCACTTCCCTCAGTTTTTTCCATCATAAAATGAGGAGATGGGTTTGAAATTTAAATTTAAAGGTTGTATGGACTGTTACTTGTCATGTATTTATATTGTCTTTTGAAAAGGTAGGAATTTTTAATGGTTCCTTTTTGTTTCCATGTTTAATTTCTAGAGACCTTCAGCCCTCAAGATCCGGCCACCTCGAGATCCTAACATCATGACCTCAGTTTCAACGCAAGTGTTCTTAGTCCTCATTTCACTGCTTTTGGTGCTGCCTCTGGTTGAAGCAGTAGAAACTGGAGATGCAGTTGCTCTCTTGATAGGTGTGGTTCTCAGTGTTACAGGCATTTGTGCTTGTTTGGGGGTGTATGCACGAAAGAGAAATGGACAGATGTGACTTTGAAGAGCCTCCTGAATCAAACCTTGCCCTGAAAAGCTTTGTGCTATTGAGGTTAAAAACGGAGCTTTGGTGTCTGGAAGTTCCCAAGAAACAGTAAATAGGGTAGTTTCACATTCTTAGTTAACTGTTTCCCTGTAAATGGGAACAAATGGATATATGTTAGATGGAAAAAAATGTTTTTTTCCCCACAACAAGTAATGCCCCGAAAAATGCAGTCTATAATTTGTATTTGCTACCTAGAAAGAGGATCAAAGAAGTAAGATGGCTGAAGTTTGCATAAGTAATATTTCATAGTTTCAGAATTCTCAGAGCACAGGAAATAGGAAGAAGGAATTTCTCGCCCAGAATCCTAGGAAATCGCCACTGTTTAGTTGTGATCCCTGCCTTCTGCATCGTTTTGGAGTCTTTTCTCCATAGTTTTATTAGATTTTTGTTTTGTTATCTTCCAAGTTAATACTGTACTTAGATATCAACTACAGTCAAAAATTAAAACTTTTATTTCTTTGGGGGGGGTTAGAAAAATGTATTCAATGTATCTAACATTGAAATGGAGAAAAGATTTAATGTAAAAAAAATACTTTATATTGACATTGAAATGGAGAAGCCATTTAATGTTAAAAAAAAAACAAAAACTTTATATTAACTGACTAACATCCCCATGGTGAGAAGTACTATATTAAATATAAACCCATTATGTTGTAAGTTAATGTGTGATGTCCATTTTTGTTTATTTCAAGCCATTTTATCTTTGTGTAGACTGTTTTATCTTTGTGTAGTTGTAGAAGCTAAGTGGAGAAGGGCAGAATGCCTTACCTTAACTGATCACACTAGCTTGTAGAGACACAATCAGTGAAAAATGAGAAATGGGCAGCTTCAAGATAGGAGAGGCCCCTGGTAGAAAATCCACAAATATAGAAGGAAAATGTAATGGCCTGTACTGATTTATACAGCAGCCAGATGAGACATACCCTCTCTGACCTTGCTACTTCAAATGCCCTCAAACCAGCAGTACCACCTGGGAACTTGTTAGAAATGCAGGATCTCAGGCCCTATCCAGACCAGTTGGATCAGAATCTGCATTTGTTTCAAGAGCCCAGTGTCATTTGTATGCACATTCAAGTTTAAGAAGACTACTGGAACTTGTTTGAGCCCAAGAATCACCTGGAGCACTTGATAAAACTTGCACATTCCCAGGTGTCTGTCCTGGTTGTGTTGTAATTGTAGGTTGGGGCCTGGAATTCTGTGTTTAACAAGGGCCCCCAGTGATTTGGTTCTATAGATGCAGCCAGCATAGAATAGTCTTGAGTAAGTCAAACTACTTTAGGGTCTTATTGGAAGCAGATAGTCAAGTTTTTTTCCTAAAAATAATGCATTATCCGATCTCTAGCTCTTCGGATGACATTGGGAGCCTTAATTTTGGTCAGCAAACAGGCAGGAGCAACCTAAAATCCTGTTTACAGTGCGTTTCCCCAGATGTGAGCTGCCCTGGCTTGCATGAGCCATTTGGCGGAGGGTACAGGGAGTGAGGGACAGCCACGCTATCAAGACGTTAGAGAAACTGAATGCATCTGATTTTGTCATCGCTGTTTTGTTTTTTAACCAGAGAAAGCACTGACACGTTTTGTTCGGATAAATTGACAGACATTGTGTGAGTAGTAGAACGTGATTTTACATGCCTTTTTTTTTTTTTCTGAAAGATGGAAAAATGCAGAAAAAGGACAAAAGGACAAACATGATAGTTTGCCCTATGTCCTATAAACCAGCCCACTGGTAGGGATGTAGAGAGGCTGCTGCTGCTTCCTTGTATGTCTGAACTTTTCCGTTGGCATTGGGAGACATCAAACCTAAAGTACATTTTAAATCACAGTGCATTAGTCATGTAGTCACCTCCAGGTACTATTTTTAAAATGTTCAAAATAAGACTACCGGCAAACGTTCTTTAATGAACGTGTATTTTCAGAAGTGCCTAGAAGGAATTAGAAAGCTACCATTTTCCTTTTTTCCCCTTAAGAGTAGAGATTCTCTATCATGAGGTGGCATTCAGGAATTTTGATGGATATGATAGGGAATACCTTCTCTATTTTTAGCCTCTTTTCTCATCTCTAGGTTGGATTATATGGTTTTGCCTGAAAAGAACAGAACCTTTATTGTGGCTCTTAACCTTTTGGGGGCCATCAGCTCCTTGGAGAATCTGATGAAAACTATGGTCCTTTCCCTAGAAAAATGCACATACATGCTGGCATTTTTAGATTAATTTTGGGGAGTTCACAGAGCTGAAGCCCATCCAGAAATCCCAACTTAGAAATTTCTACTGTTGTATTTCCTTTTTTTTTTTTTTTTTGAGGTTCTTTCCAATTCTGGAATTCTTTGATTTGCTCTGAGGGATAACACCTGCTATGGGGCAGTTATAGGAAGAATGGGAGTGACAAATGTCCCTCGGGTGCCCAGCATAACTTGTAGATATCTACTTGCTCTGCATGTTAGCTGGGTTGAGTCCACTTAAAAAGGCAGAAGACTAATAGTTGAAATCAACAAGATGTGCTGGTAACCAGCCTACTCCTCTAATGCCAAAAATCTGCATTTCATGGATGGTTTCTCCCTGGTTGCTTTTAAGATTTTTTTCTCCATCCTTAGTTTTCAGAAGATTAACTATGATGTGTCTTGGCATGAATATCTTTTGGTTGATGCTGTCTGGGGTTTGCTCAGTGTCTTAAACCTATAGGTTTATATCTTTTCCCAAATTTAGGTAATTTTCAGCCATTATTTTTTCAAATACTCTTTCAGACCATCCCCTTTCTCCTTTCCTCCTGGGACTCCAGTGACCCGAGTGTTAGATCTTTTGTGACAGTCCTACTTGTCCCTTGAGGCCGGCCCTCTAATAGTAATAATCTTAAAAACAGAAAATTTGTCTTTTTAGGTTTGCATTATTCTTGAACACCCAAGAAAAACACTTAACATAACAGGCGCTCAATAAACATTGGTAGGCTGACTGAAGGACTCTGGCCATAGAAAAACCCCAAATGGTTTAAATGACAAATAAAGGATTTCATAAGAAAAAATATAATCTACTTTGGTAGTCTGATAAAAACCATGTAGAATCAAAACAAAATTCAAATTAGTAGCATTACCATAAAACTATAAAATCAAAGAAAGAGCACTTCATGATTTGGACTAAGATGGCTGTTGCCTACATGTTCATGTTTTATTTTTCTATATATTCCTGGCACAAAATCGTTGCTCTAGTGGTTTTTAAAGTGAATGGCAGCACTCCCATTATGAAGACGAGGTTCCCCTCCCACCTTGGGCCTGATAAGGGAGCCTACACCTCAGTGTACTCAAATGAGGGGACTCAAAAGATAAAAGAACGCAAGAAGAAAGAGAGGGAGGGAGGAAGGACGTTATTCTATTTAATGGAATCCATTGTCGTTTTAAAGATCTTTTACTAACAATGAAAAATTGTATGGATAAAATGAATTTTCACTTATGCTTTTATTTGCAATAAAAGCAAGAAAAAATAATACACACTTGGTCCAATTAGGAAGCTGTTGAAACGGCTTTAGAAAGAGAGGCTAGAGGTTTTGTCAAGAGACTCACGGGAAGGGCTGAGAATGGTCGGATTGTTTTCCTCCTTTGCTGTCTTCTAACTGGTTTCTCTTGCATTTCTGATACCTCAGTTTTAATTCTTCAAGTCTCAGACCTTGACCTTTTCTCTTCACACTCTCTCTCAGAGAATTCTTCTGTCTCCATACTACTTCCCTCAGAGTATGGCCCCAGGGCTTCCATTATGAACAGGCAACTACCATATGACTGGCCCTGACTCCCTGAGTTCCAGTTCAAGACCAACTAGTGCTTATAAATGATGCCATGCGAATGCCTGCCTGTTACCTCATGTTGCTAAAATTAAACTCATCTTCCTGTCAAAACTGAATGCCTTGTCTGATTTCTGTGTGTATGTGTGTGTCCATCAGTCTCCCAGCCAGCCAAGCTTGAACTTGTTCTACTTCCTTACCTTGGCAATAATTCTGACCTACCTTGGTTCTTTCCCTTTACAGTTCTTTCCACTGACTGTTCTGTCACTCTAGTACTCATGCCTGGGCCATTTTCCATAAACTCAAATCTTTCAGAACTGTAAGTCTCCAGCTATCATCAGCCTGGCAAGGAGAAAAAAGTGGGGAGTGGGGGTAGATGTACTAAATCAGTGTTTTTCAACTGTGTGAATCAGACCCCGAGGCTCCGCAGAGCTGCCTTGGCAGCTGCCAAAGCAAATCAAAGACCAACAGAGTGTGGCTCTAGGCCCCAGGCTTCACTCATAATAGTTTCACCATTATTTGTTTTATATGTGAGTTCCAAGTATGATTTCATCTGGAAAAAAAAAAAAAAAAAACTTGTACCATTTTATTAAGAAAAACAAATTCAAAAACCATCATGAGGTGACTTTTTAAGATCCCTCTTAATTCAAAGTTCAAATCCTATGGAATCTAGTAACATAATTATTAAGATAGTATTAAAGAAATTCCTAGTTTAGGCTTCTATTTATTGTATGCATCTTTAGATCAATTCTCGCTCTGGCAACTTGAAAAGTTTGAATGAATTTAGGCTAAAATACGGGAATTATTCTGATTTCCCAACAGTCAATAGGAGGAAAGTGTAATCAGCCTATAAGAGTTCACAGCCTCTGTGATGAAGTGGGGGAACGTCTCTAAGACAACACACTTTCCGAAGTCCGTAGTATCCCAGCCTTCCTCCCAAACTGAAGCACATTAGGACAATATGCTCTCCACTGCCCATCTATATTTAAACAGAGAGAATCTATGAAAAGAGGGAGATTCCAAGCTCCTATGTTCCACAGAGATTTGAACTTTTTTGATTGTTTCTTTCTGTTTCACGCAACTTTGCAACAGTATAAACAAATAACATTTAATATGTATTCCACTGGAGAGTGAAACCAGCTGGTTTGGCATTCAAAATTCTGGAGATGGAATGCAGTACAATGCGTTCTGGTTATTTAGGTCTAGAGGGGACAGGCTGCTGAGAGAAGCCACACAGGAGGAGTGCCTTAGAGCCATACCTCACACAGTAGGGTAGCAGAGACCACCCTGGCCTCAAGTCTTAGCAGTTAACTTTTCTCTTCAAGTCTGGTCACCAACTTAACGTTTACATACCTGATTAACTGTGTGAGTATGGAAATTCACTTCTCCAGGCCTTATTATTCTTATCTTTACATTAAGACTTGAGGCCTGATGGCTCAGAGCTGGTTTGAGCATTGGAAATATGGCTAGTTTGAATTAAGATGTGCTCTAAGTGCTGTAAAATACATACTAGATGTTGAAGATTTAGTGAGAAAAAATACATAAAATATCTCTTTAATACTTTTGTGTTGACCTAATATTTTGGATATATTGGTTTAAATAAAATGTATTATTAAAATTAGTTTTACTAATTTCTTTTTACTTTTTTATTTTGGCTACTAGAAAACTTAAAATTACATATGTGTCTCACATTAAGTTTCTATGGACAGCACTGGTTTAGACTCTAGAGGCACTGTGGTATACTGAAAGTGCATATGATTTAGTGTCAGAAAAACCTAAATCAAGTTTCTAGTTTTACCACTTCTGAAGTAAGTCACTTAGCACAAACCCCAACTTTTCCATTGACCTTGAACAAGTTATATAATTATCTCTCTGTGCCTCAAATTTCCTCATCAGTAAAACGAATCATGGAACCTACCTTATAAGGTTTTATGAAAATCAGATGTTAATAAATGCAGAGAACAACACCTGTCACATTATAAACACTATATAACAATTATTCATATCTCTAAATTTGATTTTTATCATATCAAAAGGAAAATGATACTTCATAGGATGAAGTTAGAATCCAATGAAATAAAGTATTTAAAATTAATTTATAAATCATAAAAATGAGGCAAATATTAGCAACTGTTCAGTTCTAAAAGTCAATAAACCTATTAAACTCTGATGGTCATTACAAAGTTTAAGACTTCCAGGGTAGATAGGAGTTCAGCTCTCGTATTCCTTCACCCTAGAGTATCAGTAGGTTGGTCTACTGTGCGTATCTTTTTCTCCTATTACAAACTATGTTCAAAATGACCTTTTAGTAAAAAAGTCAAAAAGCTCAGGATTGATGCCATCCTTAATCTCAAATTTGTATATAGACACATAGCCTGGGCATTTAACTTGCTCTCTCAATAATTCTGATACTGCATAGTTTTTAGGTTGACTTTGGGCTTTCTACAACATATTGTACTTCAGAAGTATTTGGACATATTGTGAGAAAAAGGTTTCAGCCATAATATATGATACAGCTCCTCAGGGGAAGGAAAAGATTATTCTTTAATTTATTTTCAAAGTACCATACATTCTTGGAGATTCATTAGAAGAAATAGATGTAAAAGAAAAAGCGTTTAATTCTTAGTTATGATGATTGTTTTAATGGAAACATTCATTTATGTATTCCATTAATAATTACTGAATGCCTATTATGTGCCAAGCATTATCTTAGGCACCAACAACGCAAAAATAATCAACATAGACAGAAATTTTGCCCTCGTGGAGCCAGGCAGCATCAAAATTATTGAGAGAGCAAGTTCAACACCAAGCACATGTGTCTACACCCAAGTTAGAAAGTGATGTTGGCATGCATCAGTCCTCAGCTTCTTTGGCTTTTTACTAAAACATCATTTTGAACATAGTCTGTGAGTAGGATCAAAAATTCACTCCATCTCTTCACCAAATGTCAATTTATGTATGATCTTCTATGTAGTAAGACTCCTCATGAAACCCCAGCAAGAATCTCACCTATTCAATGCCAAATGGCACAAAAAAGAAACCACTTATAGAATGGATTACAAGTAGGCTAAATACAAAAGTGCTGTCTCTGCATGATTCCTAGTCTTTCAACAAAGTGCTAAGGATTTGTGTGTTTAATACCCATTAGAATTTACGGGAATTAACAGTGCGTGAATGGGGAAAAAAAAAAAAAGATCCTTGGCTGGGAAGTGAAATCTTGAAGAGCCCTAAGATATAAGTGTGCATTTTACATATGCTTTTGATAAGGGGAGCAGATTAAGCAATGTGCTGACGTGGTTTAACAGAGGCTGGTTGAAAAGGCTGCATGGTGCAGTGGAAAACACTCCCTGGGCTAAGAGGCTATAGACCAACTGGGTTTTAGGCCCTGACTTCCACACTTCTAAACTTTTTGGGTACAGATGGCCAATGTATGTGAAAGTGTTTTACATAATACTAAGCAGTAAATAAACCTGGACCTGCATGCAGGACCTACCTGAACTAGTGAATACCTAATTGATAGAGAACTTTAAAATTTTATGTGATGGAGTTGTTGTTTCTAATTAACTGACCAGATCTACTATGAAAGAAATGCAAGAGACCCGTGGTTCCCTTGGAAGAAACCTATTAGTAAAGACCCGGAGCTTCAAAAGAACTGTGGTTGTCAAGAGATTTAATACAAGTAGAACAATATGACGCGGTCTTGGAGCTGCACATCACAACCCATGGTGACTGGAGGAGACACCACACTAACTAAAACTGCCAGAAATTTCCACATTAAAAATTCTCACAGGAGGACAAATCCTTTACCTGGAAGCCTAACACCAATCTGTAGCCCTCCAGCTCACCTAGACAACTGCTTGCCCAAACAACTAGCAACTAGTGTTAAAAATGTTAGAGGGGCCGGCCCGGTGGCTCAGGGGTTAAGTTTGGCGTGCCTCGCCTCGGCAGCCAAGGGTTCGTGGGCCTGGATCCTGGGCGCAGACCTACACCACTCGTCAAGCATGCTGTGGCGGCGTCCCACATACAAAATAGAGGAAGATGGGCACAGATGTTAGCTCAGAACCACTCTTCCTCAGCAAAAAGAGGAAGACTGGCAACAGGTGTTAGCTCAGGGCAAATCTTCCTTACCAAAAAAATAAGTTAAAATAAATAAAATAAATAATAAAAAATGTTAGAATCATAGCTCTTATTCTATAGCTTTAATTGGGATTGAGTGATATGAAATCCCTGGTCAAAAAAATATTTCAAATATTGGAACTCTTAGCATAGGACTATTTCCACTTTCACCTCTTAAGCCTATTTACCTGCCCCTTCTGTGCAGACATTCAAAGAGATGATGGGTAACAGCTAGAAGTATAGATAACAGAGTTAGATGTAAGGCATTTGGTATTTTGAATCTCTATAAACAAGACACATTTTTCATAATGCATGCATGCAACTGGATTCCTTATACCCCATAGAAATGATTAATGACCCATTAACAATAGCCATGGCAGAAAACAATTGCTATAAATCACATACCAACTGCCAATACAGGATGCCATGATTCCAGATCAGATAAAGGAGAAAGGCAATCTTAACCAAGTTCTATGTGGTGAAATTGCATACACCCTGCCCCAGTCATTAGCACCTTCTAAGAGTAAGCTACCATCCTGTTTTAAGTTGTCAGAAGCATTGTTCTGTGCTTTCCTTGTTCCAGAGATTGCAAACTCTGTCATCAGCTCTGGCCTTTGTTCAAGCGGAGGGGGCTGAAAAAGTGATTCGGCTGGTAGCGTTTTAATTGTATTCAATTAGCAAGATGAATCAGCACTATTTTATATAAGAATCTCTTATATTCAGCTCTAATTTACACCTGGTAAAGAAGGGAAAGGAATGTGTTCTAAAAAGAAAAGATAATCCTGACCTTTACCTAAGAGTAATAGTATACTTGTGAAGCCTTTCTCCAAGTAGCTAAATGACCAGTTTCTGTTTCAACCCCTTTCCTCTCTGTCCTATAGACAATTATGAATAATCCCTAGGAAAATTAGAGCAAAGTATTCATCATTTAAAATTTTCTTTTTATATTATCAAGCATTTTACTTCTGTATTGATAAATCAGTGTAATTTTGTTTTCAGGCTACACCACCGTTTTGGCTATTAAAAATTAATGATCATAAGTCCAAAGCCAGGTAAAAAGCTGCAGATATTTTGTCATGCATTTGAGCACTAGGTTAGGAGCTCAGAATATAAAATATCTGCTCTTGGCTCATAATCTGCATGAGAGACATTATGTTATTAGAAAATGGTTTGAAATTATTGAGTACGAAGGCAAATAAGAATCATGTAAATGCTAATGTAATAAGGCTAAGAAGCAAACAAAATCCCCCCCCAATCCAGAGGAAATCCTTGGCCAAAAAAACTTTCTGCCCATAATACAAATAATTATCCCAACCTTATTAAATTAAGAAAAACATAGAGTTCAGTTGGAGCCTGTGTCACTGTTTTTTTCCCCTTATTTTTCTTTTATATCCTCTTCACAGTGCCTAGCACAGCACCCTTTATATATAAGTTCATAATTGACCAGTCAACAAACATGTGGGAAGTGCCTCTATAAGCCAGGTTCTGTCTGGGCACCAGGGAAGGACAGAGCAAAACAAGACAGTGCACTCACAGGGTTCGTGTTCCAGTGGAGACTATGACCAACATTTGCTGAATGAATGAAACCATGTTGCCCCAGGACTTATTCTTAAATCTTTTTTAATGTAAAATTAGGCAGGTAATAATCACACTTTTATTTTAACCAAATGTTAACCAAATTAAAGTAGTAACCACATTTATGAAGTATGAGGACTTTTTTTTTCTTTGTTGAGTATTACTCTGTAAAGAGAAAATTATGAAGTTTAAAAAATTAGGAGAAATGAAAGTGAAGGTCTAATCAGAAAATCAGAAGGCAGGACTGGACAGTCAATATGGGAAGCTCTGATATTAGAGTCTAAGATAACATGCTTTACTTTCAGTCATGTTTTAATTATGCCCATTTATGAAAAAGCTAAACACCACAAAAGCTTAAATAACCATAATCAACTCATATTATCATATAACTGGTGCTTTTAATAATGGCCTTACTACACTATAAGATTGAGGTAACCTCTGAATAATCAAAGAAAAAAATGCCTTACACCTTTTGAGTTTCTAAAATTATATTGCATTTTCATTCTGTGATTTACAATCCATGTAAGCTATGTATGACTCTTCATTAACCTGAATATAAATGAAACTTCCCACCTCTTAATTATTTTACCAAGACATGCTTTGCCTCCTCACCTCCTCCCAACACATATGCACACACACACACCCCCCACACTCACTCTCACACCACAACCACATGGGTCACTTTTCTCTTTTTCATGGTTGAAACTAATTTCATTCTAAAAAAGAAAAAAAAGGCAAAAAGGAATGAGATAACTTAGCATATTTTAATAGATCAAGGGCTTTTGACCAAAGCTCTAAAGTTTTGGCAGACATTAGTAGGGAAACTTGCGTTTGCTCTCTTCATTCACAGGATCACAGTGAAATAATGTGTAATAGAAGAAGAGTTTTAAAGACTTCCAGAAGAAGAAGGCATGCTGTATTTATTTAAGTAACTATCACTTTGTTCATAAAACATCAAGGGAATTCATTAAAACCTTTATCGCTAAGACAGTGCTGCCATAAACAGCAAGTAGTTTCTCAGCCTGACCTTATAAGCCTTTAAACCTGTGTCCCTCACTTCTTAATCCCTTGTAGTCTGACTTGCTCTTCTGAAACTGCTCTCTCAAAGGTTGCTAATAGTTTCCTCACCACCAGGTCAAATGGTATCTTCTCATCCCTTATGCTTTTAAACCTCCTAGATACAACTTACACCGATGACCACTGTCTTCTTGAAATTCTCACCTCCCTCAGGGTCTATGACACGGGTGCTGCACCTTCCTTTCCGTTTGTTCTGTCTCTGGTCCTTCCTTGTTCCTTCTTGTTTCTTAAGTGCAGCATTCTCTTAGTTTTTCAGTTTGTTCAAAGGGAGGGGAATGGGCACATTTGCTTATTTATTTAACCTCAACCTTCTTCTCTCTCAACAATCTCTCCCTTGGCACTGTCACCCAACAGTTACCCTACCTCCACCATCACCTCTAGGTACTTCCTGAATTTGGTCTCTTCACTTCCAACGGCATGTAAGACATCAACATTGGAATGTTCCAACAGCATTTCACATTCAATATGTCTAATATTAACTCATTCTCTTCATACCAAATCAGCTCCCTCTTTTTAACTTTTGTTACTCCTGGTTAATGGTGGCTCCTACCTCCCAGTTAACCAAGCTCCAAACCTTAGAGTCAATTCTTACTCCTCAATCTCCTTTGCTTCTCTTATCTAATCACTTGACAAAGAATATAGCTTCTACCTCCTCCTACAATCAGATCTATCCTTTTGTTTCTGTTCATTCTACCCCGCCCCTGCTTCTACCAGCCCAGGCTTTCCCTACATTGATGTAACTGCCTGTACACTGGTCCTATCTCTTCATTTTTCATTTCTTGCAAGATCTAGCACAGTGATTCCTACAGAGTAGGACCTCAACAAACGTTTGTTAAATGAATTAAATAAAGGAACAAATCTTAAAGTTTTCAGAGAGAGGAAAATTCTCAACATAAAAGTCAGAGAAAGGAAATCGCTAAGTTTTTAAAAGCTTGGATCTTAAATTGAGAAGGAAGGTCTTTTAGAGATCCTACCTTTAAAATTAAAAATGCATTATATTAACACTTTGGAACCTGTTTTGTGATAGTAGAGAGAAAAATCTGACAAATGAACCTTTGAGCATTTTGGAAAGGAACATGCCAGATTCTTAATCTTTTTAAAACTCGTTAAAATTCCGAAGAAATCGCACTGTTTGAAGTAGTCACAATTATGGTTATTTCAAACTCCTGAGGCACAATTTTTAAAATCCGGTGGAAGTTCTTTAGGTCTAGTGTATTCTTTCACCATTCTGTTCCTCAAGCAGATGGAGTACAAAGCCCTAGAAACTTCCAGTTACTTACATATCACTGTGAAAAAGGGCACTTTTTTCCACAGTCTGGGAAGAGAAACCCATTATCAAAATACAAATGCACTCCCTTTCTGTTGGTCACTCATTCTAGATTAGTGAATTTTTTTAATAATCTATTAGAAAATGTTTCTATACAGAAGTCCCTGATGGGAGCCTTTCTTACCAAGATATCTTCCAGAAAATTTATAAAAGTCTCTTTTTCACACATAGCTTTAGATTTGGTAAGAGTTGAGAATATCAAAGATACATGTTTTCAAAGTTTTAATGACAAGCTTTAAGCAGGAGAGAGAGCACCTGGAATGATTTAAAATTTTTTCCTGGGCCAACCCCAGTGGCCTAGTGGTTTAAGTTCGGCATGCTCCTCTTTGGCAGCCCAGGCCTGCTTCCCAGGCACGGACCTACATCACTCATCTGTCAGTGGCCATGATGTGGTGGCAGCTCATATACAAAAAGGGGAAGATTGGCAGCAGATGTTAGCTCAGAGAGAATCTTCCTCAGCAAAAAAAAAAAAATAAAAATCTTTCCTTAGAACATGTTATCCTTGCCTATCATACTCGGCATTTGCCAAGGATTGTTCACTTCTTGACACATTTTCACATAAACAATGCATGGAACAAAAAAGTGAGCTGTGCAACACTTGGCAAAAATCTGAACTGTTTGATTAATTTTGAAAAGAAGATAATTACTGTTTTAAATAAAATTGTATGTATTTATTACAAGAACCTAATTAAGCAAATTACATCAGTGTCTTAATCCACTGATCAATATAGTAAATGTAATGTGCCAAGAGCTTAAAAACCTTTAGAATTCTTCAAACCTTTAGAATCCTTCAAACCCAGGGTATATACTATTTTGTTGTTGTTTACTTTGTCCCTTTATTCTTAACCTGACAACTTTGTCCCTTTATTCTTAACCTGACAATCAGTTTTTCTAGGTTTGGTGATATAAAGAATCAAAAAGAAATTAGATAAGATCAAATAAGGTTACAATCTGAACAATTTGAAGCAATAACTTCACATTTGAGAACTTGTAGATGATATGAAGCTTTTGTCAGCTATTAAATATATTTTTAAAAATCCCTGTTGACTGAAGATGCAGACTTCAATGTTTTCTCCAGTAGAGTTAATGAACTAAATGGAAAATATGTCATTAATTTCTTGAGCCCCCTTGTGAGGCAAGAAAATGACATTCTCATCTAACAGCTGGAAAAACTGAAGAACTAGTGGGTGTAACCGCACTCAGTGGCAAAGGAAAATAATAGCTCTGATATACTCTGAGATGTGGATATGAAAGAATATTGCATACACACATGTCCCCTCTCTTATTTTTAAGGAATCAATACCTGCTTCCTAAGATCCAAGGGTTTAACTATATTTAAGGATAGAGTAAATTTTGGCAGAGTAAATTATTGCCTCATGGCCTGGCAGTGCAGTCACCCTTTTAATTTACTTCCAAATGGTTTTCCCTAATCCATACAGCCTAAGATCTTGCCAATCATGAATCTTCAGCGAACTTATTCAAGTCACTTATTCTATAGATTTTTTTACTGCAAAAATTCGAGAAATGATAACTCTCTGCAAAGTACATTGAGACACTAATCAGGAAGTAAAAAGGAACAAACTGAATTTGATTTGTAGTTCCACAAAAACGAATTTGACATTTCACTTAACAAGTTGCAAACCATCAAATAGTTCTGAGCACTTCCGAATTTATTTGTTTTGCAAAAAAGTGAAATGTTTCACTTGAATGGAAATGCTCTCAAGTTACTTCCAGTACTGCCATAGGATTGATTTTTCTAGATTAAGGGAATGCCCAAGTTAGGTGCCTTTTATGAACAAATCTTTATCTACTTTTTAACGGGTTCAGGATATCCAAAAACAAGTCAGGGAAATGTAACATCATTTCAGTATTAGCAACATAAGGCTTTGTGTAATGACTGTGACATCATGACAGTGAAGTATTCATTTTTAAGCTTTAAACAGAGAAAGCTTTACCTCCGTATGTCCAATAGAAATACAATATGTAAATTAACCCATATTATCTGTATGCTGATTGGCTTGAGTTCCCCCTAATGTCACAGTCTCACCACCCAGGAATGAGGTATTTTACTGCTGTCTGGAGATCAAATTATTACTGTAGAGAAGATCTTTATTTTTTTTCTCTTTCATTAACAGATTATTATAAAGCAATAAGCATACAGGAAGAGAAGCAGACGTTTTACGTTGGGAATTAATGAAAGCACGTGTGCTCGTTTTTTTGGAGGTGGAGAGTTGTTGTCTAAAATATTATCCTACCCCCACAAACAAAACTCTTCGGAAATGGTAAAATAAGGAGATGCATGCTTCCAGAGGCATCCCTAAGCACCCAGGTGTCAGGCTATGTGGTGTCTTGTGATATCATCGGACCTTTTGGACAGGTGTAAGTTTCATGAATTCGTTATATTCCTAGTATTTTTCTTCCGTAATACAAAGGTGGGGGGGAAGGAAACACACACAACTGCTTTGACATTACCAATCTATTGGTCAGCAGTACTTGCAAGAAGGAAAAGAAAGGCTGTTGCTCGGTGGGGTGGAATAGTCATTTAACATTTTTGTAAGCTTGACTCTGTAGTCATATTCGTTAAGGTAGAATGGACGTAAAGCGTTTTGCAGTTGTCACCCAAACTTAGCTTCCCCCACTTAACGCCTATTGCGTGCATTGGGGAATAGAAGATGACTGACAAAGACAGGGCTGCCCTAACCTGCTTTCGCTTCTTCTCCATTGACAAGGTTTTTCTTGACTGAGTTTTTTTATATATTTAATTTCTTTTCTTCCGTTTTTTCTTTTTCTCTATTATTTTTTTTTCCCCCAGCTAACCTGTAAATGCAAAGGTCAGCTGGGGAAATCATTAAAGAAGAAATCTAAAAGAAGCTCCCAATGCTTTGGACCACCCTAAATGAGAAACGAAGAAAATGTTCGGGGCAGGCGAGGGTTCCGGAAAGTTGAGGAAGGGGCGGGCGCCCCCGGCACCGTGGCTTCTCCGGGCGCTGCCCTAAGGGAAGAGGGTGGGCCTGAGGTCCTGAACGAGCTTTTGCAAGCCCCCATTTCAAATGCCGGGAGGGAAAAGTTCAGAAGCAGCCACAAGGGGACAAAAGCCTAATTTTGCCAGTTCAACAGGACAGGACGTTCAATAAACCCAGCCAACTCTGGAAACGGGTCGGGGCTCCTGTTGGCTCCCAGCTGAAGCAGCCCCTGCCGCCGCCCTCGCCACCGCCGCCGCCGCCGCCACCACCACGGCCCCTGCGTTACTGGGGGAGACGGTGCCTCTGCGACAGGGGAGGACGCGGCTGGAGCTCAAGGAGGCTCCAGCGCGCAGGCGCCGCCGAGCCCTGCCTGGATGCTCAGTCAAGGCACTAAGGCAAAAAAAAAAAAAAAAATCAGCAATTTATAGAAAGAAGAAGCTATAGTCTGTCGGGATATCCAACACCAACAGGTAGGAGGATATACTCTCGGTTAAGTTTGGGGGTAGGGGGGCGCACAGTGTTGATGAAACTGCAGGTTCACCGGGAAAGAGCCCTCCCTGAGGTTTTTTGTTTTTTTTGTTTTTTTACAATAAACTGCATAATGGAAGTACACTCAGACAATGCATCTTCAGTAGGGCTTATTGAGAGCTCCATTTCTGGAAAGCGTTGCAAGACTGAGGAATATCAGACTGCGAATCACCGGGAACAGTTTCCTTGCAGCACAGAAGCAATCTCTCTCCCCATCTTCGCGTATGTAATGCATGTCTCTCTCTCCCCCTCCCCCTCCTCCACCCCCCATTATAAATCCAGGGGTGGCGGATTTCAGGTTTCGTAATGTTGCATGATGCGATCGGTATTTACCCGGGGATGTACCGGTGGGGAAATTAAAATCATCGAACGCAGTTTTGCCTGGGCTTCCATCAGCATATTCCGGGCAAGTGAGAAGTGCCCAAGGAAACACGCTGCGTGGGAATAACAGAGGAAGATGATTTCCCTGGTTTGGCTCCCAGGCACCTAGGAGACAATGTGCATTTTGTTTTAAAACGAAGCCCCTTGCAATTTGCAGCAAAGATTATCAGTGTAAATGGGAAAGGCTTATTTGCCCAAGAAATACAGGTTCATGTTGAAATCATTGGAATCCAGGCAGCCAAGGTTTACAAATGGAAGTGCATTATTCCTCTGGGTGTGTTTCCTTGGCCAATATTTACATTAATCATTTTTAACAATCATATGGACTTAGAAAAGATTTGCCAAAAATGGGAGGTGGAGTGGAGAGGGAAAGACAAAAGATTAAATCACATCAAATCCTAGGAGAAGTTCCTATTAATTTTGAGGTCTATTGTTGAAATTATGCTTTAAGATGAATCAACAAATACTCTTCTTATAATATGCAGCATGCACAGTGGCACTTGAGTTAAAAGACATATATTTTGCAAGGGTTCTTTGGCTCCATATCAGCAGAGAAGCTGCCTGTAAAACACTGACAGATACTAACAGATCTCAAACAAATATAGTCTCCTCTCTGTTTCCTATTAGCAATCTTGTAGATTCCATTGCAACACCAGTGATTAATTCCTGGACTGGCATATTTTATGATTGTGGAACATTTTATTCCTTCTGTCCAAATGTATATTCTCCAAAATAAGGACATTTTTAAATTCATCTAGCTCAGAAAATTAAAAAAGCCAATTCTCTGAAATCTCAAGCAAAAATATTTACTAAAGCAAATAATATTATTCAAAATTAAAACTTTATTTGCTTACCAAAAATGAACAGCTTTATGTTAGTACTGCCTGACATCATTGCTTGTTAACTTAAGAACTGATAGCTCTTTTTTTTTTTCAGATATTCTGATGGCAAATCAAATGGAAGAAAAGAGGAAGCATGACTGCAGATCGGATCAGTTCTCTTTGTGGATTACATTTCCAGTAAAATGTATGGATCTATCTTTTCCTTGTTCTTATATCTAGATCATGAGACTTGACTGAGGCTGTATCTTTATCCTCCATCCATCTATGGCGAACTATAGCCATGCAGCCGACAACATTTTGCAAAATCTCTCTCCTCTAACAGCCTTTCTGAAACTGACTTCCTTGGGTTTCATAATAGGAGTCAGCGTGGTGGGCAACCTTCTGATCTCCATTTTGCTAGTGAAAGATAAGACTTTGCATAGAGCACCTTACTACTTCCTGTTGGATCTTTGCTGTTCAGATATCCTCAGATCTGCAATTTGTTTCCCATTTGTATTCAACTCTGTCAAAAATGGCTCTACCTGGACTTATGGGACTCTGACTTGCAAAGTGATTGCCTTTCTGGGGGTTTTGTCCTGTTTCCACACTGCTTTCATGCTCTTCTGCATCAGTGTCACCAGATACTTAGCTATCGCCCATCACCGCTTCTATACAAAGAGGCTGACCTTTTGGACGTGTCTGGCTGTGATCTGCATGGTGTGGACTCTGTCTGTGGCCATGGCGTTCCCCCCAGTTTTAGATGTGGGCACTTACTCATTCATTAGGGAGGAAGATCAATGCACCTTCCAACACCGCTCCTTCAGGGCTAATGATTCCTTAGGATTTATGCTGCTCCTTGCTCTCATCCTCCTAGCCACACAGCTTGTCTACCTCAAGCTGATATTTTTTGTCCACGACAGAAGGAAAATGAAGCCAGTCCAGTTTGTAGCAGCAGTCAGCCAGAACTGGACTTTTCATGGCCCCGGAGCCAGTGGCCAGGCAGCTGCCAATTGGCTAGCAGGATTTGGAAGGGGTCCCACACCACCCACCTTGCTGGGCATCAGGCAAAATGCAAACACCACGGGCAGAAGAAGGCTATTGGTCTTAGATGAGTTCAAAATGGAGAAAAGAATCAGCAGAATGTTCTATATCATGACTTTTCTCTTCCTAACCTTGTGGGGCCCCTACCTGGTGGCCTGTTATTGGAGAGTTTTTGCAAGAGGGCCTGTGGTACCAGGGGGATTTCTAACAGCCGCTGTCTGGATGAGTTTTGCCCAAGCAGGAATCAATCCTTTTGTCTGCATTTTCTCCAACAGGGAGCTGAGGCGCTGTTTCAGCACAACCCTTCTTTACTGCAGAAAATCCAGGTTACCAAGGGAACCTTACTGTGTTATATGAAGGAGCATCTGTAAATCTTTAGCCTTGTGAAACACTAACCTTCTCTGCTAAGCAATTGTGGCCTGTAGCCATATCTTGAGAAGAAAATCAAGAATGGGATCAGAGGTTATAAGGATTTGGGCAACATTCTGCAGTCTTTGCAATAGTTCACCTATAATCCTATTTTAAATCTCAGAGTGATCCTGCTGACTGCCGGCGAAGGTTTGTAATTAAGAAAGGACTGAACCACTGCCCTAAGTTTCTTTATGTGGTTGAAAACTAGATAATGAAAGTAGCAGGTGCTAAGTATCAGTGCTAAATGCTGTGTATATCACTACTTATGAAAAAACATCAAAAAAAAACAATTAGCATTGGACATCTTAATAAATTAAGTTGACATGAGGTAAATGTGTTGATAAAAACTAATTTTAGAAGTTTGAAGACTTTAAAACATTTCATACGATTATTATTTTGCAAAGACTAAAATATTTGGGGACTTAAAGTACTGTAATCCACTAAAGACGTGCCATGAATTATTGGATTATCACACTTTTAAAAAATCGCCTTGTAAGTTTTGGGGAGCATTCCAAAGCAGTATATTGGTTCCAATTAGAGTTTACTTTTTTTTTTAATTAATACATTACTATTTCTAAATACCACTTTCCTTACCTACTAGTGAAATTGCTAGCATTGAACTGTATTATGTGATTTTTGTTGATTTGGTATAAAGTTTTTCCAATTCATTTATATTTTATGAATGCTAGATATTGGTCTAGGAGGCAACATTAATGGTACCAACTGCTCACAATTGAGCAGTTCTAATAATGCAGAATAAACACATGTTGCCTTAAAGGGTTATCTAGTATCTTTCATCTTATTTAGCATTGGAGAATATAGTCAAGGGAAATCGAATCGGTAACTGGTCATGGTCATGCATCTGGAAGTGCATGGACGATCATTTAATACTTTTTCCTTTCTCCTCACATGGTTTGAAAATTAAGGTGCACATCACTGGGATAATGAGATTTTCTTCTGAGGTGTGCTACCCATTCTAGTGTGTTCTAAGAAGGAGGCAGTTGATGTATGTTTATATTTTAAATCAGCTGTCAAGGGGAGACCACAGCCTTAGTATGACATCCTGCACAATTTGTGAAGCATTTATTCTACCGAAGGCACAGTCTTTGTTTATACATTCTGCACATTTAGTGTATTGGTCGTTTAAATTATTTCAGTTTTAACTTGTGAAAGCTTATAATATTATTTCTGGTATTTTAGAAATACATTAGAGTCTGTGAGTCTCATTCTTTAAGATACGGATGTGTGAATTTCAATATAAAGTTGCATTTGCCAAAATTTACCCGTGTAGCCTGTTACTTTTTTTTGGAATAAATTTTACATTTTTGGCACTTGTTTATTTTTTGACCTGGGAGGCAAGCACAAACTAGGAAAACTAGCTTTATTATGGTTTTGTTTTTTGACTGTAGCTACTATATTGTAGAACTGGAAATGCATGAATGACAGGGAGCATAAAGCTGATAAACTGACAAATAATACTATCTACAAGAGCATTATTTGGCAGCTTATCATAATTATCCTTCTATTTATCCTTACAAGCCAGTAATATTTAGAGAAGTATACTTGCTTAGTTGGTTGTTTCAGAATTTTAATATGAATATCACATTTTAATTTTGAGCATAGTAGAAATTTTGGGTTCTAAATATATAACTTGCAAAAAGAATGGTTTACAAGAACATGACAAAACCAGAAAAGTTGTGATTGTTTTTGCTTGTTTTCCATTGTTTTTGTTTGTTTGTGTTTTATTTATTTATTTATTTATTTTTTGGTACTTGAAAAATAAGATTAGGAATCTAAGGGAACAGAATTCTTCATTGCTACAGTACTTCTGTAAAGAGAATATCAATATAAATATAAATAAGGAAAAATAAATCACTGAAATGTCTCAATGATATATGCAACTATTCCGTTTTGCTCATATAAGGACAGTTCAAGCCGTGATTTAGTGAGCACTCTGTTTGACCTCATTTTTACTTTATACCAAAGTTGATTTGGATCTGAGACAAAGTTTAATGTACAACAGTGAGTTGAATCCAGCAATAAAGACCCCTTGGTGGTACCAAAATCATTATCCAAAATACAATAAAGGAAATGTTATCAAAAGATATTCTGATAACATTATGTTTCCAACTCAAAAAAATTTACAGTAGAGACATAATTATGATGATTATATTTATAGAGAACTTCGCTTAGAGGTTTAAATGTCACCAGCAATTAGTAGAAAATTCAGCAACGATCTTGAGGCCAGAGAGACCAGGTTTTGTCCACACTAGCCTCCACTACATAGACAAGAAAACTGGGGCATGGATTAAGAGTAGGGGATTGAGGAGTCAAGAGCAGCAGCCAAGTGAGATTGCCTGACTCCACCTAGCTATTTGGAATAATAGATTCCAACAGCTCTGGGAAGTGATCAGCCCCAATGATCAGTGAATAATGCTGAACTGTAGTGACTTTTGTTTAAGCCTACTCTTGACTAACTTGGCATTTCAGGTCAAGGGGCAAGAAGTGAGTGAGATACATCCCCGGTTAATCAATGCCATTTGTAAGTCAATGAGTAGTGGTAGCAATCATATAAAATAAAAGTCTGCTTCAGTGTCTTAATCACCAAATCACATTATCTCTTTTGGCACCCATTCCAATATTCAATATTTAAAAACAATTGGTAACTAATTCAACTTGAAAATGTTACTAATCTTCAACCCATAAAAATACATTCCCACTGGGGAGTTCAACTTCCCTGTAAGAAAGACCCATTATCAATAATAATGTGTCCCTCTTGGACTAATTACATCTGAGCTGAACAGTCTTTAAATTGTTTTCCTTAATAGTGGTGATGTGTTTGCATAGATGTGTCTATACTATCTGATCTGGTTCCTTTTGTGTACAGTGGATTTATTTGTGAGATGCCTGGCTGGAGCCAGGCTCTCAGTCTGTGACTGTGGAATCCTATGCAGATATTAACTGAGGCAGAAAGAGGTGAGTAGCTTGCTCAGCTTCCCACAGAGGCCTCATTTAAATTAACCATTGTGATTAGATTAAACCTTATTTATAGGACAATCTATTGACTGGATTATCTTTTTCGAATGTTAGCTGGTTGTGTTTTAACACCAGTATTTTTCATAAAGGTTAACTGATTTGTATTGTTAACACATGGATATAGCCGCTTATCCATTTGCCTCTGCTTCCATGAATGCTACCTGAATTGCTTATTTATTTATTCATTCACTCAACAAATATGTGTTGGGCACTGGGCTTGGTGCTGGGAGCACAGCAGAAAACAAGGCAGAACGGTCTCTCTTGGAGATTTCTTAGTCTAGTGGGAAAGACAATTAAATATATAGTAGCAACGAGTTATGAGTGTTATGATAATAAACATTTCTAAGATGGACTTGGTATTAATGGCCACAAATGGACTGTTCTCCATTTTCGTTTCAGTGCCTTATCTCCTATCTTTTCCCAGTAATCCTTGGGATCTTTTATATATCATATTCCCTCAATTCAGAGGGAGCCCCCCATTCTGCTCATACTTCATTTAGATGAATCACCATGTTGTGTTTTAGAACACTGAGTTCCCATGTTGTTAATGCTATACACAAAATAACAGCAAAAACTGAGGGTTAAGGTTCCCCCCTGTCCTGAATGTCCACTTACCCACGAGAGATATTTCAGTTCCTTCAAGAGACATGGAGGGGTCTTTTCTTCCATATCCATACCTTCCTGCAAGTTAGCATGAAAATGCCTGGGTAAGGAGGACACTAAGATGCAGACTCCCAGGGAGCCTCCCCCGGTGCTCAAGCAAAGATGAGGATAACCTGTGAAACAGGGCACATATCTTTTATTATTAAAGCGGGCCACTCTTGCAATGTTTTTATTGCCTCTTATTGAAGATACAACAAAACTCCGTAACCCCTTGTCGGTTGAAAGGTTTGGCCTTCACAATTTACTTCTATTGCAAATACAATGAAATGTATTTACAATGATAGAGACATATTCTTTTTCAGCTAAACCATGTAATAGTGAATTGTGTTGCAATGGGATTTCTGTAGGACAATGGCAAACAGAACCAAAACTCTTCACTTCCGTGTATTCACCATTAGATAAATTTACTTTGTTTCATTCTTTATTTTATTCCATGTGGAGCATAGACTGTATTGTTATTAAAACAAAAAAAATCCCAGCTTATATTAATTCCATATTAAAAAGAAAAGAAGGGAGATAAGATGATACATGGCAATGTTTCAAATATTGGCTAAACACATTAAGGTAGATGGTTGCCAGAATTGTGGGCTGTTTAGGATTCCAAAATCTTGTGAGTTTGTTTTCCATGCAAAAATACATCACTTTCATGTTTGCTAATATTGTCTTATAAATGTTTTGAATGGAAACTGCGCCGTCTACTAAGATAGTTGTTTACTGCTGACACTTTTTATTGTTCTCAACTCTGGGCATGCTAGTGTTCTGTGACTTTCCCAATTCCCTCAGAAACTTTTTTAATACCATACTAAAATGATAGAATTGCTCAATTTTGAGGCACAAGTTCATAATTAGTCTATAGAGTGTTGAAACAAAGATATCTTTGTAAATGACTGGATTATTTTTTGCCATCAGTCAAAAGAGTTAAATAAGTTAGGAGGATATTGAGAACTGGAGCAATGGAGGAAGATATTTTTTTGGCTAACTCTTTTGCCTTATACTGCAGTGTAACAGGCTCTAAAAAATATATTAAAACCAAGAGGCTTTAACTTTATAAAAGGATTATATAAATAAGACCTGGTTTTTAAAATGGAGAAGGAGCTTCTTTATCATCTCCTTTTGCTAAAGAGATGATGTCCATTAGCTGCTCAAACCCTTTGGATTAAAAGGCTTTTAAAGCCAGTTTTCCTCCCACCAGACCAGGCAGTTAATACAAGGGCTGGAGCCCTGAAAGGCCCCTGGAGAAAAGCAAAGAGAATTTGTTTCCCTCTGAGTGATTGTAGAAAAAGGCCTCAAAGAAGCCACAGGTGGTTTGGGGTTTAGAATTACACACATTGAGCATTCACAGCCAGCCCCTAGCTCCTTCTGGTGCCCTGGGGGACAACATCCTCAGGAAGCACGGGTTTTCAAACTCGGCTTGGAGGCAGAAAACAGTTCCTTTTTTGTCTCTATGTGTTTGGAAAATAATAGATTCTTGACACAAATTTTAAAATTGACACCGTAATGCATATCTTAATTTATGGGGTTTTGAATGGATAATAAAATAATATGTAACTTGTATGGATATTCAAGATCATGAGGTCACAAAGTAAGTCATTTATTATATCATGGGAAAAAGTCATCATAATATTAAAAACTTTAAAGCTGGACTGATAATCAAGCTTAAACTAGCTAAAATTAATTAGTATGTCTTTCATAACTTTAAGAAAGCTAAAATCTGACTAGATGAAAGAGTTTGTTCTTTTCTCCTCCATCAAAAAAAAAATGTTAAATTGAGAGAGTTCATATTCTCTAGTGAAAAAAGAAATTTCTGATTATTTTTAATAAGCATTTTTGCTTAGACATAATTCAATTCAACAATCATTTACTGTGTGCCTACTGCATGTATGATCTTAGGCAAGTTGCTTAACCTTTTTATGCCTCATCAATAAAAAGGGGATACTAGTACATTCGTCCTGGGATTATTGAGAGGACTCACTGAGTGCATCCTTGTGAAGCTCTTAGAAGAGAGTCTGGCATCTTAACTAAATTTTACTTTTTACTGGCTCTCTCATAGTTCACCATCTATAGCAGGAGAGACACAAACAAATTATGAGACAATGTGATAAGTGCTGTAGGGAGATATGTGAGATAAGTGTTAAAGAAACACAGACAAGCAATTAACTCTGAAGATGGGAGATGGAAGGTGAGAGAGAAAAGGTGACAACTGAACTCAGTCTCGAAGGATCATTTTAATTTTATCTGCTTGACAAAGTTAGGGAAGCCATTTCAGACAGAGGAAATAATAAAATGAGCAAAAGCCAATGAAATTTGAAAGCTTGTGATATGTTCAACACAGAGATCCACTAATCAGAGAAGTTTAATGTGGTGTGGCTGGGGCTGAGGTACCTGGAAGGGGAGGGCCAATATGACATAGAGGTTAAAAAACACATGACTTGGAAGTTTTTTTGTTTTTGTTTTTGTTTTTTTTGTAGTCCTAGAGTCTTTTTTTTTTTTTAACTTTTTGTTTATTGCAGTAACATTGGTTTATAACATTGTAAAAATTTCAGGTGTACATCATTGTACTTCTATTTCTGCATAGATTACATCATGTTCACCACCAAAATACTAATTACAACCCATCACCACACACATGTACCAAATTATCCCTTTCACCCTCCTCCCTCCCCCCTTCCCCTCTGGCAACCACCAATCCAATCTCTGTCGCTATGTGTTTGTTTATTGTTGTTATTATCTACTACTTAATGAAGGAAATCATCTCCCTCTGACTTATTTCACTTTGCATTATACCCTCAATGTCCATCCATGTTGTCACAAATGGCTGGATTTCATCGTTTCTTATGGCTGAGGAGTATTCCATTGTGTATATATACCACATCTTCTTTATCCATTCGTCCCTTGATTGACTTGGAAGTTTAAGTCCTTATTCTGTCCCTTGCTAGCTTGATGATCTTGAATAAGTTAAACTCTTTGAGTCTCAATTTGCTTATCTGTAAATGAGGGAGTAAGTAGCAGCAACTACTACTTTTAAAGATTTGCTTTGAAGATTAAATGAATTAATAACAATAACTATTATTAAACACTTACTATGTGCCAAAGACTGTTCTAAACACTTTTCATATATTAACTCATTTGATCATCACAATAAGTAGATGGCATTGTTATCCATACTTTGCAAATGAAGAAACTGAAGCCCAGAGTAGTTAAGTAACTTATGCAAATTAGACATAGGTAAAACATGGATGTAAAGCACTTAGTACGGTACCCAGCCTAGAGTGGACATTGAATAAATGTTGGCTATTGCTGCTGCTGCTGTTGTTGATTTTAACAAAATAATTGAAGAAAGTTAGAGACTCATGGGAGCTGAAGTGATGGAGCAGAAACAGAGCCTCAGCCTTCAGCCTTCAGCTCCACCTTGCTGATCCTCTCTTTTCCCATGGAGAATCTAAAGGAAGCCAAAAATCATAGTCAGTTGCCCACTACACGTAGGATCCTATTACCACAAAAACAGGAGAATCCATCTGATCTTTCAAATGATTTTTTAGAGGGACATTGCTCAAATTAGATTGCTCAAATTTTAAAAGTGGGCTACACCACTCATACCACATGGAGAGTTTTACCTTGATCTGGCTCATAATCTTTAGTCCTAAATCAGTTTTGTCACATTCTGCGTAAAGTGGAGACTTTAAATGGATGATTATTGTAGGCTGGGTAAAATTCTTTCATGGAGTCTTGTCAAATCTCCGTTTAAAGTGCATCTTTCAGGATCACCATTCCCAGCCAAGTCCCAACTACTTACACTTATTTCCCTACTCTGAGATCTCTCCAGAGCCTTCTGTAACTAGTGTTCATAACTATACATAGTAAAGGGATGATTAATGGAGAATATCATGGCAGAATTACCTCATGAGTCGTGATTGCTTGGTGTTCATGCAACCACATGGTCCTCACACTTTTCTAACTATTGACTCACAGTCACTTGTTCACACACCTGGCCATCCTTCACTGCATATTTTAAAGCTGTTGTTTTGTCCATTTGAACCCCCTTCATTCATTCCAATTGAGCTTCATTTTTTTTTTTTACTTCACTTCTTACTTTACCAGTAATTGTACCAAGGTGATTCCATCTTCTAAAGTGACAGTCACTGCCACCGCCCCCTCCCTACTCCAGTTAGGTGATGTTTGTGGTCTCAGTAAACATAGTTTCTATTTAATTATCGTGAGGAACACGGAGCTGCTGACCAGCTACAGGGCCATAGTCAATTCACTTGACCTTAGTTCCCTCAACTGACTGATAAAGGCGTTGATCTAAAATTCCTCCAGCTTGGAAAAATCTATGGTTTTTCCATCTGGGTCACCAATGTCCCCAGGACTTTAATGACATGGTTATTTCTAACAAACATAGCTTCCCACAGCTGACACTGATCCATTGAGAGCCACTTGCTATGTACAATATTTCAACTAACTAGGATCCTACTTAAGCAGTTGTAAGCCCAAGCTGATTCCAGCTCGTCCATATCAACACTAGAGGATATCTGTAGCATATTCAAATACTCTTTCACTGGGCTTCTGCTTTATTTATATGCTAACTTCATAATAGCACCTTTAATTTTAATCAGAAAGACTTGATGCTCTGCTTCCATTTCAAATGACCAAATTATGGATATTTGTGCCCTGTTATTTCTTTTTATGTTTTATTCACAACTATAAATAATTCATGGATTTATTTTACAGAGTACCAAATTTGTTTCAAATATATGAAGCATAAAATTTAGGAAGGTATTTTAGTACCTCCACAGTTTATGATTACAGAATAATCTATCTTTGAACATATACTTAATAAGCACCTACTGTGTACAAGGAGTTGTACTGGGTGCTTCATAAATCTTTCAGTTAAATCTGGTCTTCACTGAGGTTTCAGTCTTAAAGACTTGTAAAACAAACACAAATCTAGTTTTCCTTTTGTAGTTGTTTTTCTATGCCTTACGTGCATTAAGACATTGGCTTTTAAATTCAACTCGATACGAAAATGTTTTCCTATTATTTTTAATCACACCCTAGGCTTAGGTTTAAATGGCTATAATTAATGGTTCATTTTTTTATTCACAATTTCTGATTTACAACAACAAAACTATTTAGTTCTCATAAAACACCCTTGTTTATATATTTTGACTCCAGTGTCTTGTTGACTTTTAAGAGAATAAACTAGAGAAGATATTATTCTTATCATAGTAGCCGCTTTTTAGCTACTAATAAAGAATTTTGTAGGTAGCATGGGAAAATATTCATGCATCCTAGAATTCATAATTCAAGGAAACTAATGTTCCAATTTTTACAAGGTTCTGATACACCCACAGTGCATTGGGAATTTTGTACAATTATTGCATCAACACTTTTAGATACAATGCCACTCAGCTCCCTGATGCAGAAAGAACCTGTGTTCTTCTCTGTGGTGCTATTATTTGTTATGCCTGGAAGGTCTTGAGCATTTTCTGCAGTGCCACAGCTCTGGTGCTTTGTATTTCCATCATGGGCATGAAAAACTGTCATTTTCAGGAAGAAAAGATAAAGAGAAAGACATTTTCTACTGTTTTGAGTTTTGCTGAAGAATATTTGCTCTCTGTTATAATTTCAAGACCAATTTAAATTGTATGTACGTGATAAAACAGATTCTCATAAATATTCAACTAAGAACTATTCTATTTTAAACCAGCTACAACTATACTTATATTGATAATCATGATCAATTATAGAGTGTTCATTATAATGAACAGAGGGGACATATAAAGAAAATTGTAGACCCAACTTTCTCCTTAGATGTTTCTCTATGGCAGAAGACAGAAAAATATAGTTAAATACTTTTACCATTAGTATCAGGTCCAAGATATGGCAAGATATAGCAGGACACATGTACATAATCACCAAAGAGACGCCACATAAGAAATGAGAACAGTAGGGATGTTTCAGAGAAGGGAACAAGTGACACTAGAAAAGAAAAGTCTTCATTAGTAGGAGAGTTTGAAAAGTTTGAAAGTACACAGTAGAAAGAAAGGATGGGGCTAATATTTTAAGTGGTTTAGAATTTGATCTCACTGTTTAAGAACCTTTGATATCTCTCTATTGTATACATAAGATCAAACTTAAAGCCCATTAAGACTTTTTATGATACAACACTGTTCTCATCTATCCATATTCTTCTCTCATTCTTTTCTATTTTCTACTCGTTATCAACACCACATAACCACACACAGACACCTCCCCCAACACAGAGGCACAGACTTCTCCTTTTCCCATAGACTATCCAACTCAATCCATGGCCCACTCAAGTTTCATCTTTGATCACTTTTATCCACATTAATTTCTTGGTTCTCTGCATACCTAGGTTATATGTAATCTGCGTGTGGTTTTACACAATGTAATGGTGTTCTCTAATTGCTTCAGATTTCTCTAGTAAGATTGTGAGCTCATGGGCCTTGTCATCTACCTATTTTCTACCCCTACCTAGTACCCTAGCTTACTACTAGGTGATAAATAAATGCTTAAAAAGTAGAAATATTATCTACATATGAGGACAGAAGAGCAAAAATATTAATTTTAGAAATTTTTTTGTTAGAAATCTCTTTGTCCTTGTCCCAGTTGAGATGTTAACTCAAATATTATTTCCAAAACAGGCAAAGAGAAAGAGAGAATCTGTAGTCAAAGTCTAAATAATCCTGCCCTCCTCTTTGTAAATGAATACACTACTAATCTTTTAAGGGCAAATAAACTTTTAGGTTTTCTTGAGTGGTGATGAATTTTGAACTATTCACATTTTCTCACTTGGCTTCCTTGTGATCAGTTTCAGACAAATGGCCTACATAGTCAGAAAGGCTATGTGACATTTTGTTTATAGTAGTTCTGCAATTTTAGTATAAACATGCTAAGTAATATTGAAGCTGTATGTTCAAATTTTTAAAGACATTTTTATTTTGGAACATTCTTCAATGGGACGATATTCACAGGTGGGTACATTGTGTTAACCAAGGATATCTCTTATCTATGCTTCAATAAGGACTTAAATTAGACTCTAATAGATTACTCATCATGACTTCAAAAACATCATTTAGAAATCAGTTAAATGATAGAGGAATTTTTTTAAAAGGCACGCTAATGCATTTTACATTACAAAGAACAAGATCAAGAATACGAATTAGGGTTATCTAGTACAAATAAGTATTGTTTTAACATCAGTATATTTCCCCAATAATTAAAATAAATTTGTAAAATGTATTCTAGAATAACCCAATTTTTATCAGATAATTCAAATGCAATGATTGAGAAATCCCTCTGAAATGCCTTTATGACCCTATGATTTTATATTCCATTTTTTATGTGCTAAGAATATTAACCTTCTAATAGCAACTGAATTTTTAATGTATATTCAAATATACTTTAGAAAATTTTGTTTCATTTCAAATATATTAGAAGCTGTTAACAACATAAATGCTGTGAAGTTTGGTGTACAAGGATACTTATTATTTTATTAAGTTATTGTTATCATGATCATAGTTATTTTAAATCAAAATAAATGGGGACAATTTGGGTGTCAGTTGGACATGGGAGTAAGAGAGCCTTGAAATCTCATTAGTTTGTCAGAGAAATGAACACTAAGGGTATTTATCAGTGATAAATAAAACTGGATGCCTTTATTTCTTGATTTTACAATTATTTAAAAGAAAAAGAAAAATTGAGTTTATGTCTACATAAGCCCATTTCTACAGCTCATATCTTTTTTTTTTTAAACTAAAACCTTTAGTTCAAAGGTTCTCTTGAGAGTTAAATAATTATAAGAGTCAGGGACAAATAATTATAACCCTTTATTTTATTAACCCAGAAAAACTAAAAGTAACGTCTTTCTCTATTCAGCTAATTGAACTTGGCTTTTGGTTTATTTCTTAAGGAAAGATCATAAAGAAGACTGTTTAATGATTGTAAATCAATTTTCAAGAGAATTCATTCATTCAACAAATATTTATGCACCACCTACTATGTTCTACTGTATTCAGTGCGACAATAAATAATGAATAAAACACAAACACCACATCTGCTTCATATAAAACTGATTTTATAAATATATAATAGCCATTACACATATTTTGTTAATCTGGACAGCTGATTATCTCAACTCTAAAAAGAATTTTACCACTTGAAAAGCATTGCTATAACTGTTGTTCTCACACTCACTTTTAACTCAATGATTAAAGAAAACAAAATCTTCCCACAGATTCACCCCTGAAACAGCTTATTTCCCAAATCTGGAAAGCAAATTCTCCATCCTATCAAAAATTCTCCATCCCATCCTATCTGGGCACCTTAACTTCAAAAGATCAGTTATATCCTAAAACTGCATTTCACAGACAACAGTCACTGCTGAGGGAATGGGACCATTTGCTTCTAAGCTTATAGTGGTTCCCAGCAGGTGGGTATACGGTTTTGTGCAGTGATTCAGTGAAGTCATTTGCTGGCCAGCTCCCCAGGCTTCCTGGTAAAAGTCAAGTTTCAGCAATATAGCAAGAGTATTCTCCGTCAGGGCTGTGTGATTTGGTCTATTCTATACTTCGTAGAAAGGAAGTGAATTATTATTGATTTGATTAGCTTTTTTTTTTTTTTTGGTGAGATAGATTGGCCATGAGCTAAGATCTATTGCCCCTCTTCCTCTTTTTGCTGAGGAAGATTGGCCCTGAGCTAATATCTGTGCCCATCTTCCTCTATTTTGTATATGGGACACTGCCACAGCATGGCCTGATGAGTGGTGCGGAGGTCCGCTCCTGGGATCCAAACCTGCAAACCCTGGACCGCCAAAGCGGAGCACGGGAACTTAACCATTACGCCACCGGGCTGGCCCCTTGATTAGCACTGGTTTTTAAATTGCAAGGAAAGGTGCCAAAAAATGAAAGACAGCACAGATTTCTTTTTTTAGCTTAGAAATATCTACCCAAAGCCACCTTTCCATAAATACGGGCAGTGCTTTCCATAAAGCCTAGGAGAGGAACACACCTGTGGCTGGAATGGACTCACTGAGAACAGTATTATAATACAACTATTGACCTGGGAGGACTGAGAGTGACCCACTGGTAGTTTCGGTCCTATTCAATAGTCAAGTAAGTTTTAATTTTTGAAACTTTAACAAGCCAACACTGCAGTGGGAGCAAGACGAGAGAGAAGTTGGGCTCTTTGGAAAGCAGAAGAAATTAACAAACACCTGTTGTTTCTCTAGAGCTAGCTCTACCTCTCCACTCCACAACTCACCTGTCATCCTTTCATAAAAGTGCTAAAGGCTAATACTAGCCTGACTCCATCATGTCAATGCCAAGCACATCAGCAATAAAAGGAAATGCTTTTTGGGTCAAGAGATTCAAATGACTGTTCTGAGTGACCATGACGAATACAAGCATTTCTCTATTAATTTTGCTTTGTAAAAGAATGCATGCTTTTATTTTGCACAAATTTGCATTGCTTTCACTTTTAATTTCTGTATTATTTCAATAATAATACAGCAAGCATGATTTTTGAGAAATTCAGATACAATTACACTGCATTCGCTTTAAAAGAAGGCAAATGAAAAACGCAACTTTCTATTTCTCTTTGCCATTGTTCTACAAGATTGTAACTGTTAGGAGCTTCCTCTTTGTAAAGGACATATCATAAAATTAAGATTTTCGAGGTTGCTGTGGTATAAGGGATTTGAATAAATCCGTATGTGAATGGATGCCCACAGAAAGGCAAAGCAGGGGCCACAAAACCAAGGCTGCCCACCCCACATCACCCCAGGAGCCCAATGACTCAGTCTCATCAACCAAAATAAGAAAAGAGAAAATACACAACAAAGGTCGTGATTCCTGCTGATGAAATAAATGGCACCGTGGGATGAATAATGCAAACAGCTGTTTTAAGTCTATGGAAATAAAAAGGCATTTCTAAGGCACAAATGCCACATCAGGGATAAGTTAACAGGAAAATGGAGTCTGAAAGGCTCTGAAGAGGACAGATCTAATTGTGTGTAAGCTTATGAGTCTGATGAATATTCCTAGGCAATAATATCACAACAGATTGGATTCTTATTATAGCATATCACATTGTTTCAGTGAAATAAAAGGAATTACAGAGTCATTGGATAGACTGAAATTTCAGGGAAGCAGGAAGTGTTTTGTTGGTCATCCTGAAAGCCTTCTCTTAAAGTATTTACGTCTTCTAGTTTCCATATGTTATCAATTGACAACAAGTCACTGATTTATTAGTATAGAACAAAAAACTTCTATGGGAAAAATATTAGTTAACGTATTCATGGGTATTATGTGGCCCAAAATGTATGTGTGTTATTTATATATTTTACTTTTAAATTGATTGTACTGGCATATTTTCAAAGTAGCCAGAATTTCCAAGTATCATAATATGACAAAATTGCAGTTCTATCTAAGAGTCAGAAGACCTGAATTCTTATTCTGATGCTGCCACTAACCTACTGAGTGACCCAGCTGATTGTCATCCGATCTTTCTGGACCTCAGTTTCACCATTCTTAAAACAACCTCTGAGACAAACTCTGCTCTGATAGCCAATTTCTTCGACTGTTTCAACTATGCTATGCTTTTTTATTCTACTAAGACTGTCGTGATGAAATTTTAATTCATATATACTGCATTATTTCTTTCAACTGTGTTAAAGAAAAATGGATCCATATAATAAGAATAAATCCTACTTCCGTATATAGTACCCAAATGGTCTAAGAGAAGTTATGGAGATTTTAAATGTGTGTAAAGGATCTACCTTACACACAGAAAGCCCTTGGTAGGTGAAAATGAATACATACATGTATATATATATATATGTGTCCTGAAAGTTATAGAAGCTATAAAATGAGAAAAACAATATTTTTGATATTAAGAAGACAGATAATTGTGTCATTTTGATACTTCTAAGGAGATAGGTAGAGAATGACTGAAATAACAGATTGGATGGGACATGTGACACATCTTGATTCAGATCCTATGGGGACTTGGGTAACGGAAGCCATTTATTATTTTATTTATGGTATTATTTATTTATTTATTTATTTATTTATTTATTTATTTATGGTTATAGGAACCAAATAGTGGCAGAAACTAACAGTGTACAATGAAAGCTCAAGATAACTTAGATAAGAGAAATAATTGCAGCTTTATAAGGGACTTGTAGCTTAAAAACCAATCAAAAGAGTATGTTATTGATGCGATCATAGAGAGCAGAACTATTGCAGGTAAGGGGTCAGCTTGCAATATGGACAACAGCTGGTTAAGACTAACCTTACACAAAGTGGATGACTATCTAGAGTGTATAATTTGAGGGAATACAAGATTCTTTCCCCTAAAATAATCTTTTCCACTTACCTGGCCTGAAATTCTTGCCCTGCAAGGGGAGGTGTCTCCAGGAGGACACTGTTAAATTGTACATGTGTAACACTGGAGATTTGAGGAGATCCGTACCCCATCCCATCCTCTCCAACAGACCTCGTTCTATCAATCACCACCATTCCACTCCTGGAACTTGATCTCTCTCTTTCTGCTGGCTCCTTGTATTCAGCATTTAAATAACTTCATGACTCTCTTGCCTCAAATAAAAGGGGGAAAAACCCTCTCAATTCTATATCTCCCTCCAGTTATCATGCCTTCTCACCTCTTCACAATCAAACATCATCATCTGTTCACTTCTCCACTTATGTCACCCAGGTTTCCCCCACCATTTCTATTCCCAAGGTCACTAATAATATCCTGGCTGCTAATCCAATGACACTTCTTGATACTCAGGTAGCCTGATTTCTCAGCACCATTTGGCACCGTTTACCACTCTGCCCTTCTCGTTAACGTTCTCTTTCCTTGGCTTTCACCATATCATGAGCATCTGGTTTTCTTCCTACTTCTCTGGCCAGGCCCTTTCAGGCTCCTTTTCAGATTCCACTTCTTCCTTAAATGTTGTTGTTGATCCTTAAGGTGCTATCTTAGGCCATCCATGCCTCTCTCTTAAAGCTCTCTCCTTGGGAAGTCGCATACCATATAGGTAGCACTGACAATCAACTGTTTCAGGGCCACTATTAACTATTTCAGTACCTTTGTACAGACTAGAAAAAGATAATCTTTCCTTGCTTACATCTGCTAGATAGCTATTATAATAAATATAAAAATTTACTACGTCTATTGTATTAATGGTGTCACCTTAGGCATGGCACCTTTGTGACACGTATAACTCGTACAAATGTATGGGAATGAGTCCCAAATATACAACTCTAGCTTCAGATATAACAAAGCTAACGCTTACTTAGGACTTAACTATGTGTCATGCACTGTTCTAAGCACTTAACATATATTAGCTCATTTAATCCTCACAACAACCCTATAAGGGTTGGCACTATTATTTATCCCCATTATACAGACGAGGAAACTGAGGTACAAGAAGGTTAAGTAATTTGTCCAAGGTAATGGAGCTTATAAGTGGTGGAATCAGTATTTGAACCCAGGTAATCTGCATGCAGATCCCAGATGTCTAACCATTTTACAATACTGTTTACTGAAGAATTCTTGCTTGACATCTCTGGGGCACCTCAGACTCAACATGTACAAAACTGAACTCATAATTCCTTACCCAAACCTGCTCCTCCTCCTGAATTCTCTGAACATTGGTCTTGCTTTCTTCATCTTTCTCACTTTCAATTGTCAATCTATCTCATAAAATCTCTCTATTGTCACCCCCTATTCTAGCTTCCTTCTGATACTCAAAAATCAGAAGACTAGAAAGGAAGCTTTGCACTAGAAGGTAAGCCCATGACCTAGGGAATTTGTCTTTTTCACTGCTATCTCCTCTATGCCAAGAAGAGTTCTTGGCACCCAAGAAATGTTTAATAAATATTTGTGGAATAACTAGACTCAAATCTGAGCTTGTCTTTTACTACTTTTACATGCCTTTCAGTTGCCCCTCCAAGTCCCAGCCAGCTGCCAGCCCCAAGTCTGGGGCTAGGACAGTGTCCTAGCTTATCACAGCCAGTCAGAATCCCCCACTAGAGGCTGGGACCCTGTCTCTTCCATTCACCACTTAATCCCTAAAACCCAGCACAGTGCCTGGCACAGAGTCAATACATATTTGTTGAATGAATAAATAAATGGATGCAGGAAGGGTCGCAGATTTCCTTTACGTCTCTGGCTTAAGCAAACTCGTTGCTCACCTGAACCACTGCAGAAGCCCTCTAACTGGATGGACTGTTTCCAGTGTTGCCCTCCATCCAGACTATTTTCTGTACTTCAGCCAAAATGAGCTTTCTAAAATCAAACTTGATAATGCCTTTGCCCTATTTAAAACCCTTGACTGGCTCCCTAATGCTTTTAGGATAAAGTCTAAACTCCTTCATGTAGCTTATAAAGCCACTTATAACCTGGGCCCTGTGTACTTCTATCAGCTAATCTGTTCTCAGTCCCTCTTTACACCCCATTCTCCAGCCATGCAGAATGTTTCCTGTTACCATGAACAAGTCATGCCTTCTCTTCACTCAGAGCTTTGCGCTTGCTTTGTCCTGGAACACTGACTTCCAACCACCCTTTCTCTTGGTTAAGACATTTCTCCTTTCAGGAAGCCATTCCTGACCCCTCAAGTCTGGATTAGGTGCAAATCCTATGTGCTTCCCCTACTGTAGAAATTTTTAGCACACAGTGTTTTAATTGTCTATTTATTTCCCCATCTTCCCCTCTTGACTGTAAGATCTATGGAGACAAGTATTGCATCCATCCAATTCACCATTGACTTCCACAGAAGTTACTACAGTGCCTGGCATCTGGCAGGTCCTCAGAATGTACTGGCTGGATGAATAATATCCTCTAACTTTTCCCCATCAGCTCAGAATAGTTTATCAAATTAGTTCATTGTCATGTAGAGTGGCACAAGAATCTAGACCTGACAAAAGGAAATAAGGGAAAAAAAAGTGTTAAGGGAGAGAGGGGGTATCAGTTTAAAAGCAAAGGTTCTGGATTAAGAGGAAAGTCACTAGGCACCAGTGGAGAGGACAAGCTCAGAGGTCAGTAGGCATGGGATATGGCTCCAGTAACCACAGCAGGACAAAGAAGACTGAGAGTTGCTGGGGACTTGAAATTAAGCTCACTCAGTGAGAGATGGGAGACTCTGGGGACAGACCTAGCTGTCAGTTCTGGGAGGAAATCCAACACAGAGGTGAAAGAAAGGACAGCAATAGCCAATAATAGATATTTATTGAATGAATAAGTAAATGGATGGATGAATGAGTGTTGATTTCCTCCAGTTCTCTGGGTAAGGCACTCAGCTGCTGGGAGGCCCAGGAAATGAGAGAATAACTCAGTCTTCTTGTGGAAAAGATGACCACGGCAGTGAAGTCAGAAGGAGGTAATATAGTACAGTGCAAGCTTGCTTTCTTGCAACCTCTCTCAGGATATACCAGACAGTGTCAAATGATTTAGAGCTATTTTCTCACTAAATCCTCTGTGAAGTACACACTGTTATTCATTCCATTTTGCAGATGAGAAAACTGAGGCTCTGAGAAGAAAAGAACTTGCTAGTGATGGATGGTGTCAGGATTCAAATATATGTTTGTCTGCCTCTGAAGCCCAAGCACTTACTCCCATGCTCTCCTATCGTGCATCATTATAAACACTATGTAGCATATTGCAGCTTACTCTCTGACAGATTGATTGTATTATTTCTCTCATTTAGGCCTCCCTACACCTCTCAGAGGTAAAAACTGAGACTCAGAAAGGAAAAGTATTTTGCCTAATATCAACCAGGTAATAAGAGTTGAAGTTGGATTTTAAATCTAGGCCTGCCTGTCTCCAAAGCCCAAATGCTTATCCTCTGCATTAGTATCCCTGTTCTGAAAAATTAATCTTACCAGGAGAAGGGTCCTGGGTTAGAAGCGATGCTGAACAAGGATGAGTTGGGATAGAGTCTGTCAATACTGAGCTAGAAGGAAAGGGCTTGGATCCTTCCTGCAGCCAGCCCTGGCCATGATTGATCCTAGTAGGGGCCAGTTAGGTTGGAATGAGGGGTGGATGGATTGGGGACAGAGGTCTACGAAGAAAAGGGAGAGGGAGTGCCAGGCAATCTGGACAGAGCCTGCCCAGAGGACCAAATGGTTCTAGGGATTCAGAGTTGAGAATCAGGCAGGCTAGACATCAAGCCGAGGATGAGTGGCTGCTGATAGAAAAAATAAAGGGAAAAGGAAGGATACGGAGAAAGCCATATAAAACCATCTTAACTACTTAAAGTTTGGTTAGCAAAAGCTCTGGCTAAACTCAAGACACATTTCCACATTTATACGTGTTTCTCTTTCTGTGCACTTTATATCCTATAACTTGGTCTTTCTGCAATGTTGTGAGGATACACAATTTTCACTGCTATAATTATTTACTATAGAGCATTTCTTTTAGGTTATATGGACACAGTCATATACCATAGAAGCCAGGTGAAGAGACTGCGGGAATGATCTTTTTTTAACTCCAGGAAAATATCCACGATATGAAACAATCTAGAAGAGATCAGCAGTGTAGTGATTTGATAGGTTTTCTCTCTCTCAGCTTGCCCTAATTATTTTCTCCAATGTTTATAATGCATTAGATTATATTAAAAATAATAATGATTGTTAATTAGAAGATTTAAATTAGGCTGCAAATATTTTTCCTTTCTAATTTGCTAATTGCCAATGAAGAAAGTCTATGTGGAAACTCACGAGGAGAATCTGTAAAATAAGGGAGACCTGTCTCGATATAAAAGTACCAACAGACAGCTAGTTCCTTTGTTTATTTGCTTGTTTCTCAAGTTCATACTATAGGGGGAAAAATGTCAATAGATGATGTTTTTATTCTTCTCCTTGTTAAGAGTTTGGCAATATAGGGTGACGGCAAGGGCAATGGACTCAAAGTCAGAAATCTGGAGTTGGGTTATGAGTGTACCACTAATTAGCCATGTAACTTTGGGGAAATCTTCTTCCTTCTCTAGGCCTCTTTTTTTCCACCTGTAAAAATATGGTTTTGGGATAGAGGACTGCTAAGATCCTTTTCAGTTCTGAGATACCGTGATGCTAAACTAATTGATTGTAGCAGCTCTGCTACCTTAAGTATTTGAGTATTGAAATCCTGATTGCGAGCCTAGCTATGCCACAGTCATAGTTATGGTAGGAATTCATATCACAGGAATTCCCAACTGTTGACCATTCACCCCCTTCCTGTGATCCCTAGCCTTTGCTGTTTAAAAACAAGGAATAATGCTAGAATGGGACTAGAAGCCAAATTCCTCACAGCACCATCAGAGTAGTCCTGTAGGACCTGCTTCTCTATTTTGTTCGTTAAAATAAAAAAATAAAATCTCCCATGTCCATCTGGCACCATTTAAAGGTTGCCAACCTGACATCATTCATGGGTACTAAATTTGCTAACTCTTATCTAAAACAAATTTATACTTTCTGTTCATATGCTCAGTATGAATGGAATCAGCAGATTTTGCTATAACTAGTTAGTGGCATTTAATTCCAATAAACAAACCACAAATTCCATTTAACTAATTTTGCCCCTTGTTCTTCAAAACAGGTTACAGAAACAATGATTTAAATTTGAGGGAAAAATAAGGCAATCCTACCAATGCTTAGAGTTTATTTTAAAATGGCTAATAATTTGAAATCTGATGTCATATCAAATGACTCTTTCAGAAAATAGACAAAAAAGATTTCAAAAACAAAACCGGAATTTATTATTCAATTGGATGCATACATATGGATTATAAACTACCAAATCTATAAAATAATGGCCAATTAAGACTATAGCTGTATACACAATGTCAGGAACTTTCATAATTAAAGAAGCAATAAGGAAACAGGAAAACACTGCATATTTATCCCAATGAAAATAGTACCATGAGTATGTATAATCAACCTAATGAGTTGATGAAATGTTTCTATAACTATTAGCACATGAAAATTAAAATTTCTATTCATTTTTAAAACATTGTCAAATATTCATTTGGGCTCTTTTCTTTTTTTTTTTTTTTTTTTAAAGATTTTATTTATTTATTTTTCCCCCCAAAGCCCCAGTAGATAGTTGTATGTCATAGCTGCACATCCTTCTAGTTGCTGTATGTGGGACGCGGCCTCAGCATGGCCGGAGAAGCAGCGCGTCGGTGCGAGCCCGGGATCCGAACCCAGGTCGCCAGCAGTGGAGCGCACTCACTTAACCACCAAGCCACGGGGCCGGCCCTGGGCTCTTTTCTATAATATTTTTCTAAAAAGCAAAAGTGAAAAAAAATCACTAAATCTTTTGATGCTTTTAATCTATGTAAAATTCTATAGTGCCCCCTATGTAGGCTGAAGTTTAGATGTCCTGTATAAACTTTATTTCTAGCAAATGAAAAAGGAAATCTTTTCTTGAAAATTTCACAACATCAATTACTTGGATAAACAGGTTAGGATGCCTAAGAAGTTTTTGCTCAAGAGAGTCCTAAGTAGCTCTCCTTTGCCAGGGAGATAAGTCCATGATGATGTCCAATCCCAAGTAGAACCAAGACTTTGCTGTGAGAGAAGTTATGTTATCCTTTGCCCAGAGCTTCACAGCAGACATAGTTCCTGTGCTTAGCACTAAAGATAGTTTTTCCTCAGCAGTAATACCCCAGGGGAGATAGAAGACAGAAAAGAGTGAAATGTGGGTAAGTTATATAAGAATGGCACGGAGGAGATAGCGTTTAGTCCCCTCCCCGCTCTACTTGCAGTGGGTCATGGAACTAAGGAGCTCATCTCCATCTTCCCAGGGAAAGTGCTTTTCAAAAGTTGGAGCTGGAGGGCAAAGTGGTGGAGGAGACATGGAGTAAACTCGATTCAGAGTTATGAATTGCTAGCGTTATAAAAAGAGAATTTAAGGCCAATGAAACTTGTGTTATTTAAATGAAAAATTTCATGTCTCCTTAACCAGAATAATGCTCCCATTTATTAAGCACAATGTGCCAGGCACCGTGCTATGCTTTACATACACTATTTCATTTAAAACTCCCAAAGAAAATGTTATTATCTCCTTTTTAAAGATAAGGAAATTGAGGCTGAGAGAGGTGAAGCAATTTGCTCCAAGTCCCTGGGGATAAATGGTAGAAATGGAATTCAAATTTAGGTTCGTCTAATTCAAAAGTACGTGCTTTAGTCACCAATAACAAAATATCCTATCAAGTCAACAATGCATGACTCAAATCTACCAAAAAATAAAATGTTAAATGTTGTAATCCAAGCAAACTCATTTGTGGGTCCCCTGGTTCCATCTTTCAATTCAATTAGGCAGCAAGAATAAAAGAGATGTTATAAACAGAAGGATTAGAAGACAGGAGGGGAGCTCAGATTAAATGGGGAGAGGCCACACTAGCAATTCCTAGGCATACCTCAGAAGAGATGTGTCTAATTAATGCATTAAAGCACTAGATACAGTGCCATTGCTGTGCTAAAAAAAAAAAGTAGAACAGAATGTTTGGCGTGAATCTCTTTTTGTGTTCCAGAATGACAGCATTTTATGCATTGTTGCTTTTTTGAAGTTACAGAACAGAGAAGTCCAGAATTTATCCTCCTGGTTTTGTATTTGCATTTTTCAGAATTATGTTAGTGTGTCTTGTTGCAGACAAGATAAAGGCAAAGAAAGTCTACACTGAAAATCCTCTGGGAAACAATAAATAGTACTCAGAGTAAATCTACAAAATTTATCATAGACATACGTACCAAAAAGGTGCTCTTGGTAGCCTCGCACACCTTTACTCACCTACATACAGAGAAAAAAACAGATCTGTTTTCTCATTTATTCTCACAACCTCCTTTTAAATTAGGAAATACCTTACAGTAAGAAAAACTAAAGACATTGGTTATAAAAAATTGAGCTTCATGTATTAGCTTCTCTAGTGTTTTTGTTTTTGTTTTGTTGTAGTTTTCATTTGGTTTGGTTTTAGAAGATTATTCTATCATCTCAAGAAAATGAGGTTTCTATATTGAGATTTCTATATTTACATATCTCCAGATATCTTGATGAATAATTAAATATGCAACTAGTTATTTGGTTATAATTATTTAACAGTCATTTTAAAATTATTTATTTACTCAATGCTATTTGTTTTATATCTGTTATATGCAGGAAACGTGGGAGATAGAAAGATTAATAAAATTGCATGCCTGCCCTAAAGAAGCTTAGAATCTATTAATGTAGAAAAGGTGGATGCATACATTATCATAATAAAATAATTACCATGATACTTGTGGAATATATGCCATAGAGGGGAGAATAGCACTACCAGCTAGGTAATAAGGAATGGCTTGATGGAGAGGCAGCATACAAGTTGGGTCTTAGAAGATGGAAATTATTTGATACAGACAAGGTGGGGAGTGAAAAATAGCAGAGGCATGAATTTGGGAAATTTTAAAGCCTATTTGGGAAATGGCGTATATTCTACTTGAACTATAGTCCAAGATATAAATAGGAAATATTCCCAGGAAAGTAAATTCGGGTTCACATTTGGAGGCTTGCATTGGCTGACTGAATAGACAATTATGAGGAACACAAAGAGTGGACTTATTTGTAGAAGGAATGCAATGAATTCCATTTTTAGACACTGAGGGCACTAAGTCATATAGGCTGAGCCTCACCAAAGTGGAAGACAAGATGATTTACCAAGACCTGAGGTAAACTGGATTAGAGAGGAGAATAGGAGGGAAGAATTGCTATGAAAATACCATAATGGCTGTGCAATAGCCAGGGCCCAGCTGAGATTAGATAACATGAATGCATACGGGACTCAACAGCACTATTTTGTCACTTTATTCAACAAAGTTGGGACAGAGAAATGGGCAATGTGAGTAATTTATTGCGAATAATGGATATGTCAGAAAGTGAAAATTGCAAAGAGTTTTAAGATGCCAAAGAAAATACTGAAGAGACATACTAAGAGGCCCAGTGCAGTAAAGAAGGCAAGTGGACACAGAGGATTAACGGTCTGGCTGAAGAGTGAGAACACCAGGACTTGGGGATCATGAAAGGGAGGAATAGAAAGCGTAGGCAGGAGGAAGGAGGAAAAATGGTTGTAGACAGACGGAGGAAGAATCAGAGACAGGATATTAGCCACTGAACATTATTTCATGAGGATAGATTTCAAAGTATGTTTATGCCAATAGTTAGGATAAAAATGTCAGTTTTTATTTAAAGTGAAAAAGCAGAAGAAATACTTGGAGAATATGGAAAAGTTTTTGCAATGCATGATGGAAGAATCTAATGATAATGAGGGGAGGCGGTAAGGTAGAGTGGGTGTAGAAAGAGCTGAAATGGAATAAGTATATTTTCCATAAGGAGCAGAGGAGGGGAGAGGCACTGAGTGTCACAGAAATGAGGGAAGCTGGAAGACCCAAGAAGGCAGCTGCAATGTAGATAAAATTTTCTTCATTAAGAGTTTTGGAGACTCGACTAGTCCTGGTGGAGCAACTGAAATGTGGGTGTATTATTTGCTAGGGCTGCTGTAACAAAGTACCACAAACCAGGTGGCTTAAACAACAGAAATTTATTGTCTCATGGTTCTGGTGGCTAGAAGGTCGAGATAATTATGTGTGCAGTGTTGGTTCCTTCTGAAGACTATGAGGGAGAATCTGCTCCATGCCTCTCACCTAGTTTCCGGTGGTTTGTTGGCAATCTTTGGCATTCCTTGGCCTGTGGAAACATCCTCCTGATCTTTGCCTTCATTCTCATATGGCGTTCTCCATATGGGTGTGCGTCCAAATGTTCCCATTTTCTAAAGACACCAGTCATATTGGATTAGGGGCTTACTCTACTTCAGCATCACCTCATCTTAACTTAACTAGTTACATCTGCAATGATTCTATTTCCAAATAAGGTCACGTCTGAGGTACTGGGGGACTTCAACATATGAATTTGGGGGAACACAATTCAACCCATAACAGTGGACTTGGCAAAATGTTGGTGGAATAGGAGCTGTGATCTCCCTAGGGGCTATGTTTGGTTGATGTCTTCTCACAGTTTCCAGCCGTGGGGAGCAAGCAGGTAAAAGCGAGCTTCTGCATGTTTGGCCTCATGCAGACAAAGCCTTTGGATAATTGACTACAGTATTTGCCTCTTGTCTGGACGCTTAGACATTCATATATTCATAAACACAACCTGTATGCATATAACTGTCTGCTAAAATGACTGTATACAAGTCATTCAAGTGCAAGTTTAGAAGTGGGAATAATGCAAAGGATGGCAAATTTGTAAGATGATAATCCACAAGACAAGCATTATCATTCTATTCTGAATTCCCATGGTGTTCTCTCTGCAAGGCTGAAAGAGGAGTTCAGCCTCAGGCCACAAGACAATCAATATAAGGTTGATGAACCACAATTAAAATATGTCAAGATCTAAAACTTATTGAAGACAAATGGTCCTTAGTTGAAGATGTTTCTCAGAGATAGAATAAATGATAGCCCTGAGAGACTAGAAATCCGTCCTAGAAAGGTCCTAGCCTAATAATCCTTTAGGAAAAGCTGATAACATTCAAAATGCCAAGGTTTTTAACAACCCAGAAAAATAGTCACCTTTTATGCCTTTGGTTTTCCAAGGAATCCCTCAAAAGTAAGATCTAAAAATCTAATGTTAAGAAAATTTGTCCTTTAGTGTTGCAAAAAATAATAATAAAAAGGCTAAAGTGAAAAATATATATAAAATGTCATGACCTATGAAACTGTTGTTGAAGGTACACATGGAGGATGACATGAAAACCGTTATTTTGATTTTTTATTTTCATTTTTTAAATGATTCTTCACTTTGTGATTTACATGATAATTTGAAAGGTGCCCATTGCATTTTTAGTTTAGCACTTAGAAAAAAAGATTAATTCAAAGCAAAATGAACCTGAAATACTCTACTTCTCCTTCTCCTCTGGGGAACACCTACTCATCTTTAGTCCCAGCTGACTTCCCACTACCACCCTTGCCCCCAATTTAAGTAATGTTCCTTGAACTTTTCCTTCAAAATACTACCGTTCCAACTTGCACATGTATTTATGAAAATTATTTAATTCCTCCTTCTCCACACTAGATTCTAAACTTTACCAGAGCAAAGATGATGTCTTTCTTGCTCACCACTGTATCCCCAGTCCAAATAGGTATTCCACAAATATTTGTTGAATAAATGAATGAATAAAGACTTTAAGATAGAAGAACTAAACAGTAAACAATATTTACTCTAAGCTGCTTAACTAGTTCTGATAACAGGGGGAGGATAATAGCATATCTATTTTATAATATTATGTATAGATCTACTTTTTTCCTACATCTCCCACCATTTCCAGGCCTTCTGTTCCCCCAGGGAATGGAGTCAATACTAGGGCTATAAAGGAGAACCTTTTGGCACCATCATCACTTCCTCAACTAGGAACCAAGGAACCCACTCAGACAGCCAACTGCAGACTTTTCATACAACCCCAAAATGCTGCAATCTCCCAAAAAGGAGAAAGTAAATCTCTTCTCCCAGATCTTAGTACCTAAGTGTTTAAAAACAGATAGGCTGCCCACTAATTCTAGAAAGAACACAGAGACAATGTTCACCAACACCTAAAATAACGGAAAACAAGTTTTTGTTCCAGTACTTAGGAATATAAACTAGAAAAAAAATCTCTTACCAGATTCATGTAATTCTTGTCTGGATAGGTTTTTGACTCGTGAAATGCCTTTCTCTGTAATTGAAGTGAATCACTCATTTCCTATGGAAACATCCTACACTTCAAATTGCATACACAGTGAATTTCAAAAGTTAATTTACCCTAAAGAGAGAAATTTAATATTTATATACGCACACACTCTTTTTTTCTTTTTTTGTGCAATGAAGTTTGGAAACTTAGGAAAACATTTTTATGTATCGTGGTTTTGCTCTAATCTCTCCCTATGCACCAGGAAACAACTTTCCCAGGTGTAAGGAAAAAAGCAAATGTTTAAGGGAAATATCTGGTCTCGAGTGAGCAGTTCATGTGCTGTGGAGGCATATAGGACCTTGGTAGTACAAGTATACTAGTCTATGGTGAAGGAACGGTGGGGAGGGAGTAGAAGTACTTCTCTAATATGTGAAGTGGAACAGTATTAACCAAAGGCCTATAGCAATATTTGCACTCAAATAATGAACAAATTAGTTGTTATTATAAATGAGTCATAGTTGACAAAGCACTTGTAAGATTCTCTATGACATTTTAAAATATCATTTATGATATATACTTCATTTAATTGTCAAAAAGGCTTAGGACAGGTTATAATAAAAATAGACCATAAGTATAAATGTCATTAAATATGAAAATAAGAGAGATTGTAAATCATGAAAAGGAAAGATACTTGCAGAATAGTGGTTGAAAATAAGATAATTACTAAAATTTGAGCACTGAATTTGACTCTGAGCATCCTTGTAGACAATGGAAAAATGGAAACTTAATTTGTTGTCTAGGTCTCTGATTAAAAATCTCATGTCAATTGCACTAGAGAAAAAACTCTATCTCATCCTAAGTTCTAGGAGAAATTTTCTACATGCCTTCTTAGATAGAGGAGGTATTGAATAACACATAACGGACTTTTCCAAAGTGCTTCTGAAAAACATAAAAATGTTTCTCATTGACTGTTTTTTATTTCACCTCTTATATAAATTGGATATTAAATCATAATTAATTGAGGACATTTCTAAGAGTACCTAAGCTAATGCAATCCAAATACTTACTTTTGAGTGATCTGAGAGATAGAACTGAAAGACCATAGAAAACTGAACTGTCATTCAAACTCTTTTAGACCAAGGAAAACTCTGTTCCAACTATAGCTTACTCAGAAGCCAGCCATGGAAGACAGATCAAAGTACAGCCACTCTGGTTGAAGAAAGGATAAGGGACGGCCTAGGACCCTACCTTTCAGTTACCCCTCTTTACTTCACTCCTCAGCCCTGTCTCTGGTCAGCTCCAAGGGTCGGGCAGACCTCCTCAGAGCACTTTTTGAAGACGACCGTCCTAGAAAAAAATGGTCGATTAGCTGGTCCTTTGGCTACCTCTCAAATAGAGCTCGTGTCAACTAGCCATTGACAGGTTTTGAATGGTGGTCAGCTTAAGCTTAGGCTCTGTGGTAACAGTCTGGAGTGTAGATGCACTGTGTTGTTGCAAAAGAAAAATTCACATGCAGGATCCAAAGAGTAGGGGAGTAGGATGGCCCATTGGAAATGGTTACCAACAGGCTGCCAAAGAGAAGTGTGTTTCTAGCGAGTCCCCCTGTACTGGAACAAAATAAATCAGAATCAAAGCAGTTTCCCTGGTTTGTTCTCATGAGTTTGTGAAGGAGTTAAAAAAAAATCCACTTAAAAAAATAAAATATGCATTTTTTCTCTAAATTTATGAAATTTCTGATTATTGCTGAAAATTTATAAAACTCAGAGAGCATAAAGAAAAAATAAAAATGCTATACAACCTTACTTCCCAGAGAAAACCAATGATAATATTTTATTATATTTCTTTTCTATTTTTTTGTATGCATTGATACATACTTTGAAAGAGAAAATTATGTTGAATATACTTCTTAGAAACCTGTTATTTTTACATACTATATCATAAGTATTTTTCTACTTTATTAAATATTTTCCCACAGTATTATTTTTCATGGCCTTGTGATAATTGTATGGTTGAAACAATTTTGCCAGTATTCAACAGCTGGCCATGTAAGTTGTCGATATAGTTTCTGTATTATCAGTTGTTGCTGCAATGACAGCCTCAGAAATACATCTCTTCTTAAATTCATGACTATTTTTTTAGAAATGGAATTGCTGAATCAAACAAGTCACATTTAAGTCTTTTGATACTCGTTATCAGTTTGCCTTCAAAACAAAACAGTTCCCCTTGGGAACTAGAACAGAGCTTCAGAATTGTCCTGAGTTGGGCTGAAATGCCTAGGGATTTATACCTCTGCACTGATCAGTCACTGGATGTGGGCTGCCCAAGGAAGGGACGTGTCTGTGGATGAGGCTTTCTTCCAGTGAGGCAATCTCTGCACCCCTGCAGGTAAGACAGCCTCAGCAGCTGGATCAGTAAGGGCTTCGCTGACAGGGGATCTGGGCCAGGCATAGTGTCCACCACGCTAATACCACCAGCACTGTACGAGAGTGCCCGCTTCCCCTCACTTTGACACCACGTGCTGTCATTAGTTATTTCATGTTTGTTGTTTGAAAGGTAAATAACGGAGTCTTGTCTGGTGGCAATCTGTATTTCTTTTTTTATAAATTTCCTATTGATGATATTTGCCCATTTTTCTATTAGGGTGATTTGCCAAGGAGAAGGCTGAGTTGTTCTTTCTTAAAAAGCTCTTTATATGATAAGAATACTAAATTCCCACAAACAATGCAAATATTTTTTCTCAGTCTGTAATATTTATATTCAATTTTGTGTGTGTGTGTGTGTGTGTGTGTGTGTGAGGAAGATCAGCCCTGAGAAAACATACAATGCCAATCCTCCTCTTTTTTGCTGAGGAAGATTGGCCCTGGGCTGACATTTGTGCCCATCTTCCTCTACTTTATATGGGACGCCACCATAGCATGGCTTGACAAGCGGTGTGTCGGTGCGCACCCGGGATCCAAACTTGCGAACCCTGGGCCGACTGTCAAAGTGGAGCGCGCGTACCTAACCACTGCACCACCGGGCCAGCCCCTATATTCAATTTTTTGTGGTGTTTGACAGGAGAAGCTTTTCATTTATATGGTCAAATATTTTTATCTTTTTCTTTATGACTTCTGACTTGGGAATCATGCTTAGGAAGGTTTTCTCCACCCCAGGATTATATCAATATTGATCCATATTTTGTTAATTATTATATATGTATATATATATACATATTTACATATTTATATATATAAATATGTAATGTTTATCTGGAAATTTTTGTTATCTATAAGGTAAGGAAATTATCTTATCCCGAATAGTCAACAGTCCCAACACTATTTATTGAATTATGTATCTTTTCCCTGATGTTTTGAAATGCCATCTTTATCATGTTCTAAATTTTTGTTATACTAATATCCAATGGATTTTTAATTCATTTTCAGGGCCATCACTGGAAAATGATTCATCAAAAATGTTCTCCAGTGTGTCACGCTATACAGGATGGTGGTGTGTATAAACATTTTAGCCAAAGTTTCCGACCCTTTCTCAAAAAGAATAATTTGATATAAAGAAATTAAATTAAATATTAACAGAAACATAATTTCCAATTTTGAATGATGACTTTTAATTATGTCCAGCACTGCTTTATCTATAGAATGCTAATATTATTTAGAATCCTTACACACCACTTAGGCACATTTTGTTTAAATAGCTGAGATGATTCTTTCTCTGTTACTCCAAACCCATGAGATTAAATCCTATTACAAGTAATTCACATTAGCATCATTAAGAAGATAATCCTATTTGGCCTACATACAGTTCATTTCTTCTTTCTTTCTTTTGTTTCTTTCTTCATTTCTTCTTTTGTTTCTTTCTTTCTAAACAATGCAACTTAGCTGTGTGTTTCTTTTCACTAAAAGAGAAAGAAACAGAAAGATAAAGGGACTAATCTATAAAACATTGCCTCTATCACTCTCTCTGCCTTTACATCAAGCATTCAAAAGTGTGGTTTTCTTTGTAACCATCTCTATGCAATAAATTGATAATAAAATAGAATCCAGATATCATTTAATAAAACAATTTAGTTATTGAATATCTATCTTCTGAAGAGCATCACGCTCTGCCTTTCACCTAAATAACGATGCTCAGTCTCATACATTGGAACACTTCAACTGGGGGGAAGAAAAGGAGTCTGGTTTGACTTCAGGTCCAGGGTCACCTGGGGGAGTCTGAGAGGTGTCACCAATCTCTCAAATGTTTTATGGTTCCTCAGTGAAATGAGAAATTATTCTGGCCTACTCTACTAAAATATTAACTTTGCAGTTGGTTCAATATTAGTATTTTTCCCCAAATAAAACTTAATTCCCAATGCAATAAATTCTTCTAAATGAAATAAAAGAGATGTTTCTGATATACTTTCTTAATACTTTTCCTTCTGTGAAAATGTGCAGAATAATTGTGTTCATATTTCCCTGTATATTACACCAGCTTCCTGACTACATTATCACATGCTAAGAATACATAACTAAAATAATACGATAAAATCTCCACAAAAGATACTGTAGTTATCCAGGGGGGAGGATGGGGAGAAGAAAATGTGATCAATTACTTTCAAATAAACTAAAATGTCTTTATTTGCATCGTAGACAAAAGTGTAGTGCTGGTAAAGAGCCAAAATGAGATTATCAGCTCTGAACTCAGGCATCTTCTCTTCCCATTCCCCACTCTCCAGACTCCCCAAACATTTACCTCCATCACACACATCTTTGTTTTCTCTACTTTTGTATCAAAAGGAAGAAGCCTTCCCTACAAAAACTCATCCTTCTCATGTGCCCTCCATGATTTCTCAGTGTGAGACCTTGCTCCAACAATTAGTTTCTCTTCCTCCCCACCCTTCCCTCTCCACGGGCTCCCTGATTTTGGCCTATAATACTCATTATAGAACCTCCACTTCTTCCAGTTTATCACATATTCTTTCTCCCCTTCAAGCTTCTGTATTCTGACTTCATTGTCTCACCTACTTTTTCTTCAAATTGCTAAAATCTGTCTTCTGTCTTTAGCACACTATGGAACTGTTCTTGCTGAAGATCTAATTACCAAGTCCAATATATTATTTTCAGCCTTTGTATTATCTGTTCTCTCTGTAACATTTAACACTGGTAACTACATGCTTTCTAACATTTTCTACAGTGGCTCTGACGCTTGATTCTTTGGCCTAGCTCGTCACTCAGCTGCTCTGGATGACTCTCCTTCCACCTGCCCTTCGTACAATAGTGTCACTGAGGTTTTGTACCAGGCACTATTTTCTCCTACACACATTCCTGGGAGCTCCCATCTATCCCATAATCTCAAGCAGCTATACACTTATGGACCCCAAATCTCAATATCTAATCCAAATCTATCTCCTAAAGCTTTAGACTACCAAATAGCTCCAATCAGTTGTCTCAATACTTACAAACATGTGCACAAGAGAATTGATTACCTGCCCATTTGAGTCTACACAAAGACATAGCAAACTTTGCAGTTTTAACTCCATAAGGTATAGGATTCAAAATACTTGCATATAATTCATGTCATTTAGTTCATAATGTGAATGTATATATTGCTATCACTGGAAAAATTGCTTCACCTCCTCTGAAGACGAGATTTTTTGTTTACTCCGCCTAACATCATACAATTATTTTGACTTAAGGGAAACAGAACATAGGAAACAAATGGTGAAGTGAGATAATACATAAAATTTAATAATTCAAGACAATTTTATTCAAGATGCATTAGGTAGGAACTCTCATTTGCTTATCTTTCCAACCGCTATTTTCATCTTCCTTAAATTGGTAGGGTAACCTACCCTATCCTTGATCATAATACACTATGTCTTTAATGTGTGAGAGTATAAATGTTTGAATTAGTTAAAATGTCATCAAAGGACCAGTTCTGTCTTGTGGATAATAGGGTTTCAGATGACTTCATTATCTAAAAATAATCAAACACAGTAGAGTTCACTGCAACAAAAACTGATATACAATGTTCCATAAATATATTGTGCAGGAGTCTAAGATGTTGATCACGCCTTCTTGGTATAAATGAAGGCTTAGTGAGTAATTTCTAGGCAGCATTATTTAGGTCAAACAGAAAATGGTTCTAGCAGGAAGGTGTTGGAACCATTCAAGCTAAAGAAATGCAGATTTTGAATGTGGGCACTATTCTCAGTGAATCAATTCAAACATGCTTACTTTGAGTATATAATTATTATGATTTTTCTACTAGAAACTCACTATAATATCTGCTGTCATATGTCAGTAAATCTTGATGGCTCTTCCTTCAAAGTATATACAGAGTGCAACTACTCCTCACCCCTTCCTCCACTACCACCTTCGAACAAACCACAGTAATCTCCCTCTGATCTAGACTATTGTAATTGTTTATGAAATGATTTCCCTATTGGCACCCTTGCCACCCCTACCGGGTGTTCTTCATACTGCAGCTAGAGTTTCTTTGGAAAACACAAATAAAATCACATCACTCTTCTTGTCAAAACCCTCACTTAGAATAAAATCCCAAGTCCCTCCAACAGCCTACAAGGCTCTACACAATCTGTGCCCCTGCCCACCCCACCCCACCCCCCATGCCGCCTCCAGGGCCGCATCTCCTACCACTCTCTCTCTAGATCTATGTATTCCAGCCTCGTTGACTTTGCCGTTCCTGTGACACAACAAGGACATGCTCTCCCAAGGGCCTTGGCTTTGCCTAGAATGCTCTTTCCCCAGATGTAGCTACATCTTCTTTATACTTCCTACATCTTTCTTCAAACCAAGGTTCAAATCCCACCACCAGTTCTGTGACTCTGCCATGGTTACTATCCTTTCTTCTATTCTAGTCTCTTTTTCTGTAGGAATGGAAATAATACTCTGGCCTTTGCTCCTGCAGTTCTCTTTCCCCGGTAACCACTACACCCAGATTTCTGTTGAGGTCTACCTGATTTCCCTCAGGTCTCTGCTTATATTGTTTCCTTATCAGAAACATTCTCTGACCATCCCATATAAAATAGCATACAAACCACCCTCTCTGTCTTCCATCTCCATTGACTCTCTTTTATTTTTCTTCAGAGCACTTTTCACCACTGCCATATTATGTATTTACTCATTTTTTATGGTCTTTCTTCCCTCACAAAAACAAAAATTTCCTTTTTGATAGAGACTTTCATCTGTTTTGTTCATTGCTGTACCCCAGCATCTAGAATTGTGTCTGGCAAATATTTAGAGCTTACAAATACATTTTTGTTAAAAAATTAAAGAATGAATGAACATGCATTTAACTTAAGGTGAATTCATTCTGAAAGTTAATCAGAGATACTACATGGATTTCAATATGACGTGGGTTTTGCCTATATCACACAATATATATCTGGAGAATGGTAGCCTTTACTTTAGGATGATTCACACTGTGTATGCTCACATGATAAGCTAGGGATGTAGCAAAGTAAACACCAATCTAGATAATTCTGGCCCTCAGAGTAATTACAGAGTGGTTCAGAAATACACATTTTAATCACCCACAATAATGAAATTATCCAACAACCTTCTGAAACCTCTACTCCATCTGTGTGTTTGAACAGTTTGAGGCATTAAATCCAAACTGAAGGGTATCTGATCTGATTATAACAGCTAGGCAGGTGTGCAGGGATCTGCATTTATTGGCTCAAGGACTAAACGACCATAGTTCCCACACTAAGACCAGTTTAATTTCTTGTCAGCAGGTCTATCCAATCTTTTCCATGAGGAAGCCCTAAGAGGTTACATATCTTTAAGTAACAGACTCATTTTAATGCTTTTCCGTATTTAAAATGGCCCTACAACATACGTTTGCAACAAAGAGCCAAGGGAAATTTAACCATCTCCAAGATTATTTGCAAATTTTTATGTTGGGGATTCTATTTTATATTGGAAATATATCCTTCTTTGAATTAGAAGACAAAACTCTCTGAGGACTCTTTCCTTGGCTAAAATAATATGAATTCCCTAGCTGCTTTCTCTAGCAGCAGATCTATAAAGCTCAAATTAAATAGTGTAAAAAGGGCCAACTTTATTAGATTGTTAAAATAGATAACTTCAAAAATAGATTTTCTGGGAAAATGCTAAAAATTCTTTAATATTGAGAATAGACACCTTGGAGATGAGCCCAATCTATTAACTAATGTACATTAAATTTTTGCCACGTTATTTTTTCTATTCAATGTAACTACTCAAAATATTTATTCAATATTATTGCAAGATTCTGAAGGAGTAACTTGGGATTGAGTATTTTACAATAGGCTTTGTCTGTAAAGAAAATATAGGAAAGAAAAATGATTTTCATATTCATGTAAAAGAGAACAGATGACTACTAGTTGCAACTCTGTTATATTAATATATACAATATGTTTCCAAGCTGCTATGTCTGTGTATAAAGTTGGCTTTTACAATGTGAATCCATTGTCAAACAAATCACTTTCATGATGAAGATGGTGTAGAGAAAATAAATCAAGTCCAAATCAAATAAAGCTTTATTCCATTCTTTCCCACCAGGAATATCAGAATTCATTTAACTATCCATTTGTCCTAATGAAATCTTCTGTTGTACACGTAATGCAGGTGAGCTGAGCAGCATTCCCAATTGGATCTGCTCTTACAAACCGGAACCAGCTACCAGAGTGCTGCAGCAGAAAGCACTGCTGATCGGGTTACAGCTCTGGCTCCTTGGTCAACCATGTGGCTCGATTCTGTTCCTTCACGTGAAACAGGGTAGAACGTAAACCAGAGGGCTTCTAGGATCTCTTCCAGCTTTAAGTTGGTATATTTTCCCCCTTAAAACAAATATCTCTAAAGGGTCAGGAAGAGAGAGAGAATTTGTTTCTTCAACAATAATTGCAGCAATCACATATTTTTTAAACTACAGAAGAAAATTTGAGAGCTGATGAAATCTAGAGATTGTCAGTGTGGGAGATTTGATGCTGTTGGCCATCCCCTGCTTCCAGAACTTTTGCCAAAATTTTCTTTATAAAATCTGATTATGTCATACCTCTAGTCAAAAGCACATGCTCCCTGGCTGATTTGGACATCTTTAGGCTTAGCGCTATAGACAAAGATCCATAGAATTTTGTCCCTTGAACCACTGCCGCCTCATTTCCTGCCATACCTTTCATTCTCCTTATACATCCCAGCAGATAATATTCTAAAAAGCTCTACACATCTGCACATACTGTTCTTCCACCTCCCGTGTCCTTCCTCCCTTCTTCCGTTAGCAAACTCCTACGTGTGAGGATACCCCCCATTGAGGACTTAGAGCTATTTATTAATATTTCTATCACAGCCTTTATACATTGTGTTGTAACTTCTGGTTCTAGGTAGTTTCGCTGTAAACATCTTTTTTTTTTTTTTTTATTGATGTTTTAATGGTTTCTAACATTGTGAAATTTTGGGTTGTATATTTTTGTTTGTCCATCATCACATATATGACTCCCTTCACCCCTTGTGCCCACCCCCCACCCCCACTGCCCCGGTAACCACAGTCCAGTTTTCTCTGTCCATGTGTTGGTTTATATTCCACATATGAGTGAGATCATACAGTTGTAAACATCTTTTGCCGCAAGCATTTTCTCTGCAAGTAGTTTCGCCGTATAACTAATTGGCTGTAAGGCAATTTTACCATAAAAGATAAAATAAGTGGTTGACAGTTTGGTTTCATTTCTTCTCCATGGGCAAGTTCGCGAAGTATTCCCATTTTCATATTATATGAATCGTAGCCCTCATGACGGTCTATATAGTGACGAGCAGACGTGGTGGTCTTAAAATAGAGGATGATAATTACTATATATATCGACGTGATAGAAAATATGGTGATAAAACTTACTGGAAGTGTGAAATAAGAGAGTGTAAATCCAGATTGCCTACTACACTGGAAAATGCCAACATATCAGTTTGCAAATCCTTCAGGGAGCGCAGTCATCTTTCCCACCTGTCAAAATCAAAAGATTACCAAGCTATGGCAAATATATAAAAGAGGTGGCTACTAAAGTCTTTATAATGTTATTATTAATTTTAGTGTTCCTCTTTTATTTTTCATTATTTTATCTTTTACGGCAAAATTGCCTTACGGCCAATTAGTTAGGCGGCAGAAATGTTTGCACTAAAGATGTTTACAGCAACGATTTTCACAGCGAAACTACCAGATACGGTAACTTCTCTGTTCAAGTCTATCTTACTCATTAAACTGTTTCATTTTGGGAGAAAGAGATCATGTCTTACCTATCTTTGTGTTGCACCCCAGTGCCTAGTACGATGCCTGGCACATAGTAGTGTTCCATAAATATTTGCTTTGTGTGGACCTGTAGATAGGTTTAGGTGGTGAACAATAACTGCTCTGAGCTCTCCCCAGCCTTAGTTGCTGGGTAATGTTGATACAATGACCTAAAGAGTTACAACATCCCCAGCATAGTAATATTCCTCCTCATAGCAGGTATAAGAGTGAAAAGATATTTCTTGGGTAGGTTTATCAGAGAAAAATTAGCACATCCTTCACTATGCATTTTAAAAAATAGAGCAAAGAGTAGGTATAGACAGAAGTCCATTCATAAACACTTTTGTTTTTTCTCAATGAATGAAACAACTCTACGGAGCATGCTTAGTAATGATAAATCAGGAAAGTTTGGGAGGTCAGATTTCCCCCAAAAAATCTGCTTCAGGAGATCCTTTGTCACTTGCAAGCTCCTTTGAGCCTCACCATTTGCTTGCTGGTGATGAGGTAAAAATGTAACAGAAAAGGATCTCTCCCCAAAGTCAATAAACTCAACTCAAGTGAGGACTGACCTACGGTTAGAAAAACAGTGGCTTTAAATCTGTGTTAAAATTTATTGACACAAACTGTTAATTATTGCAATAGTAGGAGCAGCGTCAAGCTATTTTAAGAAGAGTCTCCTAGAAGCAAAAAGTTATTGCCCTGAAATGGCTCTGCAAAATCAAAATGGATTCATAGAGAGGGCCTGGCCTGCTGGCTTAGTGGTTAAGTTCTTGCGTGCTGCTTCAGTGGCCTGGGGTTCGGGATTCGGTTCCCAGGTGTGGACCTACACACCACTCATCAAGCCATGCTGTGGCAGCGTCCCACATACAAAACAGAGGAAGATGGGCACAGCTGTTAGCTCAGGGCCAATCTTCCTCACCAAAGGAAAAAAAAAAGTATTCATAGAGAGCCCAGAAATAAATCCACACATCTACAGTCAACTAATCTTCAACAAGGGAGCCAAGAACACAAAATGGAGAAAGGATAGTCTCTTCAATAAACGGTTTTGGGAAAAACTGGATATCCAAATGCAGAGGAATGAAATTGGGCCCTTATCTCACACCATATCAAAAATCAACACAAAACGGATTAAAGATAAGACTTGAAATGGTAAAACTGCTAGAAGAAAACAAAGGGGGAAAGTTTCTAGACATTGGGCTGGGCAGTGATTTTTTGGATATGACACCAAAAGCACAGGCAACAAAAGCAAAAGACAAATGGTATTTCATCAAACTAAAAATCTTCTGCAGCTCTCAGCCTTGGTGCCTTCTTCTTAGAAACTTCTACGCCAGGAGAGCCAAGTGGAAGAAGAAGCGAATGCACAATCTCAAGTGCAAAAGAGGAAAGATGAGGCAGAGGTCCAAGTAAACCACTAGCTTGTACACTCATGGAAGCCACAGAAGCAGAAACATGGAAAGCTGGAAGCCAGGGACACTGATAGAAATTGTTGGACTGCATGCTACTATCTAGAACTTGTCTCATTGAATCTGGAACATCCATCACCACATGATTTCCACGACCACCTCTGAGAGACCCACCTGACTCATACCAAAACAGTCCTTTTTGGTCCTTTGCCCTGGACCTGGTGACATTCTAGGCTAGTTCTGTTCTCAGTTGTAGCTGAATGTCACATATGTACAATAAATCACCTCTTCCGCTGTCTTAGTTGATGAAAAAGATCAATCAATCAATAAAAAGCTTCTCCACAGCAGAAGAAACCATCAACAAAGTGAAAGGCAACCTCTGGAATGGGAGAAATATTTTCAAACTATATGTCTGATAATATCCAGAATATATAAGGAACTCATATCACTCAATAACAAAAAAACAAATACCACAATTTTAAAATGGCAAAGAGCCTGAGTAAACATTTCTCAAAAAAAGAGAATTGACCTTTTACAATTGACCAATACAAATGGTCAACAGGTATACGAAAAGGTGCTCAACTTCACTAATCATCAGGGAAATGCAAATCAAAGCCACAACGCTTTGATTGTGTACGAGATATCGCTTCGTACCTATTAGCATTGCTATTATCAGAAAGACAAAAGATAAGTATTGGCAAGGATGTGGAGAAAAGGTAAAACTTGCGTGCAATTGATGGGAATGTAAATTGGTACAGCCATTATGGAAAACAGTATGGAGGCTCCTCCAAAAATCAAAAATAATACTACCTTATGATCCAGAAATCCTACTTCTATATCCAAAAGAAATAAAATCAGCATCTCAAAGAGATATCTGCACTCCCATGTTAATTTCAGCATCATTCACAATAGCCAAGATATGGAAACAACCTAAATGTCTATCAATGGATGAATGGATAAACAAAATGTGGTACATACATTTTGGTATATATACCAACAAAATGTGATATATAAATTTTGGTACATATACCAACAAAATGTGATATATAATGGAATATTATGCAGCCTTAACAATGAAGGAAATCCCGCCATTTGCAACAACATGGATGAGCCTGGAGGACATTATGTTAAGTGAAATTAGCCAAATGCAGGAAGACAAATACTGCATGATCTTACTTATATGTGGAATCTAAAATAGTCAATCCCATGGAAGCAGCGAGTAGAATGGTGGTTACCTGGGGCTAGAGGGAGGAGAAAATGGGGCAATGTTGGTCAAGGAGTACAAAGTTTCATTTATGTAAGATGAATAAATTCTGGAGATCTAAGGCACAACAATGTGACTATAGTTAACAATACTTTATTGTATACTTGCAATTTGCTAAGAGGGTAGATTTTAAGTGTTCTTACCATAAAAAAAAGAAAATGGTAACTATCTGAAGTGACGGACATGTTCATTATCATGATGGTAGTGATAATTTCACAATGTGTATGCATATCAAATTGTACACCTTAAATATATACAATTTTTAATTGTCAAATATACCTCAATAAAAAAAACAAAATGGATTCTTGATCAAGGCTTCTTGGTCACTTCCTATGCAAAGATAGGAGAACTATATATATTATAAAAGGTAGCCTTTTACAGTCTTTTCAATATCTAAATCAATTCAACCTACCAAAAACAAAAGCTAGCAAATATTTTCTTATAAAAAGCTCCTAAATGGACTACACGTGTCATGCAATAATTCAATTCATCATTGTAACAATCCTGTAGTAGGAATTATGATTTCCATTTTTCACTTGAGGAAACTGAGGCACAGAGAGACTACATAATTTTTCACATCACGTGACTAGTTAGGGTCAGAGCTACATCACAAATCCAGACAATCTGACCTCGAACCAAAACTCACAATCACTCACCCCGTTCTTCGACACTGGGCTATGCTATCTTCTATACAAGAGTAACTTGTAAAAATAAATAACTTTGGTGATTTTTTCTGATAATAAAAATGAATCATGTTCATTGTAGAACATTTTTGCAATCAAAAAAATAAAATCATATTTAAAAAGAAAGCATATAGATCCCTAAGAGATTGAAACAGTATGTATTGTAACGGTGTGACAATAGAATTAACTGTGCAACTTTAGGACCCACAGAAAAAGAGCAGACCTCATTATCAATTTGTGAGTCATGTTCCATTCTATAGCCGATACTCTCCTTGATCAGAAAGCAGCCACTACCTCAACACCATCTGATATTTTATGGATAGGCCCAGCTCCAACATCAAAAAATAGGGCATCAGTGTTCAGAAACACCTCTTTATAGTTATTGTTCTCTGCTATGATTCACAAGATAATAAGTGCTTGATATAATGGAAGGCATTCTTGTGCCAGCAAGGCATGTAATGACTTTTTCTGATAGGTTTCTCAATTGCTTCATTTTGTTTAAGGAAAACACGGAAGAAATTAGAGTAGCCTCAGGAATTCTCAAAGCTTTTCCTGTATTTTTAGAGAAGATGCAGCTTTGATTTTACAGACTGTATCTTGGATAGAGTGACTATAAAAATTGCTAACGCCATGACTAAGAAAATATATTAGAATTGTTCTAATTACATCTTTATCTCTTTTCATTCAGATATATTGTGTATCAAAATCATATAGAAATTCCTAAACTTTGCCTTTGAGTTCTTAATATATTGGTCTTGAAGTGAAATATGGATCCACTCTAGAATGCTAGAAGGCCTCCATGAAGCACCAGAAAATTAAAAGATCAAAGCTTTAAAATTCTAAAATACTTCGTATTCACCACATAATTCAAATTATAATATCAACTGTGTGTTATAGTGACCTTAACAACTTAGGTAAGTATCTTGTAAAAAATAATTATCGAAGATATATGTGTGTGTTATATGTGTTTCAACATACCAAAATAGAAAAGTACAGGCTTATATATTCATCCATCTAAAATTATAATGTTGAAGGCAATAACAGCCAGCCTATGAACATTTAGCAAGTTGTAGGTGCCAAATAAATATTACACACTGAAAGCAGATTTTCCAAAAGTGACGCTTTCATTATTCTTTATCACAAAGGTTAAAATGGTACAACAGAAATTGGCATGTGTGATATTTTCAATAATCTGAAATAGATTAGAATTGATTGAATACATCTAAATGACACAAGGTAAAGCATCTCTGTTTCCAAACTAAATTAGGATGAAATCTATATCTAAATCTATTTAATGCATCCCATACTAGAAATGAAATAATAGACACGCAGTGATAAATCATGTCAGTATTTCTAGGCCCTAATTTTAAAAAACCAAAGTTCAAGTAGACCTTTTGATCAGAATCAAAGTAGACTGATAATTAAGTGTGATGGATTTCGGCCATTAGTCATGATTAGGGCTCTTAGAATACTTAACAGGGGAAATTTTTTTTTTTTTTGTGAGGAGATCCGCCCTGTACTAACATCTGCCAATCCTCCTCTTTTTTTTGCTGAGGAAGACTGGCCCTGGGCTAACATCCATGCCCATCTTCCTCCACTTCATATGGGACGCCACCACAGCATGGCTTGCCAGGCAGTGCGTTGGTGCGCGCCCAGGATCCGAACCAGCGAACCTCGGGGCCGCCCCAGCAGAATGCATGCACTTAACCGCTTGCACCACCAGGCTGGCCCCAACAGGGGAAATTTTTAACATACCAAGAAAATAATCTCATATGATTTTCGTAGGTATCTTTTGATTTATCTGAACTCAATGCAGTGAGCTTAATCAATTATATTGTTTTGCCAAAATAATTGGAGAATGTGTCTCATCTTCAGAGAGCCTGCGACTTAACTTTCTTTATCAATCTTACCACACGCGTGATGGAGAATTTAATTCTAGATATATTCAAAAATAGTTATACAGAAATAAGTATTTTTGTAAATTTCTACCTTCATCTATGTATATATTATAAATTGTGCTAAAATATCATAGACTCTCTTATTTCTGAGCTTTTACTGCTTATATTTTCTGGAGATCATGTAAAAGAAATTCTAAATCTTTTAGGAATATGAATTTATTTAAAATCTGATGATAGCTATGATATTTTCCTTTTTAAAAAATGTACATGTTCACAGTTTGCATCCAATTTCAAAGGATCTATGGATCCCAGGTTAAGAACTTGTGTTCTGTAACAAATATTTCATTTTTCCAGAGGGGATGTATGAAATGTTTTGGACTTCTCAAAAGAGAAATGGATCAGTGAGTTTATTGAATGGGATCTTAGAAGATTTTGGGGGGTGATTACATATGACATTGGAAGTGGAGTTTATCTGTCTATTGAGAAACGGATCTCATTTCCGTAGGTGAATGCTTTTATAACAAAAGGGTCTCCACTGGCTTAGTCATCTCTTTGGTGAGATTTCCTCTCCTATCTCTCATCATTGCCAATTCAAGTGGCTCAGTGTTGCCAGTGCAAATAAAATAGTCCTTCTCCCCCACAACAATTCATTTATTAAATACATATTTATTGAGTACCTGTTATATGTTAGGATCCTTCCCAAAACACCAGACACAAACAAGAAATACAAGGTTCTCACTCTCATGAAGCCCGCATTCTAGTAGAAAGGAAGAGGGACAATAAGTAAGTAAATGAATAACCAAGATAATTTCAAATAGTGATAGGTGCCATGAAGATTATAAAAGAAGGTCATGTGATGAGTCACTGAGGTGAGGGGAAAGACTCCCTAGAATGCGGTATTGCTCTGAAATCTCAAAGGATGAGGAAGTGCCAGCAGTGGAAAGATTTGGGCAGAGAGTATCTAGAGAGGGAACATCAAGTAAAAGGCCATGAGGTGAGAGCATGCTTGACTTGTTCAAGGAACCTAAATATGACCAGCGTGGCTAGAGTAGACTAAGGGTTAGACGAAGTCAGATGGGTGGGTGAGATGCAGATCATGTAGGACCTTGCATATCATTAAAAGGAGTTTGTATTTTCTTTTAAATGGGATGAGAAACCTTTAGAGAGTTTTAAGCAGGGAAGTTGGTAGTACAACCAGATTTGTATGTTTAAAAGTTTATTTTGTCTGCTGTTACCTTAGACCCAACAGTAGCCACAGTAGAAAATGCAGCAACTTCCATTGAGGGCAGATATACAGAAATTTCTACCATGGATACCCAACAAAGCAAATTATAGCCTGCAAGTAAGAAGAATCTTATGACTAACAACGTAATTTTTTAAAAGTTTTTTTAAGATTATACAATTAATATATAAGAGTGTGAGACTTCAACAATCTCTGGTTCTATCTATACTTTATTGAGTGCTCTAATGTTCCATTTGTTCAATAAATAATTATTGAATAACTTCTATATGTCAGGTGCTGTTCTAGCGTAGTGCTTTTCAAACTATCTGTGGTGAAGGACTAGTTTTTTTGCTTTTCTTTCTCAATTCACTGTTACTAGTATTTTTATAAAATACAATAAAAATAAGTTATTAGAAAAGTGAATTTAAAAGATACATAGGATACAAGTTTAATTTATGATTATTAGATTCATCAAACATAAAATTATGTTTCAAAAGGTATAATCAAAAGAAACATAACAAAAGGGGAAAAAAAGAATTACAAAGAATTGAAAAACTAAACATGTTTAAAAGTACATGCATAGGGGATGAATATCGAGAATTTCTAATACACTTGTAACTTTTTGTCATTCCACAATAGTAACTAAAAAGTATGCAAGGAAATAACAATTTCCCATATTAAATGCCTATTTACACACTTTGAACACTAGTATATCAATATTTAAAATTTTTAGTGCAATAAATGAGCTTGCTTCTTGCTTGTTAAATTATCTAATCAAGGTTGGATTGACAATAATGTATTTATAAGTGGTTTCTGTTTTGTTTTAATAACACTCAAATGTAGAGAAACCAGTCTCACAGAAGAATATTGATAGGAATGAAAGGAGAGATTTTAAAGTAATTTTGGCAAGCTCAGGAAATTCATTTTTAACTTTTATACAGAATGAGGCAAGTGATATATTTTCAAAATTAATCTTCAATCCTTCATCATAGCCAGACCTAACAACTTACCCCCTAAAAGTATAGTTAAAGCCCAAACTGGTCTACTCCCTGTTCAGTGACTATAGAGCTATCTTATGAGTCCACCAATCATGAACTTGGATGTCGTGGCAATGTCAAATGGCTATAAAAGCTCCTAAACCCTTACTTTGATTTCTGCACTTTCTCATCACAGAAAAGTTACACACAGTTCTCAGACCCACATCAGTCTGTGAACTATAGTTTAGGGAGCACTACTCTAGACTAACCTTTCTATGAACAAAATAAACCTGTATGTTTTCAAAATCGTTAAATTCACTGTAGAGGGATGCTTTCTACTCATTATTGTTATAGACAGCAAATATTAGAAATAGCAGCAATAAAACTCAGCGTTAACCTGGAGGGATTGCCCTCCAGATGAAAAAGGATTTGGGGTAATTTATGTCTCTGACTGCCTGGCACTATTTCTGATGCCTGAGATTTGTTCTAACACAGAGTTTCCTGCAACGATCATCTATTTAGAAGTGCTCAGATCATTTTCTTCACTCCTCTTTAAAAAAAAGTAATAGAGCAAAATCTATTAGGAATGTTTTAAAACTTCATTTAAAACAGTCTTATAATTTCAGGTTTTATTAGGTTAAAGGACTATTTAGGTCAAATGGCTATTTATATAAACAGGATTATAATCAGTTGTGAGCTGGAGCTGGCTCATACTGGTTAGAAAAAACCAATTATGTACATCTCTTCCCATTAAGCATTCACTGAAGTCAGGTTGGTAGTTGAAATCAGCCTTGGTGAAAGTATTTACACCATGGAAATCAGTAAACACTACTAATCAAGGCTTTTTTTTCTGGAGATCTTATTATTAAACATTTGCTAGCACATCACTGGTTGCAATTAATAATAGTTTCAAATTTCTTTTGAGTAAAAAGAATTGACAAAATGGCATTATAAAATTTTAAATATTTCAGGTACTGTTTTCAAGATGGTCTCATTCATGGTCTTTAGCACCAGGCTAAGAACAAAAAAAAAGTCTTTCTGGATTTTATGGGATAATCTATCATTCAGTAGAAATTTATATCATTGTTTCTGTTTGTCCATACAGGCAGCTATGCACCAGATCACAAGTAGGAGTAGCAACAGGTAAACAAGAAGAATAACAGTATATGTGTGTTTACATGTGTAAAACTATGTTCAAATGTGATTTCATAATTATCTTTATATTGACCAGAATATATTAGCAAAACTCCAATAATTTCTTCTAGACAATAGCAAAAACTAGAGCTGGTAAAAAAAAAAAAAAAAAACTCTTTGAAATGATAGGAGAAGTAAAAGGTACTGTACCAGTTGGAAGTTGGATTATTAAAAATAATAATAATAATATTATTTCCAATAATAGTATTGGAAGTAGAACTCATGGCTTGCATCTATAAACAAACAGGCTACACTAAAACAACTTAAATCTGTCACTGAGAAATTATATTATTTTTAAAAACAAAATTTTTTTAAAAGAAATGGCAAGAGGGTAGATGTAAGGATCTAACATATATTTGGTGAATGAGCAGATAAATGGCTACCCAATGTACATTTAAAGAAATGAGCACGTTGCCTCGCTAGTTGGAATGTGGTTCCAAAGAAGTTAGGGGCTGGTTAGGTCCCTCTAATCTGTGATCCTAAACTGAACACCTAATCTGACTATTGGTCTTGAAAAGGAAAGCCTAAAGCCACAGGAGAAAGCCAACAAATTCAATGCCTCACCCTTACAAGCATCCCAATTCAGTGCACATGAATTGTGGGGGCAGTGGGTCAGTAGTCCCAGCTTTTGATACCAGGGGTTTCATAAATCATTAACAGCTATCTCACTTATATTCATTTATTCTCCTAATCAAGCAAAAGTGCAGTGAAAATCAAATTGGAAATAAGAATAATTCCAAAGTTTAGGATATACTGTTTTTCAAATATCATGAAAGATGTTTACAGCAAAAATGTTGAACACAGTAGCTTCATCCCCACCTTGCAATATTATCTGTTCACAAGAAATCTTCTTAAGGATTGCTATATTTTCCCTTGAATAGTTATCTTTTTATGCTATTTGAATCTGAGTTGATTTTCACAGCACAGCAAAAATAGGATCTTATGGAGAGATAAATCCTCCAAAAATAGGATCTTGTGGAGAGATAAAGAGTAATTTAAATAAATTATGTAAAATAATGAAATAGAGAATTAAGAAGATATTCTTATCATAATATATCTACCCTTCCCATTTTGTAAGGATTTTCTTTTATTGAAAGATATCTTTTTAGTAACTAGGAATCAAAATCCTCTGCTTTTAAATTATTTGAAGGGATAATCTCTCTATTCTCAGTTTTTTGCTTTCTTTTCTTGTTCAGGGAGGAAAAAATCCACATCACAGTGCTGCTCACAAGCTACTTCATATTCTCCTTTTCTTAAGCAAGCTGTGTCAGGTGATTCCCTGACACCAGCAGCCCATTAATCACCCTCAGTGACAGCTTAGTGCCCCACAGTTTTGCCAACTATCTATATCTTCCTTAAACATTTCTTACTTTCAGAAACAGAATAAGGTTTATGTCAGTATTAACTTCAACCATAGTCACTTAGCAGCTACAAAAAATCTTTCTTAAAATTGAAATACAAAGAATGTTCCAAAATTTCAATCAACGTAAACATAGAAGAAAAACAAGATTCTCTCCCCATTTCCTGACCGAATCTTTCTATTACTGATTCACAAATTTTTAAAACTTAAAATTATAATGACAAATATGATAACAATCTCAGGATTTTCAAAAGGCTGCAAATTGTATTCAATAGGATAATAACCTCTTCCTTTGACACTGTTTACTTGTCAAAGGATTAGAACACACCTGCTGCTGAGCAATAGCAGTAAAGAAGAAGAAAGATCAATAAAAATCTGTTGTGTTCAAGTTTCAAGAGGCATGCTCCCAGGCATAATTATATATTCGTAAGCCATAAACTTAACTTCATATATTTCTTTACATTTTGGAAGATAACAAAAGAATTTTAAAAAGCTGTATTTTTCCTGCATCGTCATATATAATCCCCACAAAATCCCCACATGAAGAATGAACTATCATTATTCTCATTTTATGGATGAAGCAATGGGGGCAGGAGACAAAGGAAATTAAATGATACTTGTCCGATGCCACACAGCCTATACATGGTAGAGATTCCAAATCAAACCTCACTCAAAAACTCATGTTCTTCATCACCAGGATACACTCCTCCTTTAGATAACCATCAAGGAGTTTTGAAACTATTTTTCTCAACTGCTTTATGAATCAATAAAAATACAGAGTTTTTGAAACACATAGAAAACAATCATAGCTCATATGGTAATGATAATTTATATGTGTATAGTCATGTACAAAACTTTCTTACACATTCTTCCTTTTGAAAATCATTGTATAAAATTCTGAGTTTCCAATCTGAGTGTTATTTTAAAACTTCCTTGAAGATAATACACTCAGAACAATATTTAGGTTAAATTCTACCATGTAAGTCCATGATTTCTCTCTGAGAAACTGTACTAACCTAACAATATGCACTTCACGTAACTCCAGCAACCATCCACATTCATGAGGGTAATTTTGAAAGACTAATCAGGAGCTTCCAATTTTACACCCTAGGAAGAGAAGTTGTGGAAAGTTTATTGTGACCTCATTCAACTTCTAAGATTTCAGAAGTTTTACTATAGATGGATAATTGCCAGACTTTAATACTTTGTTTTCTATTATGTGAATCGGGCCATTTCAAGAACAGGAACAAAGACCAAAAATTCTCATTACTTCCCATAAAAGGGTCAGGAAGGTTCAGGCATTCATCCTTCTAGCCCATCTTCAACAAATGTGTGTATATAACCTTACTTTTCCTTGCTAACAGGAAAAAGAATTCCCCTTAACATTATCCTTTGTATATAAGGAAAGGCAAATAATTAGAGAGAGATATTAGTTTGACATGCCAATCTAATTGGATGAGCATTGACTAAATCTTTGCAGCTGTATTTTCTTGATATGCTTACTGTTTCATGCCCTATATGTAATATATTGTAACAAAATGATCCAGGTCAATCTTTAAGGTCAGCTCTAAATGATCAAATACATGCATGTAGGTCAATCACAAAGAATTGATTGGCCATCCACTTATAATCTAATTGATTGCATTGTTCTTAATTATATCTGAATTAGCCAATATGATAAAAAATAATTATATCAGCAATTCAGTACTTATTAGGTAAACCAAAGTAAAACTCAGATTTATTTTGTCATGTTCGAGTTATTTGCTTGCAACTAGACTTTAAAAATTAATTTGAAAACACATTTTATCTAATAGAAATATATTTTCTATTGTAAAGAAATTCATACGTCCTGCAAAAAATTCAGACAACACCAAAGTACAGTACATAAAGTACAAAGTTAAAGTCATCTTGTAATATTAACCTTGTTTCTAGTTTTCTAGGAAAATCTTACTTTGCCCTTGTAAAGTTTGCCTTTTTAGAGTATCCTTTCCAAGTTCCCAAGCAATTATATAATCTCAAAATTATAAATGGAAAAACCAATAAATTGTGATCTTTAGGCAAAATCAATGCTTGTGGAGATAGAGAACAAATTCCCCTGCCATTTAACAGAAATCATAGTGTTTATTCTTGCTTCTCTAACATGTGTTCATTATTTTTAAATTCAATTACTTTAATCCATGACTATTTGGTGTTACAAAAAGTTGCAATTTTTTTCCACAGTCATCCACTTAATTTTTATTTTTAAATTTAATTTTCCTATAAGAAAATAACTATTACGATAAAACACAGAAAGCACATGCTCCAATTGCATAAGTTGCTGGACTTAGTTTCTCGAGACTATATAATAGATCTCTATTGGTGGTTCTCCGACATTAAATGTGCATCAGAATCACCTAAAGGTCTTGTCAAAACCCACAGATTGCTGGGTCCCCACTTCTAGACTTCTGAATTAATAGATCTAGACTATTCCCAGGCAATTGTGGTGGGGCTTGTCCAGGGACCACATTTTAAGAACTGCTGATCTATATAAAGGTATTAAACATCACTTCAGAACTCATCTTTCTAAGATGTATTGTCACTCGATCTTGATTTTAATGTACAATTTAGTGCTGTGTATATAGTAGGTTTCCCTAAATGCTGTTAACTAATCAATTCTAAAATTAGATATAAAATAAATTGGGTTACAAATCTACCAGTTATTAAATAACCCATCTTTTCTCCTAGCTTACCAATTGAGAAAATTTTGGCCTTGGTTTCAGAGAGCGCAGATTCATAAAATGGCCTTTGGATCCTGAATCTTTCTAACTATTAAGTTTCCTTTCAGTGCACTTTTCTTTTATTTCCTGACAATAACAATCACAGTCATCCTGGTACAGGTAATATAATGGTAAAATGAAATGTGCCTAATGACACATCAATGAAATTGTTGATTAAATTGTTGGTTTCAGGAATTCTTTTTAGAACAGTGTTTTGGTAATAGAGAATGATATTTGGAACAAAAGAGATCACACCTTGATTTTTTACTTTCAGTATAATGTTAACATCGTGTTGCTAAAATCTGGAATGTGTCTATTAGTTTGTTTTGACATTTATCTTTCACCTCGCATGACTAATTTAAGCACGATGTTTCTTCTGTTTTCAACCCTACGGTGAGATGTCCTTCCCCATAGTCACACCCAGTTCTACCAAATTCTGAAAGCTTGTTGAAATATCAATGGAACTGTTGAAATATCAATGGAGGGAAATATTTAATGATTTTTCCTTTTCCTTTGTCAATATGTTATGGTATTCATATGACTCCCTCTGGTGGCAAATGTAGCATGGAATGTTAATATTTTTCAAGAAATATACATGTATACATTTCTCTTCGTATAAAGTCAATGATTTTTTTCTCTCCTGCCTGAAGTTTTCTTCTCTACATTAATGCCATCCACAATCTAATATGACCATTGGAATGTGTCAAAATGGTCAGTTCAATCAATACAGAAATAGACTGAATCTCTTTGTCAAAAATCAACCTGGAAAATGGTGTCAAAGAGTTTATGCATCCTTTTAACAATCAAACCAGAATATAAAAATACTAAAACAATTGATTAAAGAAAATGACTCCCAAAAACTCAATCTTAATTCCTCTAAACATAGTCCATTCATAGTCACATATAAACTTAGTCTAAGAAAACCTAAGTATATGCACCCAGAAAATGCCCTCAGAGCTCCATGCAAATATATTATAGAGTCATTCAGAGACGAATTTGAATTCTACCTCTGCCACCTGATGGATAGGTAACCTAAGTCAGATTACCTAACCTCTGTGAGACATGGTTTTCATATCCATAAAATGGAAGAATGCTTACTTTATGAACTTGTTGTAACGATTAAATAAGACTGTATGTTTAAAGATCTAGCACTGTGCCTGACGTTCAGTAAGACACTAGCTATTGTTATAGTTATTCGTTTTAATTAACAAATTGAAGCAAAAAGAATTAAAAAATTGAGACCTCTGCCTGATTTTTACTTGAACCTTTCAGAGCAACTGCCTCAGATGAGGTAGAGAGGTGAGGCTCAGGTTAGACCAAGCTCGCCAAGGTGAAGAATGCCATTCATGAGTCAACCTCCAAGTGATGGTCAAGCAAAAGCACACACTGCAGAAATGCAGCTAATTTGTTATACGTGTACGTGGTATCTTGATATTCCAACATACCACATCTAATTGCAGTTATGGAATATCAGAGAACGCCCCCTTTCGTTCAAACTTGCCTATATTTCCATGGCTCAAGTCAATACGCCAATGCTCATCTCTGAGCTTAGAGATAATGGGGATCTATGGGAAACAAAATTTTTCTCCTCAAGGAAGAAAATATTTTAATAACTTTTTACATTTACTATAGGAGAAGAAGGATAGTAAAGGTAATTTTATATCTTCCAGTAAAAGCTTTTTGCACTTGTTTAACAAAATAATTGGCCTATATAACATGAAACATTGATCATGACTTAAATGATGCTTGTGTGCACAGCTGTTTTAAAAGTTTTTTGGTTTTTGATTTTTTTTCTGAGGAAGACTCGCCCTGAGCTAACATCTGTACCAATCTTCCTCTATGTTGCACGTAGGTCGCCACCACAGCATGGCTGCCAACAAGTGGTGTAGGTCTGTGCCCGGGAACCAAACCTGGGCCCTGGAAGCAGAGTAACTCCAAACTCAACCACTAGGCCATGGGGCCAGCCCCTGTTTTAAAAGTTTTGATTGGTCCATTAAAACAAGTTATTTCTCCTCATTCCCTTGACTGTTGTTTTGTAATTGTGTTATTAATTTTGTGACTGAATTAATTACGCATATACACAGCCACAGATGTGTACGTTTAAGGGTTTTGTTGCCAAGGTTAGTTGTGGAAAATCTCATTTATGAATTTTGCATTGTTATTACTTAACTTTCCTTCCAAGAAGAAGTGGTGCTACCACAGATTGGTCAGGGGCAAGAGCACCATAGTGGGACACAGTGCTAGGGACATGTTCTGTCTTTCATCTGAGATTCTATTCCTTGAGAATCTCATTTTGCCTTTTTGGATGCTTGCCAATGCAGCTTAAGTAAGAAGGACCAGGCTGCCCCATGCCCCCATCACCTCCTGGAGCTCTTGTCACTGTGCCTTCCCCTAGTGCTGGCTTTTTTTTTTTTTTTTTTTATCGGATAAATATAATCCAAGATTTGAGTATGAATTTAGAGAAGGAAAAGCAGAGAAAGCTACTTGGTCTTCTTTATCTCTAGCCCAATTAAAGCCAAAATGTCAGCCAGTAATAAGAGGGTCCTTTGCCTGACCAGGTCTCTGTGCACAAATATTCCCCTTGGCAAACTTGTGAGGAGGATTGGAAGGTATTCCTGGGTTTCTACATACCAGTTACTGGGGGAAAGGAGGAAAGAGTAGGCAGAAATAGAAGTCTGTGCTTTTCAAGCCAATATACGCAAATTAGTTAATACTGTAAAATGACTTCACAGTAATATAGTCAGCTCCCCAGAGTTAATCATTTCTGGACCGAACCAAAATTGATAGCCAGTCCACCGGCCACAAAACATGAAAAAGAATATTATCAACGGTGCCTCACATCTTTTACAAATATTTAATGATACATATATGATTACATATATTCAGAATAATTTTTGATTCCTCTTCTTCATTGTACCACACATGTACTCACCAAGTCTTCTTGCCTTGTCTGTCTTCAAAACGCCTCTCAGATGTATTATCTATAGGAATTATCATCAACTGCTCCCTCTCCTGCACTCTGTCTCACACAGGATTCTTTCAATTATACCATTTCACAATTTCCCACATCTATCTACTGTCACTGTCCTCTTGTCCATCAGTCAGGCCCCAGCAGAAAGCAGATGGTACATGCTAGCTACATAATTTGAGAAGAGTTTAAAAATGAGAATATTTATGAAGGTAGGACCAAGGCTGAAGGAAACCCTAAGGGTGATGCAGTACCTTGGGACCCATTACACCTAGGCCAGAATGGGCAAGTACTCACTACTTGAGTAGTGAGTGTTTCCCAGACCCGAGAGGAGAGCTATATGGATAGGACTGACAGACACTAGCTATAGCTTTTGCTAGAGGGATGCAACCAACCTGCTGTGGTTAAACTGGGAGGGATCTGGAGGGAATCAGCATCTCAACCTTACTCTTCTCCTTCCCTCTGATCACCTAAAGGTATCTCCCATCGGCCACGTCTACCAGGAAGCTAGAGGGCAAAGTTGATGTAGCCCATGTGGGGCAGCTTCCCATGGCCCAGTGTAGCAGCAAGAAAGGGAGGGGGATGGGTCTACAGATACATCACAAGAATTTAAGAACATCCTGCCTTACCATAATTTTACTACAAGTGGACATCATCTCCTGCCTGGATTATTGCAATAGCCTCCTAACTGGTCTCCTTGAGTCCAGTCTTGCCTCCTTCCAGTCCATTCTCCACACTAGACAGAGCGATCTTTCTAAAAGTGAAAATACGATCATGTCATTTCCCTAACTTAAGCCATTCAATGGTTCCCTGTTGCTCTTTGAACAAATTTCGAACTCCTTAACATGAGTTTTATGAGGCCTTTGACAATCCAGCCCTTGAAGATCTTTCCAATCTCATTATTCAATGTTTCTCTGATCACATTCTACACTCCACACAAGCTGAAGGTAATACGGGTCTTCTAAGAAGTGGTACTCACCCTCTTATCTACCTGCATGATGGCCCTTTTGCCTGAGTGACTTTGCCACCCTCTCTGTGGATTTAGCTCCTTAAGACTAATTCCCAAATGTTCCCTCCTCTAGGAAGCATTCTCCATTTTCCCAGAATTAGGCTATATGTCTTCCTGGTGCAGCTCCATCTGCTCCAGTCATGGCAATAATATGTTATTTTAATTGCCTCTTTACTTGTCTATTTCTCCCTAGAGAATATAGGCTACTTGAGTACAAAGGATTACATTGCTCATCATTGTCACCCCAGCACCAAGCCAGGCCTGGCATCATGTGGGCACCTAGGAAATTTTTACTGAATGAATAAGAAAACTAAAAGAAAAAAGTCCAATCTCTTCAGCGTGACTTCTAGACTCGCCATAATCTACATGATATTACCTAATCACCCTCCCGTCATATTATCCCATCTTCTTCAACATCTGTCCTGCACTCCGTCATGAACTCATCTGTCCAACCATTTTTCCTTCCTAGGGAGGAAATTAAAAGTCCCCTTTCTTTCCTTACTCTCTCTCCTAAGAACGGATTAGAATGTAGGCGTTGCATTTCATCTCCAAGGAGGAGGAATGTTGCTTCTCAATTAGACTATAGTACAAGAAGGTAAAGTATTACAAAGGATTGAAAGATTACACAAAAGTAAAGATGGTTCTTTGGGGCTTTTGTCAGTCAACTACTCCGTACATAGAAGGAAGATAGGCAGAGCATTACGGAAATAGTCATTTTTGCACTGACATATCGTTCCTACAGTATTTCTTTTTTCATATGTGTTTGACTTATCTATCAATTAAACCATGGACACTTTGCAGTTAAGTAGCAAGGTTTTCCCTATATTTGTATTCAATTATACAAATGTAAGGATGGTTCTTTGGGGCTTTTTTCCTTCCATGAGACTGGAAAGGTAAGGCAGGGCTCCAACCTGTCCCTCTGTTTCCATGCAGCTAGGAAAATAGTCTTTCCCTTTTCTCAAATCACACTTGGGCAAATTCTCTCTCCTACACACTCTTCTGTTTCTTGCTGTCGTGTTGGCTCACAAACCACAATGGAGTTGTAGGTAATCTTAGAGTCCAGCTTCCAAGGGTCCAGCTCACTGGGTATTGAGGTTTAATGTTAAAATCTCAACTTACAATCAAAGGTTAGCTTACCTGGCTTCCTTTGTGTGAATTGCTTTCTAGGGGATCTCGAGTGTCAGGTTCCTTGTTTGGGTTAAGATTCAGAAATTTCTGTGTACTGGAAAAATACACATTTTTAGTTTTTTAGTTTTTTAAGTTCTTGCTGTTTGGTTTTATTGTTTTTTAAATTATTTTTTAAGTCCCATATGGACATAGTAAAAAGTTCAAAACTCTACAAGGAGACAAACAAGTGTCCCTCCTTCCTAGGTTCTCTCTCCTGGGAATTAGCAGACGTGTCTGCTAATTATATTTTACTGTTATAATAACATCACTTCTCAGTCTCAGAATTGGGCTGCCATCAGAGAGCATTCTGGTGGCAGATAACAGGTAGGAAGATGGGCAAGTGGCCTCAGACAGATTATCACAGGTAGAAAGTGTCCAGCTTTGATTTGGGGAGGATTTTGATCTCTTTCATCCTGGAAATGGGTTAATGAGGCTGACAGAGCACAAAGATAACCAGGATGTAAGAGGAGAACTTGGTCAGAGACAAGGCAAAAGGCAGATCCAGTTATTAGAATAAGGGTATGAGAGCAAAGCTGGACCAACCATTCCACAGAGATGGACTGACTCTGAATCCCACTGCTACCAGCCAACTACTCCTTACCATCCCCTAGATCAGGAATATGATTGTTTCCAGACCAGGGATGGGGGCTAAGAGCGCTGAGATAAGTTTCAGAGGCTAGAAAATCATGGTAGAAGGAAGACAGGCAGAGCATTATGGAAATAGTCATTTTTGCACTGAGATATGGTACTTACAGTATTTTTTTCATGTGTGTTTGTCTTATCTATCAATTAACCCATGAACACCTTGAGTTAAGTACCAAGGTTTTCCCTATATTTGTGTTCAATTATGAATTATAAATTTAGCTAATTTCTGTGTACCTACCACTCTGGTGAGTTATGTGAGAATTTTACATATCAAAAAGAAGTTTACCTTTTCATTAGAAGTTTACCCTCTGAAGTGGAATACTTCCCAAAAAAGTTAAAAGTGTTTCCAAAAACAAAAACAAAACTATTTTTCTGGTATACACACAGTCTGCCTCCAAGTTGCCAAAAGCAATCAGATTACTTTGGACTCGAGAATCAGAATCAAACTGAACTCCTCATTTTGACCTTGGATCAAAACACCAACAGTATAATTAAGTGGCTGTTTAGAGGAGAAAATAATCAATTCTGGGAGGTCCAGTATGATTAAGATCTGATTGTTCTTAGAAATTTTGAATTCTTTTCTGAGGTTTTTATGTGTATTGTGATTGGATACATCAGAACAATCTGATATCATCCAGACTTCCATCAACCTCAGTGGAACCAACTAGACCCCACACAAAACCCTTCCATGAGGCCTGAAATACCTGCCAGGTGTACTGACTCCTTTGGAGGAACGTGAGATTTAATGTCTAGATTATTAAGAGTTATGCTCAATGAAACAGCTCTGCTACTGCAACTCATTACCTCCCTGACCTCATCTCCTGTTACTCTCCCCCCTGGCCTGTCCACTCTAGCCTCAAACAGGCAGATATGCCTCAAAAAAGCCTTTAAAGCCTTGGCATTGCCTTTTCCCTCTGCTTTGCGGACTCTTCTCTCAGATAGCCACGTGACTAACTCCCTCCAGCTCACTTCCTTCATGTCACCTGCATGGAGCTACCTTCCCTGACAACAGAGCAATCTATTATTTTGTGGTACCTACCCTACTTTGTATTTATTCATTATTTACCTTTTTTTTTGTCTAACTGAAAGTTCTGTGAAGGCAGTGACTTTGTTTTGTTCCCCACTGTCTATTTAACAAATAGCCATTCAGTACCAACTAAGTGCAAGCATCATTTTAAGAAACACAGCCACGAAAGGAGTTTACATTGCAGAAGAGGGAGAGGGAGACAGACAATAAACCAGTAAGTAACGTGATATTTCAAATGGTAACCAATGCTTTGAGGAAAATAGAACAGGGGAAAGTGATAAAGAGTGACTAAGAGTTGGAGGATTAATTTAAGTTGGCTGGTCTGGGAAGACCTCTCTAGGAAATAACATTGAGTCAGGTAGACATTATATAATGGAAGCAGCCATGAGAGAACCTGGTAGCTGAGCACTCCAGTAAGGGGAAACAGAAAGTGCAAAGGACCTAAGGTAGGAAAAATTTTGACATAAAGGGGCATAAAGAAGTCCATTGTGTCTAGGGGTTTGTGAATGATAGGGATAAGATGAAATGGGAATGGCAGGCAGGCATCAGATCATACAGGGCATTGTAGATCATGCTGAAGCATTAGATTATTTTGCCTCCTATGTGTGGAATAGACTATAGGACAGCAAGAGCAAAGCAGCAGGTAGCTTTGTCCTGGCAGACATAAGAGATGACAGTGACTTGGATCAGGGTGCTTGTAGTGTAGATAGAGAGAAGTAGAAAAAATGGAGCTATATAGTAGATATATATAAATGACAAGCCTTGCTGATGAACTGGATGTGTGCAATGAGGGAAAGAGAGGAATCAGGGATGACTTCCGGACTTTGGGCTGGACATATTTGGTGGATGGATGGATGGCATTTCCATTTACTGAGGCAAATATTCAGTGCTTGGCACATATTCTGTGCTCAATAGCTGTTGAATACATCAATCAATACCGAGGTTCTGGGTGAAATTTTGTTTGAGTAAAACAGTTCTTCTGATGAAAGCAGAGGTTGGAAACTGCTGCAGTTAGAGTGATTGGAGTGGTACGTGCAGGTTTCATTCTCATCTGGGTGAGTTGGAGGCAATGGCTCTGCTATTAATTTCCCTTGGCAGTGCCTCACAGATGGAGTAACAGTGGGTGCATGCATACACAGAGCTGACTTCTGGTATGACCAGGGTAATGCTAGGTTTGATATCAGGGTGATGTTGGCCTCATAGAATGATTTAGGAAGTGTTCCATCTTCCTCTATTTTTTGGAATAGTTTGAGAAGGATGGGTATTAAATCTTCTTTGAACGTTTGGTAAAATTCACTGGAGAAGCCATCTGGTCCTGGACTTTTATTTTTTGGGAGGTTTTTGATTACTATTTCAATCCTTTTACTTGTTATTGGTCTATTCAGATTCTCCATTTCTTCTTGGTTCAATTTTGGGAGGTTGTATAAGTCTAAGAATTTATCCATTTCTTCTAGATTGTCCAATTTGTTGGCATATAATTTCTCATAGTATTCTCTTATAATCCTCTGTATTTCCGTGGTATCCGTTGTAATTTATCCTCTTTCATTTCTAATTTTATTTACTTGAGCCTTTTCTCTTTTTTTCTTAGTAAGCTTGGCTAAGTGTTTGTCGATTTTGTTTATCTTCTCGAAGAACCAACTCTTTGTTTCATTAATCCTTTCTACTGCTTTTTTGGTCTCAATTTCATTTATTTCTGCTCTGATTTTTATTATTTCTCTCCTTCTGCTGGCTTTGGGCTTTGTTTGTTCTTCTTTTTCTAGTTCTGTTAGGTGTAATTTAAGGTTGCCTATTAGGGTTTTTTCTTGTTTGTTAAGGTGGGCTTGTATCGCTATGAGTTTCCCTCTCAGGAACGCTTTTGCTGCATCCCATATGGTTTGATATGGCATATTATCATTTTCGTTTGTTTCCAGATAGTTTTTGATTTCTCCTTTAATTTCATCAATGATCCATTGGTTGTTCAGTAGCATGTTGTTTAATCTCCACATTTTTGTCACTTTCCCAGTTTTTTTTTTCATGGTTCATTTCCAGTTTCATAGCCTTATGGTCTGAAAAGATGCTTGTTATGATTTCAATCTTCTTAAATTTATTGAGGCTTGCTTTGTTTCCCAACATATGGTCTATCCTAGAGAATGTTCCATGCGCACTTGAGAAGAATGTGTAGTCAGCTGTTTGTGGATGGAGTGCTCTGTATATGTCTACTAGGTCCATCTCGTCCAGTTTTTCATTTAAGTCTACTATTTCTTTATTGACTTTTTGTCTGGATGATCTATCCATTGCTGTAAGTGGGGTGTTAAGATCCCCTACTATTATTGTGTTGTTGTTGATTTCTCCTTTTAGGTTTGTTAATAGTTGCTTTATGTACGTTGGTGCTCCTATGTTGGGTGCATATATATTTATAAGTGATATGTCTTCTTGATGGAGTGTCCCTTTTATCATTATATATTTCCCTTCTTTGTCTTTCTTAACCTGTTTTATCTTGAAGTCTATTTTGTCTGATATGAGTATGGCAACACCTGCTTTCTTTTGTTTGCCATTAGCTTGGAGTATTGTCTTCCATCCTTTCACTCTGAGCCTGTGCTTGTCTTTAGTGCTAAGATGTGTTTCCTGAAGGCAGCATATTGTTGGGTCTTGCTTTTTAATCCATCCTGCCACTCTGTATCTTTTGATTGGAGAGTTCAATCCATTTACATTTAGGGTAATTATTGATATATGAGGGCTTAATGTTGCTGTTTTGTCACTTATTTTCTGGTTCTTTTGCATTTCCTTTGTTTCTTGTCCCATTTGTTTTGGACTGCCAATTCAGTTTGGTTGTTCTGTCTTATGACTCTTCTAGTTTTCTCTTTGTTTATCATATGTGGTTTTGTTTTGATTATTTGTTTAGTGGTTACCTTGAGGTTTGGGCAAAAAATCTTGTGTATGAGATAGTCCATTCTGATGGCCTCCTATTTCCTTATGCTAAGTCAATTCAGTCACTTTCCTCTTCCCCTTCTAAGTTGTTCTTGTTATACCTTGTTCTATCTTGTGTTGTGGCTGTGTGTTTACAGTGATGAGGTTAAATTTATTTTTGGTGAATTTCTTCCTTTGATCTTTGAATTTAGTATTTAAGTGGTTGCTAACCTATTCTGGTAAAGATCTACTATTTTTCTGAGTTTGTCTACCTACTTTTCTCCTTGCTCCAAGCTTTGTGTTCCCTTTCTCTTCTTTTTTTCAGGCCTGAGGGCCTTCTTGAGTATTTCTTGTAGTGGGGGTCTTGTGGCCATGAACTCCCTTAGCTTTTGTTTATCTGGGAGAGTTACTATTTCTCCATTATATTTGAAGGATATTTTTGCTGGATAGAGTATTCTTGGCTGAAAGTTTTTGTCTTTCAGTATTTTGAATATATCATTCCAGTCTCTTCTAGCCTGTAAAGTTTCTGTTGAGAAATCCGCTGAGAGCCTGATGGGAGTTCCTTTGTACGTTATTTTTTGTTTTTGTCTAGCTGCCCTTAATATGGTTTCTTTGTCGTTGACCCTGGCTAGCCTTACCACTAGGTGTCGTGGTGAAGGCCTTTGTCTGTTAATATATATAGGTGTCCTGTTGGCTTCGCTTACTGGTATTTCCTGCTCCTTCCCCAGATTTGGGAAATTCTCAGCTATTATTTCCTTGAATAGGCTCTCTGTTCCTCTTTCCCTCTCCTCTCCCTCAGGAATACCTATAACTCTTATGTTACATTTTCTAATAGAGTCAGATATTTCTCGGAGTCTTTCTTCATTTCTTTTTGGTCTTAGTTCTCTCTCCTCTTCCATCTGGAATATATCTGTATTCCTATCCTCTAAGGTGCTAATTCTTTCCTCCATATTGTCAGCTCTGTTCTTTAGGGATTCCAGATTCTCCTTTATCTCCTCCGTTGTGTTCTTCATCTCCATCAGCACTGATTGGTTTTTCTTTATGATTTCAATCTCTTTTGTGAAGAAACTCCTAATCTCATTGAATTGTTTGTCTGTGTTGTCTCGTATTTCGTTGAGTGTTTTTATGATAGCTATTTTGAAATCTCTGTCATTTAGTTCATGGATTTCTGTGACTTCGGGGTTGATTTCTGGGTGCTTGTCATTTTGTTTCTGGTCTGGTGATTTCATATATTTTTGCATTGTGGTTCCTGTGTTGGTTTTGTTTTTCCTCATCCTGGAAATCTCTGGTTGCAATTTCCACCTGCCGCCACTGTCTGGTGGTAAAGGGCTGTGTAGTCTAAGCCCCCTGCGCTCTGCCCCGGTTTTTCTGCTGCGATCCGCAGTTTTGTTTTTTTTTGTTTTTTTTCCCCCGCTGCGATCCACGGGTCCAGTCGTTTGATCAGGTCTGCCATGGATCGCTTGGTCTGGTCTGTCGTGGATCACTTGGTCTGGTCTGCCGCGGATCGCTAGGTCTGGTCTGGTCAGTTGAGCTGCAGAGTCCGGTTTGCGGGGAGAGGGGAGCTCTCTCTTTTGCCCTCTGGGTCCCTGACCTGGGAGGCTTCTCGTTTGCCCCTCTTTATCCGCTCTCTGGGGTGCTCAGATGTTGATGGTAGCCCTGTGGCTCCTCTGAGTCCTCTGTGCCCGAGTTTCCCACTGGCTGAGAGGGTCTGAAGAGCCACGGTTTCCCCGCTGAGGGCCGCCCCTCCCCCCTCTCTGGGAGCCACTCGGACCGGGATCGCTGATCTGATGGGGAGGGAGAGGAGTTCTCCTTACCTCTCCCCACTTCCTCCGGGGGCCCAGCACCTTCCGCTCTCAGATTTGCAGCAGTGTGGATCCCTCTGCTCTAGCTTTTCACTGTCTGGGATTCCGTTGTTGGTCTGTGACTGTTCCTTTTGTTGTATCTTGTCGGGGGAAGAGTTCACGGGAAAGCTCACTCCGCCATGATGCTGATGTCACTCTTCTCCAATGCTAGGTTTGAGATGGGTAGTCTTGAGAGGTCTGAAGATTACCCACTATGAAGCTGGGGCAGTTTGGTTGTGAATGAATTCTCAGTTGTAAGACCAACGGCTTGGTCAAATACAGTAAAGTCAGAGCTTGGACAGGGTCACAGGAGAGGACTCTGGTCAGGTAGGTTGGCATTAGGACTGAGAAATCGGAGCTCAGGGCAGCAGTACAGGCTAGAATAAAGTCAGAGATCCCCTTCTAGAACACAGAACCTAAATAGCAGCGATCAGAAGAGAGAAGAGAGGTTGATGTTGATTAATAAGGAATTGTAAAAACTAGAAAAACAGAGTGAGCAGAAGTTTGAATTTCATCCAAGGAAGATGATTGTGCCCCCCCAAAATTGTTTAAATCCTTTTTTATGAAGTAATTAGAGGTTTTTTAGGCATGCCAAGTTTACAGGAGGTTAATCCCTGGAAACTGGGTGGGGAGTGAGAGAGGAGGGTAAGGTATCACAAGGTCCTTTGCTGAGCGACTTATAAATCACACTACAGAAGCAGTTACCTTCTTTGACTACATACAAGGCCACTCTTAGTTCTGCTGGGCTGAATAAAGTAATCACGGTTTAGAGAGATTATGTACCTTGCAGAACTGCTGGGGAGAAAGTGTAGAGCAGAATGAAGAGCAAATGCTTTCTCTCCTAACCAACACAGGAACTGAAGTTTGCTCAAACCTGGGTAATCTAGACACCTCCTGCCACTGGCACTGCCCAGGCAGCTAACAGGATCCAGCAGCAGCCTCACCACTGCCCAGGATATAGACCTATGGGGGCATCTGTAGTTGAAAGTTATAGATGTCCGCTGATGTGGCCTCCCGGGAAAGCTAGAGCTCGACTTCAGCAGGATTATGAGGTTTAATTGATTAGTGCTGCTAAAGTGTGTGCCATCTAGTTGTAGAGTTTGTAGTCTTACCTTCATAGAATTGAGTTAATTTCCTCCCAAGGGACGCATTTGCAATTTTCTTAAGTGATAGCTTTAACCTAATACCCTCAGTGGTTAAAATCTTGGTAGTTAAAAGTTAATGGGTTTCTAACAAGCTATTCCCAACATATGCATAAATTGTTTTCTTTTCCATGGATAGTCCCAGGTTGAGGGTTGAACTGGATGAAAGAGAAGAAACGCAAATCTCTTCTCCAGATTTGATTTCTGAGATAATATCAAGTGCCACAGTATTTTTTAAAACAATGGAATTTTCATTTTCATTGAAAAAGGCTATCATTTTCTCATTGTAAGAGTCAACAATACTGAACTAAAATTCTGTCCCTTACTAGCTGTGTGAACTTGGATCAGTTACTTAATTTCACTAAATCTCAGTTTCCTCACCCATAAAATAGGAATAATGATAGTTGTGACTATCAAATGAGATAATGCAGGAATAAAACTTAACACTTGTTTGGCAGACAAATATTTTCTACCAATTTTTTATTATTAGTAAATATTTTAAGAATTGGTTTTATCCTCCAATTAAATAATTATGCATGTGGGTATTTAATTTGCAGGACCAAACTTGAGCTCCAAAGCTTGAGCAAAGACAAACATTTTAAATGATTTTTCAACTTATTTTCTATTCTTCCTTTGTGTCAAATCTGTCTAATTTATCCGACAGTAGACCTTCTAAAATGAAGTGATTATTATCCTGACAATTCCAATTACCCAATCTTTTAAAGATCCTAATATGCATATATTTTTCACTGTAATCTTTGAATTTTTCAAGGTTATTAATTAATTAAAGAATGGCTTGTTCGGTAAGATAGTTCTCGGTCTGTATTTACAGAAGGAAAGGGCACGTGCTACTCTGCTGTTTTATTGATTGAAATGACCTGGGTAAAATCCTAATCTTACTGCTAGGATAGGCTTAAAGAACAACAATATACTTATATTCACTTCTGCTTTTTAACTGCTATTCATTGCTATCCTGTATGCACAAAGCCCTAAACATACAATAATTGAGTCACTAAGAAGCAAGAGGAGCAGCTGCATTTTCTGTACATCTTGTCTAGACCAGAAGCTGATAGATCTTGAGAGAAAAGCTGTTTTTAACAATTAAGAGAGCTTTCGCGATTTCTGTATTAACTATAAAGTAAGGAGAGTGAGTGAGTGAATATGTATTGAGAATACACCACCAAAAATATATATATAAATCTACATTTGAGGCTAATAATAAAATATTTTTTAAAGGCATTAAATGTGGGTCTTATTTTTGTGTTTAACCCTTAAAGTTGTGTTAGGCTCTACCTTCGACCACACCTAACCGGGACTGAGCCCTCGTTTGCCACGAACATTAGGAAACACAGAACAATAGGCCCCCCAGCAGTAGGGTAAATTCAAAAGACTTTATGATAGAAAAGGAAACTTTCATTGTGTTTGTCCTTTGAAACATTGAGCAAATTTATTTTTTCTATTTTTTTCTACTAATATTTAGAAAACGAAAGGAAAACAAACAGCACTTAAAATTGTAGAATTATATATATAAAACTTTGAGTATTGTGATGAAAAGAAAATTCTAAATAGCATAAAAATTGACATTCATAGTTAATCTCCAAACCTCTTTTTATAAATCAACTATGTCTTCCTTTTCTCAAAACATCTTGTTCCTTATGCTAAATTATTTCCTATATGAATGAGCAGTTTTATCTGTAAAGAAATAGGTGATTTATTTAATAATTTTGTAGATTTTGATATATATATACATCAGAATCATCAAAATGTGCTTCTTTTATTAAAAAGCAGTAAACGAATAAGTGAGCCTGCTACAAGCTAACACACTGGCTACTTGCAAGTTAACAAATGAGCCTGCCACAGTTTCATGGATACTGGCAGAAGACATGAGCCTCTTGGATCAGAGACAAAGAACAGTTTCTTACTCAGAGCAATAGACATAGCCAGAGTATCAGCATCTGCACTGATGTCCAGAGCCCCAATTCCCATAGAGCTGCATGATCAGAGAGGAACACTGAACTAAGGGAACCAAAATCTTTTATAATGGGCAGTAAGAGTTCTTGCTCATCGCTCCAGATGGAGATATTATCTCTATGTTCCAAGGCTATAAACAACCCTACCCTTTTCTCTGGAGGGAGACAATATCTCTGTCTTCCAAGTCTTTTCTCTTTACAAACATTCTTGAAAAGATAGTCAAGAACAAAGGGCAGTCAGTGCCTTACTTTGTAAGACATGCAGAAATGAAAGAGACTCATGGAGGATTGTCTCTCAGTGATACTAAGCAGTGACTTCTGAGGAAAGAGTTCGGAAGGAGAGAGAGAGAATCCTCTCCTGGTGACTTTTCTGGTGCAGAGAGAGACAAGGCCTCGCATACTGGGTAGTTTGGTGATAGGGTTTAGATCGGCGTGAGTTTCCACTGCCATTTGTGGCCTAATAAGAAGAAAATTCCATCTCCCGTTCTTCCTTTTTCCCTTGTCCCAATCTCTCAGTTTCCTAGGACATATTATAGTTGCCGTCTTGGCATCTTGAGCCCTGGCTTGGAAACCAATTACCTTAGAAATAATTTATAACAGCAGCCAGATTCCATGACTATTCCTCTCACTGCCTCCAATCTCAGTCTCCCCAAAAGCCCTTTTAACCCATAATGTATCTGATTTATAGAATATTCGGTTTCAACTGCCTTGCGAATTAAATAAACTTGGTGGGCTAGCTGGAGACCATAACCACCACTTGTGTAGTCTCTAGTGTGGGAAAATGTGTTTTATTAATGAATGCATTTAACAAATGACTTTATGGGCCATGCCTCTTATTAGATTGCATCTTCATATTTAATAATCAAGTTTTTAGATTTTTATTAGAGAAAGTTTATTTTTGCAACTGTCTTTGAAAGATGGCACTATTTTCTGTGGCAGCAAAAAAGTTATCCCAAGCCAAAAGCCTAGAGAAAAAGTAAACTTAGTCTCTAACAGGAGATTAAAGTTAACGGTGTATGAGCCAACACGCTCTGTCAAATTATCATATTCTCTCCCTAGAGAAGTACGATGGACAAAAAGCAAACAGTAGAAGGAAAAAATTTTAAAGATATTTCACAAAACCCTTGAAAAATGAGTTTGTAATATATCAGGAAGAAAAAACCAAGGAATTATCTCCCTGTCCCTGGAAAAGTGTTGTAGCTTTAAGAACCTCTCTTGAGTATTCCCGGTTTACATTCAAGCTCTCTTGTGTTATGGGAATCTTGCAATAGCACATTACCATTTTTCATCAAAATGTTCTCTATGATATTACACTTTCAAATTTGCTTTTGCTTAACTTCACCCCATTACACACAGCTATAGAAAATTTTCTTATCTGCATTCCCATTTAGAACTTATCAAACATTTTTATCATTTTTATATGAATTTTTACATAATTTTTTTAGAATTTATGCTCCTTTTTTTTTTCTAGTTGAAAATTATCCAGTTGTATTTTTCCCATATGGAGAAACTGACAGCAGACTAGTAAAGCCAAGTGTGATCTTCCCAAGTGCTAGTGAGAGGGGCAATCACTATTTCTGTGCTCTAACAGATTGCCGACATTTTTTGTTTATCAAAGTGAGGATTTTTTTGTAATTTTGCCACCTTTAACTGTCCTTTATCTTTTCTGTTTTCATAGGCTCTTACTTCATGTTGATCTGGGGATAAAAATACCCATTGGTTCTTTTGCAATTACGGTTCTCTAGCTATTAATTTATCCGTCTTAGTGTTGAATTTGTGTCTGATTTTTCACATTTCTAGGGCATATTCTTGAAATTTTACAAAATGTTATCTTAAAATATCAAATTACTGAACTAGCTAGGAAGTAATTTTGAATATTATAGGAAAGCTCATATTATTGGCTCATATTAATTAACGCCCAAAACTTAAAAATTGAAATGAATATTATCTTCTTCAATATAACTGCCTTAGGAATTTCTACTTTTATTTCACTGATCTTGCCATTTTTTAAAACAATTTTTGAGACTCCTCTTATAGATTTACCTTTGGAACCTGCTGCTTTGTTTTAAATGAACTCAGCAGGAGTAAATCTTCATCCTTTAAGTGTGGACTTTAATTTTTGGATAGGGATAATTGTCATCCACAGTCTGGTGAATAGGTTGATGATCAGGCTGAGAGCCTGTTTGGAAGAAAAAGTATCTGACTATAAGGAATAAGAGTAGTGTTCTTGTCTGACTAAACTGGCTCTGAAGACAACTTCAGACAGGACTTCTAGAAAGTTTTTGAGCTTTGTCAGGGGCAATTGGTTGCCCATATGTCTGGCTTCTGTGCAGATCCCTGGTTCAGCCAGTGGTAGTAACGTATCGCATAGGTCCTGACACACCACTATCCTGAACTCACCCGGCAGGCCATTTTCCTCTAAGGGAAACGGGGAGTCATTAGAGGATTGTGAGCAGATGAGTGCCATATACTGACGTGTTTTAAAAGAATCACTCTGGATGCTGTATTGAAAAGACACTGAAAAGGTACAGGTAAAAAGTGGGGCAGACAATAGGATCTAATTAGAAAGCTATTGCAGTAATCCAGGCAAGGGATGATGGTGGCTTGAACAAAGATAGAAAGTGGAAGTAGTAAGAGGTAGTTGGATTCTGAATGTATTTTGAAGGTATAGCCAACAGGATTTTCCAATGTTCTAGACTGGATCTCAGCCAAGGGCCATTTTTCCCAGTAAGGAGCATTTGGCACTGTCTGGAGACATTTTTGGTTGTCATGACTAAAGGCACACTGTAGGCATTTAGTGTATAGAGGCCAGAGTTGCTGCCAAGCATCCTACATTGCACAGGACAGTTTCCCACAAAAAAGAATTATCTAGTCCAAAATGTGAATTATACTGAGGTTGAGAAACCCTGCTCTAGTTGTACTTTGAGCATCCTGTGAGTTTCCCTACTATATGCTTTAGGAGAGGCCACCTTAAGAATTTTGATACTAGGCTAAAACTATTGTTCAAATGCCCACATAAAAGGACAGACTAGCAAAATCCATTCTGCCAGTGGACTCAAAGCCTAAGTTAGAAAGAAACCTCCCCAGTGGGTCTGTTTTAGGAATAATGAGTAAGTCTGTTTAGAGGGAGCTTTATCCACCAAGGCATCCAGATGAAGGGCAACTAAAGTCAAAACTTCTGCTTAGGCACCCAGCATCCAGCCACTCCTGGATCCACTGAAGTCTACATTTATGAGAATTCCTTCTGATTTTCCTGGCAAAGAGGGATCAAGATATAGGGACAAAATCATTACTTTATGAGCCCAAGTAGAGCCTGCTCTACCAAGTGGCCCAGGCCCATTATGCTAGAGGAGGAGATCTCTTGTCCACCATAGTAGGGCAACCACTGGACAGGCTTGCTCTTTTAAGGATTCATCTAATTGGGTGTCCTCACTCTCTGAAGATATATCAAGTCTATGATATGTGTCAAATAATTACAACTTGGAACACTACTCTATGAATGTAGGCATCCTTTTACTTTTAGAAATATTTGGTTTGAGAAAAGACTCATCAACTGTCTAAATCCCAATTCTAGGAAATAGAGCTACTAGGTTGGAGCGAATATCAAGCTAATGTGGGTGTTTCTATTGTCAATAACACATTAAGAAGGACAAAGCCACAAGACTCCTGCCCTGTCTGAGTAAACAACAAAATTATACAGGCCATCCTTGTTATCCATATATTTATTATTTGAGTTCTCAAACTTACAAGGTTTCACAGGCTAGCAAAAGTATTATGACACAAAAATATTTGCTAAGGAACTACCACATATAAAATTAGTTCATACTCAAAAATCCCTTCCTGCCTCCCATTCCTTTACCCTATGCATCATTTTCATATCTTTGCCATTTTCTTACAAAAATTATGACGTTATAATTATCAGTGAAATTGAAAATCTCACAAAAGGTGCAGGCTTCATGAAGTCCATAAAAGTGCAATTACAAAACAGCTAAGCTATTGAGAAATAAAGATCTGATGACAAAGTAATTCCCTCAAAAGACACTTTGAAGAAGCCCTTGAATATTTTGCAAAGATAATTCCTTTTATGAGCATGCTGCAAAAGTCAAGTGAGAAGTGAAGGATGCCCTATTGTGCTATTCTATAACTTCGTTAGAAAAATTAACCCCTCAAAAAGGCTTTGATTTATTTTTTGTGCATCCTAAGAATTAGCACAATCATAAGCAAACTCTAACCTAGTTGTTGTTAAGTAGGAAATAAATTAAGTTTACTTTTATAATTTACAGACTAACATCTTATCTTGTTTCTTCAATATGAAAATACACAGGAATTTTCCCCCAAATTCTCTTATTCCCTGTCATTCCTACCACTCATATTACAAATTCAATTCTTAATTAAAGCTACAGTTAGCTTCTGTCTGTTTATTAGAGTCTGACATGTATCTTCTACCCCAAGACTAGTACAGTTTCCTTTTCTGCTCAGTGGTTAAACTGGCTGGATTAGACACTGCCAGTAGTTGAACACTTAACTCCAAAGAGTTACAGGGATACCTGACCTAAACCTCAGAGAACCTCAAGAGGCTCCAGAACCCATTGAAATGTCCTGTTAAGTTAATTTAGCACCAAGGCCCATTTGAAAAACTTACAACCTAAACAAATGGATGGTCCTCTCAGAAGGCCAGGGGGCCCTCAGTCCAGAGAAGCCCCTCAAAGTGACAAAACAGCTTAAAGCTCAACATTCCAACCAAATGTGTTCAAGCGTTAGATGATTCTAACTTGGTCTGTAATTGGCCAGCTCTCCTGTCACTTTTCAGAGCCAAACAAAATTCCAGCAGAGATTCTTCCTCTTTTGAACTTTACAGATTGGCTTGGTTCCAGAATGGCTTTATTCTAGTTCTCTGACCTGCCCATCAATTCAAGCCCAGCACCTGCAAATCTCCATTTTATGGATGGGAAAAGAGACTTAGAAGGGTTAAGTAATCTTTTCAAGGTCACAAACCTAGTAAGTGGCAGAGCTGAGATTTGAACCATGGCAGCTTGATTCCAGAGCCTACCCATGTCACCATTCTGCAGTATTGACTCTATCGGCATAAGAATTAATCGGGCAAAAATAGGAAAGACTAGTACTGTAGCGTGCCACTAAGAGAGAGATTTAATGATGACGGTCTTGTGGTGAAACTTGGATCACACCAAGGGCAACTGCCTGAAGCACCTACAATGAAGATGAACTCAGCTATGTAGAAATGAACAAATTTAGATCCCTGTAAATTTCTTCCAAGACAAAGGCTGCTAAAAATCTTACATAAAGAAAATAATGTAGTCTGGTGTTTAAAGCTAGACTGAAATTTAAAACAAACAAACCAACAAAACCTAGGTACTGATCCTAACCCTTCCTCTAAGTATCAAGCCTTGGGGGCACCATGAAATCTCCATGCTTCTGTATGTCCATCTTACACATACAGCAAGGTAGGTAATAATGCCTGGCTACTCCCTCTCAATGGTATTGTGAGTGCAAATCAATGAGTTTTAATTGTCAATATTCTTTGAGACCATCAGAAAAAGGATGTCACATAATTCGAAAGTGACCCACCTTCTGCTTACTTTTAGCCACTCTTGGTATTTCTACACTCATTTGTATTACACTTGAATTTTTCTTGATCACTTCAAGTCATTGCTTGTACTTTGCACTATGTGCATGTACAGTTACATAAAGAAGTATATCCTCATTACTCACTTATCATTACATTGGTTTTATCTATAAACAACTGAAAAGATTCCATCAAGGAACCGACCCATAGAAAACTAGATCATTTTCTTAAAATCAAATACAACTGCTGTTGTGTTATATCAAAGTACATAACAATTATTTTGTCCTCTGTTATATCATTTTTAATGTAACAGAAAAACCATTAAGATTTTTTTCTTCTTTTATTATTTCTCTATTATTTGTGTGGCTTCATCTGGATATGAGCTTTTGGATTTTTTTATATATATATAATTTAATTTGAAGCATTTTTTTCATTGAATATTTTTACTTGTATCTCATTTTCCTTATAGATATTTCTTTTTGTTAATAGTACACTAAATATCATTCATAATCTCCAAAATGGTTTCATCTAGTCCCATTTCTTCGTTTCTATTTAAAAATATACGTATAGGTCAGAAGAATAGTTATTCTATTCCTTTGAAGTTCCCTTTTAGGGCTTATGTTGCTTGCAAAGCCTCAGTTGACTATCTAAAACTTCAATATTTTTATCACATACAAGTAAACAGTGCTTTTACAAGTTAACATTTCTAAGATTTAGGCTCTCCTTTTGCTAAGTTCTAAAACATTCTAATGCCTAAACCATTCTAATTCTAAAACAAAGAATAGAGTCTTTTCATCTTTATATCACTCCCATGAGTGTCCAATACTATGCCTGGCACATAATAGGTACTTAGTAATTATTCCTTGATTGAATGAATCCATTGACTAGTCTATCATTTCTAGAATTAGTTTGGCATTGTCTTCTCCTGACTTCTCTCTTCTTCACATTTGTCATCCGTAAAACTGAGGTAATACTGCGATGAGGTGTTAAGTGTGAACTGAACATGACCCTCGCTGGGCTCTGCCACTTGCTATTTTCTCAGCACAATACTCTCACAGTACCCAGTGTTACTTTTAAGTTTTCCAGCATCAGTGGTTTTTCAGGATGCTTAAAAGTAACTTGCATATCAAGCAGGAAGAGCACAAAGAAACTGCAGGATATTGAACTATGCTGAGCGCTGCATTACATTTATATCATCACATCATCTTATTTCCCTCCATAAGGCAAGAGAGAAAGTCTATCATCAGATAAGTTTTTAGCCGTTTCTGCTACATTGTACCCAAAATATAAAGCCGGGAATATTAACCATGATATCTGAAACTATAGGTATAATTTTATGCTCCAGAAGTAGCATTTGCCTAACATGAGAGATATATAAGGAAAATAGTTGCTGTTTTTTTCCTCAGAGAAAAGAGTAACTTCATGAAGCTATGAAAAATACTGTATTTCTGTATTTCACAAAGTATTTATGGATAATGACAGGTTTGCTGAAATTATGTAATCAGCCATTCCTAAATTGGTGCCATTATAATTAATGTTTATTTGAAAATCCTCAGAGAGGGACAGAAGATACATCTCCAGCTTTGTAATGACCTGAGGTTGTTCTGGCTGCTCTTCCCAACACCTGGGCTAACACCTATGTAAATCAGATAATGCTAATGTGTGCATATTAATGAAGGTCAAGCTTTACTGTTCCCATAGCTAATTTTTTAAAAAACTAATTTCCTCCTTTTGACAGTTTTATTACCAACAGATTCTTATTCTTCTAAAGAACAGAAACCTCCTCTGTCATGCTTCTAATGCCTCATCTCTCGTATTTTAAAACCTTTTTGATTGCTGTGTCTAGTAGCTGTGTCTGATGTGTTGTGAAAAGCCTGCTGTAGTACAAAGAGCCTTGTACTTGGGTTCAGAAGACCTGGCTTCAATCCTTTAGCTACTAGTAAAGGTAATCACTCCTTTGGACTGAAATTTCCACATCTGTAAAGGAAAGATGATAGCCTGATCTTTAAAAAACCAGTTACTGTGGCTACTATCAAAACAAAACAAAATAACCAACCAGAAAATAACAAGTGTTGACAAGGCTGTGGGAAAACTGAAACCCTTGTGCATTGTTGGTGGGAATGTAAAATGGTGCAGACACTATGGAAAAGAGTGTGGCGGTTCCTCAAAAAATTAAAAATAGAACTACCATATGATCTAGTGATTCCACTTCTGAATATATACCAAAAGAATTAAAAGCAGCATCTTGAAGAGATATTTCATCCATATTCATAACAGCATTATTCACAGTAGTCAAAAGATGGAAGCAACCCAAGTGTCCATCGACAGATGAATGGATAAACAAAATGTGACATACACATACAATGGGATATTAGTCATCCTTTAAAAGGAAGGAAATTCTGACACATGCTACACATAGATAAACCTTGAGGACATTATGCTAAGTGAAATAAGTCAGTCACAAAACTACAAATATTCTATGATTTCACTTACATTAGGTATCAAGAACAGTTGAACTCATAGAAACAGAAAGTAGAATAGTTTTTGCCAGGTGCTAGGGGGAGGAGGAAACAGACAGTTGTAGTTTAATGGATATAGAATTTCAGTTTTGCAAGACGAAAAAATTTTGGAGATTGGTTCCACAACAATGTGAATAAACTTAACACTACTGAAACTGTACACTTAAAAATGATTAAGAAATTAAAACAACAATGAGATATCACCTATTAGAATGGCCAAAATCCAGAACACTGACGACACCAAAGGTGAGGATGTGGAACAACAGGCACTCTCATTCATTGCTGATGGGAATACAAAATGGTACAACCCCCTTGAAAGCCCCTCTGGCAGTTTCTTACAAAACTAAAATACTCTTACCATACAATCCAGCAATCGCCCCTCTTGGTATTACCCAAAAGAATTGAAAATTTATGTCCACACCAAAATCTGCACACAGATGTTTACAGCAGTTTTATTCATAATCTTGAAAGCAACCAAGATGCCCTTCAGTAGGTGAATGGATAGACTGTGGTACATCCAGACAATGGAATAATATCCAGTGGTAAAAGGAAATGAGTTGTTGTCATGAAAAACCATGGAGGAACCTTAAATGCATATTACTATTTGAAAGAAGCCAATCTGAAAAAGCCACATACTGTTTGATTCCAACTATATGACATTCTGAAAAAGGCGAAGCAATGGAGACAGTAAAAAGATCAATGGTTTCTAGGGGCTGGGGGAAGGGAGGGCTGAATAAGTGAAACACAGAGGATTTATTTAGGTTGATGAAACTATTCTGTATGATGCTATTATGGTGGATACATGTTATTATAAATGACATTATAAATTAGAATGTACAACATCAAGAGTGAACACTTATATAAGATGTGGACTTTGGGTGATAATGATGTGTCAATGTAGATTCATCATTTGTAACAAATGTACCACTCTGGGGGTGGGAGGTGGAATGCTGATAACAGGTGAGGCTATGCAGGTGTGGGGGCAGAGGTATAAGGGATATCTCTGTACCTTCCTCTCAATTTTGCTGTGAATCTAAAATTCTTCTAAAAAAATAAAGTCTATAAATTGAAAAAAAATACTTGAGATAGATTTTATGTTATGTGTATTTTGTCACAATTAAAAATAAAAATAAAATCAGTTGCTTTATAAAATTTAATTTCTTGAAAGAAAGGATTCTGTATCAATTTGCTATTTATTATTATCCTTCAGTGTTATTACCCCCAAAAAAGTATAATAAAAGCATAATAAAAAATATAATAAAAGTATAGAGCTATAATATGTATCTATGTATAGTTCATATATATGGAAAATTCAGTGCTGCATTAGAAATGTTACACATCTGCTTTTACTTAAATTGACTCCCAGACTCTACACTGGAGACATGAATGAGTGGAGTATTTTTTGAAGAGAGAACATTTCCCCAACAGGAGAGGAGAGCTGTCTCTCTGCTCACCAACCTTGTCTTTTTTTCTGCCAGTCTGAGTGAGTACACGGTGCATAGTACTCAGCACTGAAAATCGCTGAGAGGACAAGCTGGAGGGCGATTGTAAGAAGGAGCGAGTGAGTACTGAGTAATTATTTGCCACAGCACTCTTCTGCTCCTCTCTTTGCTTCTTACAATCCCCTTCCTTACCCCCAGAATCTACTGTGAAAGTCTCATGAATGCAAAAACCAGGGTAAAGAAGTGACTTTTTCTCAAGGCTCCCCAAAACAACCGCTGTGGCAGTTCGGCTGTTCTCTGGAGAATTCAACAGACAGCCAGTTGGAAGTAATGTTTTTGGGATTTGTTTTTGTTTTTGTTTTTTTGTTTTCCTTTCTTGCCCTCCTGGCCATAAAGAGAACACCAAAGTAGAAAGTCTGGCTGGTTCTCTTTGCTTCACAGGTGGACTAAATAGCAAAGGAGGTCAAATTTCTCCTCTGTGACCCTTACACCACTACCCACCACCTCACAATCATTAGCACCTTCACTGTGTTGACACCATTTTCTGAGAGGAACTCCACCCCCTAGGCCAGCCCTCTCCTCACTGCTCCATCTACTCTGAATACAAACACTCCAGGTTCTGAACCTTTCCCACCTCCATTTCTCATTCCTCTTCCCCAGAAATCAAAGCTTTTCCTGTACTAACTCTCTCAGACTAACAACAAACTAGCTAACCTGCCATGTTGGTTTACACTAAGTTTTGATTGCTGATTTTGACTTATCTCCAGAATAATTTCCAATTTAGAACAGCAATCAATATCCAAACATAAAGTATTCATAAACCTAAGGTGAGAATCCCGGGCACTGTATTATATCTCCAAATTCAGGGACCAGGCAGTCTTTTTAGTGCCTTTGAAACCACATCAAGTGATTAGCTGCCTGTTCTCCTATGCAAAGGGCTATCTTTGCTCTTTAAATTTTGCTCACGCAGTTGTTCATTTAGTAACTATTTACTAAGCCCGTGCTGAAAACACGATACTGACGTAGGTTCTTCAAGCATTTCCTGGGCAGCCCTACAAGCAGCCTTTCATTAAAATGCCTATAAAGATGCAGAAAGAGGAAAGAAACTCACTGCCACACTGACAATCAAGATGGAAGCCAGCCTAACTCTAGTATGTGGGAAAGAGTAAAGCTAATTCTAAAGCAGAGGGAGCTTGGCAGGGATAAGCACATAGCATTTCCTACCTTCAGTCTATGAAGATGTCCTGAGAGAAAGGGGGGGAGAAGTAATAAATAGTGCGTTGCTTTTAAGGCGTGGATCCTAACATAGAGTTTAGAGTGCAGTAAAGATTTTATGCAAGTAATTATGACTCATGATAAAAAGTATTTCCCATTCATTCTTGCCTTTGTCTCCACATGGGTCTGGTTCTTCAGGCTTCTGCAGAGTTCATACATCTCTGGGTTTAAAATATAGTGCCACAGGGGCCAGCCCAGTGGCGTAGTGGTTAAGTTCGCATGCTCCGCTTCAGCAGCCCGGGGTTCACCGGCCTGGGAGCAGACCTACACATTGCTCATCAAGCCATGCTGTGGCAGCGTCCCACATATAAACTGGAAGAAGATTGGCACAGATGTTAGCTCAGGGTCACTGTTCCTCACCAAAAAAAAAAAAATAGTGCTACAATTGAACAGGATTTAATGTCTCCATTTTTATATTATACTGCTTATTTAATCCTTTAAAATAAAATGATAGGAAATTCAACATATTTTTGCCCAATTTGCTTAGATAATTGCCTCATTTATGCATTCTCTTTTTGGCATTTCATGGCTGACTTACATTGAGTTTAATGTATGCTAACACCCCTAGAGCTTACACAGTTATTTTCCCATATCACCCCTGAATATTCTACTCCTGTCACTGATTTTCATTGGTTTCTGCCAGTCCTAGATTTTTAAAATGCTATCTGAAGTGTAGAACAGTTGTACAATCAATACAATTCAAGTAAATAGTCTTTACCTGGAAGCATTTGAAACAAATTAACAGTAACTGGAGATGGCGGTAAACTGACATGAAAATTACTTAAATTATTCCATCTGGAGAAAAGAAAACAGAGGAAGACAATCATAGTTTTAAGATATAAAAGATTATTCTAAAAATGTATAACAAATAGCAAACTTGTCCAAAAATTTATTCTCAGTTATAGACGAAGAAACAGCAGTGTTAATTAATCATTGATCAATATAGGGAGAGGAATAGAAAACTTTCTGAATTTGAAGATGGTTTTTGCTTGTTTTGGGTTCCGTGCTCCAACCTATATTCCACTTCTCCATTTCAGATGTAACCCCAAATAAACAGAGTGCAAAGAATAGGGATATGAAGAGAGATCTAAGGTTAAAATGACAAAAGAACAAAACAAGAACATATAAATGAGTAGTTTAGGCATAGCAGTGTTTATAAGCAAAAATTTTGTGGGAGATAATAAAACATCATTTGGGTACAAAGTATTAAGTGATGCATAGATGACTCTCTTTAAAATAATGTTATGGAAAACTTTCATTTCTACAGCACTATGTCCTTTACTAAATATTATGTGCCATTGCCCAGATGTAAATCTGACCTACCTTTTTGTAAAAGATAGCCCAAGAGAATGCTAGGAAAGCTAAATGTCAGGATTATGCAGAGCCAAAATTAGCTGAGCATGGATAAAACTATGAAAAGATATACCCCAAATTGCTCACAGTGGTTGCTTCTACAGGATGGAATTAGAGCTGGGGAAAGAGGAACGTTATCACTTTTACATCATTTATTTTCTGTGTAGATTTTTTAAATTGGTTATAATGGTCATATATTACTTTTCTTTTTTTTTTTTAAAGATTTTATTTATTTTATTTTTTCCCCCCAAAGCCCCAGTAGATAGTTGTATGTCATAGCTGCACATCCTTCTAGTTGCTGTATGTGGGACTCGGCCTCAGGATGGACGGAGAAGTGGTGCCTCGATGCACACCCGGGATCCGAACCCGGGCCACCAGCATCGCAGCGCGCGCACTTAACCACCAAGCCACAGGGCCGGCCCATTACTTTTCAATTTAAAAATTAATTATTGAAACTTCTGACCAGATGTAAAATAATGCTGATTCTCAGTTCAAGCAATTTCTGACTTAGAGAAACAGCACTTCTAATGACCACAAATTCCATTCCCTGCCTCCTATCTTTACCCTCTCTCCCCTCAGTTGGACACAATGCCACCCACAGAAAAGTCCTGGATCTATTGCCAAGTGGGCTATTGTAGGGTGTAGAAAAGGTGGAGTAGAGTTAGGCGGATTTTTTTGACAATCCGTGTATTCAGAGGAGTGAGTAAGAAAAGACGTTGTGAATACTATGAACAGACCCTGAATCCAGATTCCCAAACAGGGCTTCTTGCTGAAATATTGTCCTGGATGCCCAAAAGACTACCTGCTTTGCTTGGGCTTTTTGCACTTCAGTTATTACACCCCACAGAATTCTACCCAAAGGATCATCCTTTGGTTTATATCTTTCTTTAAAATACAAATACTTCTTGAGAGGGTAAAGCTCTTGCCACTATTCACACATTAGTAAATGTTAGTTTAATTGTATTTCCCGCATAAAAGCCCACTGAAATTAGGCTTGCTGGAGAGAGAAAAGGTGTGCCACAGGTAAGTGTATGAGAGGGTAATCGGCGACAGGAGACCTGGATGTTGAACTGAAGAGGACTTGGTACAGCAGAGAGCATGTGAGTCTGGGAACCACAAGAAGATCCTGGAAGTCAAAAAGGAAGATATGTCATAAGGGAAGGTGGTAGATGTCAAAAATACTGTGGGCTACTTATAAAAGCACCCAGTGAGAAAAAAACTCCTTTTGCTCCCTTCGCTGCCTTCTCTTCTTTCCTCTCCTTTCTTTTTCCTTACTTCAAATACTATAGCAAGTATAAGTACCACAAGTGAGTGATATATAATGGCCTGAATAAACTTTGGTTGAAGGCTCCCCACTCCATCCTTCCACCTCCAATGACTCCCCACCACCTCCCACAGCCTAAACACACAATAATGTGTCCACGGCCCAGGACAAGGTTTGAGAAACAGCTTCTTGAAGACTGTCAGTCAGAAATACATTTTGTCAGTGCTATTTCTATAGACTGAATGCTTGTGTCTCCTCAAAATTCATATGCTGAAACCTAATCCCCAAAATGATGGGGGATTAGGAGGTGGGGTCTTTGGGAGGTGCTTAGGTCATGAGGATGAAGCCCTCCTGAGAGGAATTAGTGCCCTTGTAAAAGGGACTCCAGAGACCTCCCTCGCCCCCTCCCCCATGTGAGGTTACAGAGATAGGTGGCTGTCTATGAACCAGAAATAGACATTCACCAAACACCTAATCTGCCAGTGCTTTGATTTTGGACTTCCCAGCCTCCAGAACTGTGAGAAATAAATTTCTGTTGTTATAAAGCACCCAGTGCTTTATATTTTTTGATAGCAGGCTAAACAGACTAAGACAGGTATGAAATCTACATTGGGGAGGATGAAATTACAACCCAGATGGGCACACCTGGCAAATAATAGATGACTGATTGTTTTGTCAAGATGGAAAAGGAAGCCAACGGGAAGAGCTGAGTTGCTAGAGCTAGCTGAGGGGAACGTAAGGGGTTGGGTGGGGGGGATGGGAGAGAGAAGAGACACTGGTCAGGAGACAGGAACATTGAAGTGGGGGAGTGTATGGAGAGGTAGAACAGGAAACGTTACAAAGTTTCTGTTGTGTGCTGTGCAATCTGAGTCTTCTTCCCCAATTCCCAACTAAATCCTTAGGAAAATATCTACTTCTCATTTTTGGAATTAGCTCTATTTTTGCAGATAGATTAAAGAGTTGAGTAAGGTAACTGTAAGGTAAAACCAAGGCTTTCCCTCAGGGGCCTGCAGTACTCCACTTATATGGATAGAAGTGCTTATGCTTATGACACAATAAAAAGAATTGTTTTTATAGGATGGTGACAAAGTTATTTTTTCCTTTTCCATTGTTATCAGCACGCTGTTTTACAATACATAATTATTTTGTCTCCAAGAAAGAACTTTGCATTTGAGTATGTACAGACTTGTGGCGGGGTGGGGGGGTGGAGAAGTTCTAGCAACGTCCTCTCTCCAGCCTGGCCTGAGTCACATCTCCTCTGCCATAGACTCATACTATGCTTCCCCACAGGTTTTAGAGCTTTTCATAATGTAGGCCACGAACAGATTCAGGGATACTGAGATGAGCCTTCTGTGCATCCCAGAGACAAAGCAAGGCAGCCAGGAGCAGAGATGGCTGTGACTTGTAAAACCATGGCTATGAAATTCAAGCAGAACAGCCAAGGCTAGAGAACGTACTATGCATACCATCAAAAATGGTTGATAAAGTGAGAAAAATGAAAGAGTAACATTTACTAGAGATGTTTTCTTGGTTTTCCAGCATTGCTTCTCAACTGAGGACTTCTAATCCTTTTAGGGAAGACTGTGAAGATAAGCGAGACAACACATGAGCTGTTTGGAGCACTCAACTGGATGCCACGTGTCCCAGGACTAGCTAGGAAATATTTACTGAAAGCAGTGGGGCCTGTATAAATACAGCTTTCTAAAATAGATTTGACCACCCATTTACATTTATCTCACTCATGCTTGTGCTTTCCCAGCTATTTCACCTCTCTCTTCTTAGCATCAGTGCATTAAAAGAAAACAAGCATCCTGCTGAAGCAAAAGTAGCGAAAGCATTCTCACAGGCAATCGCTTCTATGAAAACAAAATCTAAAGGACTTGGGGAAAACAGAGCTTATATAACCTCTTTGGGGTACCCATTGGTTTCCCTTGCAGTCTTTCTGATCCTAAGCTCAATTTTTGCAGTTTAATTAACGCTGTTATTTGAAATTTCGCTGTCCAGCTAGCATATTCAGGTGACAGGAGGATTATAACTTGAGTTTCCTAATGGAGGAAGATAAGAATGTTTGAAGATCACAGAAATTGTAGGATAATGGTTAACAGAGAGCCATATTGCCCAGATTCACACCCCAGCTCTTCTCTCACTCACTGTATGACTAGGGACAGGTTACTTAGGCTCTCTGTGCCTTCATTTCCTCATTTATAACGTCAGGATAGTAAGTACCTGCTTTACAGGGTTGGGTAAATTGAATAAATGCATATAAAGCGCTTGAGACATTACCTAACACATCGTAAGCCTTCAATAAACTTGACCATTAATATTGGATGGATCAAATTAACTTTTGTGGCACTTTAGGAGCTCTCATAGTGTGGTTTACTTGAGGTTGTCGCTGGAAGGTAGGAAATGAGGCTGCAGAAAAGGGCTGTCTCCGGCCGGCCCTGTGGCTTAGCGGTTAAGTGCGTGCGCTCCGCTACTGGCGGCCCAGATTCGGATCCCGGCGTGCACCGACGCACCACTTGTCTGGCCATGCTGAGGCCATGTCCCACATACAGCAACTAGAAGGATGTGCAACTGTGACATATAACTATCTACTGGGGCTTTGGGGAAAAAAAAAAAGGAGGAGGATTGACAATAGATGTTAGCTCAGAGCCAGTCTTCTTCAGCAAAAAGAGGAAGATTAGCATGGATGTTAGCTCAGGGCTGATCTTCCTCACCAAAAAAAATTATCAGTGTGAAAACTGGAGGGAAAAAAGGAAAAGAAACTTTCATTCCCTGTTAACCAAGTGAATTTTAGTGCTGGAAATGACTTTCCACTTGTTTGTATAACTATAGCAAGGGCATAAACTTTAAAATATTTCTGGTCTTACATAACTTTAGGTTCAGCCACAGTTAAAGGAAACAAATAAATGTGGATACATGATTAAAAACTGTGCAATAAGAAAAGAAGAATTTTTAACACTAGCAAAATCACTCATTTTACATTACAGTTTAATATCCTACATAAAAGTGAGATAGAACCTAACACCTGTAGGTAAGACAGGGTGGGCGAGAGAAGCTCATATTGGACAATTACATGAAATGACACTTGCAAACAGGGAAAACCAAAGAAATAACTACAAATGTTCCATAGCTAGTAATTTGATACTGGAGTGGGAGGTAAATAAAATTAGAGAGGAAAATTAGGAGGCATGTGAGAAATTGCTGAAACAGAGCTAGGGGTTGGAAATACGAAGTTGCTTTTAAAAAGCATCAGAAATTTTCCAAACAAACTGGATTCCCAAGTATTACTTAATAACAGTTTTGGATGGAATAATACTACTACTTTAGCAAAGAGGAATAGTCTCTGCAGCTTCAAGCTTTCTTGCTGTCCTCAAAGATAAACACATAGAATTCCTGGTTTAAGGGGATGACAAAACCAAAATGTGTGGGAAAATTACAAAGTTCAAGTAATCTTATGATGTTCTTATGACCATGTTTCCTGATCTGTGGTAGCTGACTTCTGAGTAGTCATTGGAAGAACCACAGGACTTCCGCTCTCTAAGACTTATTCTTGAATGTGAGCTCTTCAATCTTTTCCCATCTACTTAATCTTTAGCCCGTGTCTCTTGCCCAGAGGGGAAGGACAATGGCAACCCTGCCTTAAAGAAAGACCCCCATGCAGACCTAAGGACCCAATCAGTAAAGAGCAAGTATCTGTTTTTCCTTACGATGGGTGACAACCAATTCAATAGGTCCCTATCCTTCATGAGAATGTTGTCTTTGTAGCATTTCCTTACAAGGAGTCCTATTGCCATTTGATCACATATTTGTTTCAAACATATTATATGCAATTTATGTATAAATTGTTTGAAACATATATATTTTAAATATATTTAAACATATAATATGCAATTATATGGCATATTGAAACATTATATATAATATATATATTTGAAACATATTATATGCAATTTAGTTTGAAAAAATTTACAGGCAATTGCAGTATTTGTTGTTAATTTTTAAAAAACACAAAATGACGAAAATAACTGGATGTAGTCCAGTTGAAATAGTCTAAACTATGCTCCCAAACTCTAAATTGATTTGAATTAAATGATGCTTTTAGGAGTTGAAATAGGAATTACAAGTGTGGTATTATAGTAGAGTGTATTTTAGTTAAAATATCTCAATCAGAAAATCTAAAAGTTAAAGCAAAATAACAGAAACATCTAAATACCAGAGTAGTCTTCTCTTTAGTTTAATCTCATATCGATGTTTAAATGTATATAATACCTTTATGTTTCTGAGCTATTAATCAACACTTTGGTTCTCTTTATTTAATTTTTTTGCCACTTTTAACTTAAAATAAATTTGTAAATGTAATATTTTAGATTTTAGATTTTTCCACTTTCATATTTTTGCAATTCTTCTTCTTCTTCTTTTTTTTTTTTTTGTGAGGAAGATTAGCCCCAAGCTAACATCTGTTGCCAATCCTCCTCTTTTTGCTGAGGAAGATTGGCCCTGGGCTAACATCTGTGCCTATCTCCCTCTACTTTATATGTGGGATGCCTGCCACAGCATGGCTTGATAAGCAGTGTGTAGGTCCGCACGCAGGATCCAAACCTGACAACCGCAGGCTGCCGCAGCAGAGCACGCGAACTTAACCTCTATGCCACTGGACCAGCCCCACATTTTTGCAATTCTTTTAATCTGTGCTTGGAGTTAAGGAACCTTCAAAAATGTTTTCATGCCTTGAACGGGTAGCATTCTCCTTATTTACAAAGGGTTTTTACTCTGAGATAATTGATAATAGAATTATATTTATGAAGACTTAAGGCTTAGAGTACAAAATGTGTAAATTTGCATTTTCTGCAGTTTGTTATAGAGTTTAGGAAGAGCAAGTAAAAGTTTTCTCTAAGAAATTAATTAAAACAAGTTGAAAAAATGATTAATAATAGTATGAGTTCATTCGATCCTGTGGTTCATAACTTTATCCTGAGCCATATATTTTGAATTTGGAAAGTTTTATGATTAATTTCATGTAGTCTAAATCAAACTCATCTGTCCAAATTAAGGTATCTATATGATAAGAAACTTAAGTAATCAATCTTTTGTTTATTGCAGGTATCAAGTCATTTATTCATGTATAATTTAGACCAATTCAAAAGAACCATATCTTCCAGCCCTACATTTCCCAAATATGTGTGTTGAAGAATAGCAGTAATTGTTCAATATGCTACTAATAACATTTTATTTTTGCATAAGTAGACTGTACATCAAATTGTTTTTCATTTTTATTCTTTTCTCTTTCTTGTAAAAAATAATAATAATGTGTACTTTCAGTCACCTGCATTCATGAGCAGATTTTTTTCACAGGTCAGTTAATTGATGGGTCCATATATTACTTGAGATTGCTATCTATTCCTTCTCATTAGGCATTTATCTCATCAAGGTGGGTATAGTAAATGATTGTTTGCCAAAAGTAATCAAGTTTCTTGAGAGCAGATTTAATGTTTCCTCGTATCTCTAGGGAAAAATAAAATACCACATGCAGAGAAGTCAAAACAATAATTGTTGGGGCTGGCCCAGTGGCATAGCGGTTAGATTCTCTTGCTCCGCTTTGGTGGCCCGGGGTTCACAGGTTCAGATCCCAGGCTTGAACTGATGCACCTCTTGCCAAGCCGCACTGTGGCGGCATCCCATATAAAGTAGAGGAAGAAGGGCACAGATGTTAGCCCAGAGCCAATCTTCCTCAGCAAAAAGAGGAGGATTGGCAATGGATGTTAGCTCAGGGCTAATCTTTCTCACACACAAAAAAAGAATAATTGTTTACAAAACAATAAAAATTAAAAGCTAAATTGTTTTAAATCCTACTGAGAAATAGCATGAAGTGCCAAAACGTATGAATATAATGTCTCCTTTTATGTGAAAACACTACTAAACTTAAACAGCTATCCCATACTGAGCCTTGATATTTTACAAGTTAAGGCTCTCCCAAAGCTATGCAGCCAATAAGCTTCCACCTCTAAATACATTAACAGCTTATATCCATGGAACCTAGGTCAGAGGAAATCTCTGTGTACCAGATGTGGACGGACAACTCAAGCAGGTACAATTTTTAAGACAATTGTAATCGGTGCTACCCTGAGGGTATGGAAGGAAGAGGAGGTTGCCAGGGACACGAAACCAACTGACTGGACATGTATGGCTCTCAGATGCTTTATGATACCACTGAGTGCACAAGGGCACACACAGAGGAGCATACACAGAGGGTGCAGTGATGTATGTGCAAGAGCTCATTGGCTGTTGCCATGGAGGCAGCCAGTAATGGCATATAGGGAACAAACAGAAGGACATAAAAAGAGATGACTGTGCCACATATACTGAGAAAGGAACCTGTGAAATCCTCTCCTCTCATTGGCCATCACTATGGAGACAGCCTTTAAAAGCCCGTAGGAGATGGAAATTAGATTCTAGTTTAAACGCGCACACACACACACACACACACACACACCTCATAGAGTTGAGTATCAGCATGAAAAATACTTAAAGTCAATTTCATAAGCTGTTTTCAGGAACAACTACTAACATATAGCAAGGAAAATCCCTCTAGACACAAAGAAAATATTGTCATTATTTAATAATGATCAAGAGTATCATTTTTCCTACCCTGGTATTCATTTCAAAAAGTTACCCAGCTCATCCAATTTTATCTCTAGGTTGTATGTCAGATTCCAATACCACTGGATCCCATTAACAGGTCACCCTTTCAAGTAATGAAGATAACCCCCTGCTGCACAGAAAGTGCTTAAAAGCCTTGAAACCCTGATGTTTGGCAGGTAGATATACTTCAAGTTTTATCAGCTCTTTATACCCTGGGTAAATGTTTTTCAGTGATGCATTATTAACAAGGTTCCTTAACACCCCGTTATGTTACAAAATCAGTTGAGATTTAACCAGCCGCTCATGAGGCATAAAGGAAATCATTGTTTCTTAAATTATCCTCTTCTGCTTCTTTTACGTGATGTTAGTCTGCCCTGACTCAATTACCAGATAACCATCATCTCTTAAATACTTTTCAATTTTTCATTTGTTCTAACCTCCTGCTACATGTAGTAGCTAAGCTACCTAAAGCTTAGGTTTATCCTGGTTCCAAAAAATACCTAGAAATATACAACTAAGGAAAATGTATATTGTAGGAAAAAATATAAAAATGATGCCTTTTGAGAATATGGAAATTGATCATCACTACTTATTTACTAAGAAAAGTACTCAGCAAATTAAAAAGTTGGATAGCTTATTCAAATTTAAAGAATTTGAAATTTAAAAAATTTTTTTCTTCCTCTTCTGACATAAATTTGTTAGGTAACAAAATGGGAAAGAGCTTGAGTCTAAACTTTCTTGACACTACATATTGAGGTAGAATTGCCCCTGTGGCTGAATTCTCTAAGAGGTACAAAACAGGTGTTATAAAGTATATATCTGAAGTAACTTAGAGGTGGGACATGTGGCTCATTTATTACTCTTTTCAAGGACTATTCTAGCCATGGGACTGGGGTTGAGAGAGAGAGAAGAGAGAGTCCCAGGTAGCAAAACTCCCTAATTTACCCCTGGCAACTTTAAAATAAGAAATTCTACAACTGAGGGAAGCACCTGCTTTTGTTGCAAAAGTCAAATATTAATAGAGGTATAAATTACGGTGGAATGTTCTCAGTCGCCTCTCTAGCTGGGGGTTAGGATTATGTCTTGAGAAAGAGAGCACTAGAATGTTAACCTTAAACAAATAGACAGCCAGTTATTTCTCCATCAAAAATGCACTTATTCGGGACCAGCAAAGAATTGCAATTTGTGATCTGCAATCATAGCTAGCCACGTGCAAGTCCCAGCAGCAAAGGAAGGACAAACTCCATTACAGAGAGGAAGAGGAAGTTGGGAGGGCTATTGTAAACAGAGTCCATTGGAGGAGACTGGGAGTTCAAAGTGTAGTGGCTTTTAAGCGGCTGCATTGTGACAGTCTCTCATTGGCTGAGCTTCTTGGTTAAGAAGAGGAAGTCTTTCTTCTGCCTGTTGTGCTGTGTTATGAACATAGGGCATGAGAGCTCCCCCTTTTGGCCTCCTTACTCCATTTTAATGAGGTTTCTGTTTATTAGCTTCCACAAGACAAAGGCTAAAATAAAGGTAGACTGTTCAGCAACTCCATGCAACCAAACATTTAACGCAAGATCTTCTGCCCTGCAAAGGCATAGCCAAACAAGCCAGTCTATGGGAACTTAACTGAGTCCTCATTATAAGTCAGGATGCCCTAGAATTATAAATTTTCTTGGCTAGGGATCAGCCTGTATTTGGAAACAATAAAGTTCTATCTTTATGCACTTGGTGTCAGAGGCAATCCTGAACCCAATGTACCTTAACATTTGTTGAATACATCTGCTGTAAGCTGCTTACACAGCAGTGTGACAGATAAAGAAACACCAGAACTATTAAGAGGATGGACTGGATCTTATCAGTTAGACTGAAAGGTGTGCTTACATGAGCTCTGAAATGTTCCATAGTGTCTAACTTTTTATTTCTTTGATGTCTAAAAAATGTGATTCAGCATTCAAGCATGACTGATTTGGTATTTTTAAGCAGAGAGGAAAATCTGGTTCAATGTAAATATTAAGTATCATTGTTTATATAGGTCTTTTTATGCTGGGATTTGACCTGAACTTTTATCAAGTTGTGGGATGGGTTGTGAAGCAAGGTATGTCATTCTTTTGATCCTAAGCACTATCCTCAGAAATTTCATTTGCAGAATGAGTTTCATTTTCAAAGGACTTACTGTAAATAATGATAATAATAATAATAATAGCATTAACTTATTTCAATCTTTCATAAAGGCATAAAAAACATCTTAAAGAATTGTTTAATTTTCCTGGGGAGGTCCAATGCTCTTATTTTAGGTTATTATGCACAGAGATCATTAATATTTTTTTAAGTTAATTGACTTTTCATGCTGCAACTTTAGTTGCCACTATACAGATCTTCATTTTCAAGGAAAGGCCACTAGGGGTTATTTCCTCTAAGTTACATACCTGTAATTCCCGTAATAACCCAGTCAATCAATGGGAGCTCCTGAGCTATCACCTCTAGATTCAAGCAGGCTGACCTTCCATGGGCAGAGTTACTGTGTGATAAAACTATAACATTTATTTATACTCGATTATGTTATTTCTATAAAACATTTACTTATATTAAGATATTACATTTCAGCAATAAAAATAGCAAAGTTTCAACATTCCTACAAATGTGTTCATCAAATCAGTAAGAAAAAACATAAAAAACACAATAGATGAGAAAGGGCATGAATAAATCAACAGGTCACATAAGATAATTACTGAAAAAAACGTTCAACTTCACCAGACTTCAAACATGCCGAATAAAATGAAATAATATTTTAGCATATCATAATTAAACTGCCCAAAATAAATAATGATATAAAGTTTATAAAATTTAGAATAAATAATAAAATGAAAACAATATATTTTAAAGATTAGATCAAAGTTTAAAGGAATATAAATCCTTGGGCAAAATTGGAGAACATCTTTATTAACGTGTAACAATTATGAATCTTAATCCAATTCTTCTGTTCCCTACAGATATAAACAGGATGTTCTTTTTCTCAAATTTTAGAAGTCCAGAGTTCCTCAGTTGTTGGAGTTAAAATTTTACTGCACTTTTTCTTATTTTAATAGTTATCTATGATCTCAGCTTACTTCGACTTAGCTAGTGAAGTAATTCCCCAGAGTTTAACTCCCTTCGCTTCAGAGTTCTAACTTTTCCTTCCTTATAGGATTTGACACAAAGAGACCAAGGTTGAAGATGTCCTATATTTCCCAATACAACTTCCATGTGACGGCATTTTTCAAATCAGCGGAAAAATTTTCACTTCTGACCAGGTTTCTTTTTCATGCCCATTCTTCCTTTTTGAAGTCAGAGCTTGTTTAAATCCAAAGTCGCACTGTCTACTTAGGCTCACATTGCATTTTCCCGTGGTAATGAGTATAGCAGGCTTTAGCGCACTCATAAATCTACTTGTTACTGTTGTTGTTAATTAAAAGGATGTGCCCTTTTCATTTCAAAACAGACTGTAACATACATTTAAACAGATATATAAAATTGTTTCTTTCTGTCTACCAATTAAACTGTCCTCATAGTTGCTCAAAAGCATACATTTAATCACCTATAACATTTTCCTAACTCAGTGCTCCTAGAAAACAAATTGCAATATTTAGAAATTTCATCATATTTCTTAATGATATGATTATACTAAGCTTTTGATAAAACAAATAATGTTGCATATTTGGAAACAAATAAATATTTGTGATCCCACACTAGCTTACAAGACACTGTCAGTGACTGAAAATAAACTCTCTGTATTCTCAGTGGCTAAATTATTTTTTAAATTTTTATTTAGATTAGCACCTAATAATAAAATTAAAGATTCTAAAAAATAGTAAGTAAACTCGATATATTCTTCTGCATTTTTGGTTGAAATATTTTATTTTGACGGTTTCCTGTATTGATCAGGGGAAAAAAATTCTAATTTTGTTATAATAGGGAAAAAAATTACTTCTCCATCCTCATTTGCTGCTAACCTTTTCCTACCCATTATTATATCCACCTGCCTTGAAACGCCCTTGGGTTTTTTCTTCACATTTGGCATAGTCATTTTTAAGACCAACTCAAAGGTCCTATATGAACCCAACATTAACCACCAGATTTGAATCACTCATTGCACTATCTGTAATCTCCTAGGTCTTCATCCACACTTCTTTCTAAACACTTAGCATCTTTTATTGTAGTTCATCTCACATATGTTTGTATCTCCTTTTGGACTGTGAGATCCTTAAGGGCAAGTATCATAGTATCATATTGTGTTTACCTTTATATTTTCATGATCTGGCAAAGTAGCTGGTACAAAAAAAAGTGCCACATAGACTTTTAATGAAAAAATAAATCATTACAGAGCGGTTAAGACCTAGAAGGGAAGCAAATTACTTCTTCCTCTGAAACAGAAGAAAAGGAAGTTGTACATACATAGTATTGCTCCTTCATGGAGGCGCTTTCACCATTTCAAAGGTAAGGTGAAAAATCTTGGGAAGAAAACTAGTTCATCTGATTATGAATTTGTGTCCAAGGCATTCATACTCTTATTTTTTTTTTATTGTTTTCTTTTGTGAGGAAGATCAGCCCTGAGCTAACATCTGATGCCAATCCTCCTTTTTTTGCTGAGGAAGACTGGCCCTGAGCTAACATCTGTGCCCATCCTCCTCCACTTTATATGGGACTCCACCACAGCACGGCTTGACAACCGGTGCGTCGCGCACCCGGGACCCGAACCTGCGAACCCTGGGCCGCTGCAGCGGAGCGCGGGCACTTAACCGCTTGCACCACCAGGCCAGCCCCAAGGCATTCCTACTTTTAGTCTCGCCAAACTACAAATAGTTGTGAAGAGATTTCACAAGGTGTTCTTCAAGGAAGCAGGAATAAACAAAGAACAATACGATTCAGAAAATCAGAGAATAGTTTAATGGGATGATTAACATCCCATCCGTTATTGGACCAGGCTGTCCTGAGGAAGAACATACTTGGCGTAATCCTATTTTAGTACCAGGATTGAGGAACGAGAGTCTATGAAATCTTGAATGTCTGCAATATCCAAATGTACAGATATATTTTTCTTCTTCAAGGGCACTGAGTAGAGTCTTTATTTTGGCTTAAACTTCGGAGTGGGCTAGGAAGCTGTGATGTTATGATTTATAACAAAGTGCATATTTGATCTTCATCCCTGTTTCTGGCATAGAGCCCCTAAAACCCTTGGAATTTCCTAACGGATAAGAGTGATAACGATGCCTTTTGTTATGTTAATTAGGTGACTTTTGGAAAGCCTCTAAGTAACCTAAGGATGGGGGCTGGTTGCCAGGGGAACCAACCATGTGACCAGAGGGTTGGAACTTTCAGTCCCACTCCCCCCACCTCTGGGAAGGAGAGAGGAGCTGGAGATTGAGTTCAATCACTAATGGCCAATGATTTAATCAATCAGGCCTATGTAATGTAGCGTCTATACAAATCCAAAAGGATGGGAGTTTGAAGAGCTTCTGAGTTGGTGAACACGTGGAGATTTGAGGGGAGTGGCACGCCTGGAGAGGGCATGGAAGCTTTGCACCCTTTCCCCATACCTTGCCCTGTGCATCTCTTACATCTGGCTGTTCCTGCGTTATATCCTTTTATAATAAACTAGTTATCTAGTGAGTAAATGAGTTTCCTGAGTTCTGTGAGCTGCTCTAGCAAATTAATTGAACCCAAAGTGGGGGAGAGGTCTGATCTACAGCCAATCAGTCAGAAGCACAGGTAACAACCTGGGCTAGTGACTGGCCTCTGAATTGGGTTGGGGGCGGTTAGGAGGAGGCAGTCTCATAGGACTGAGCCCTAACCTGTGGAATCTGATGCTATCTCTGGGTAGATACTGTCAGAATCGAGTTGAATTGTAGTACATCTCACTGGTATCCCGATCATTACTTGTTGGTATGGGGAACCCACACACACACATACACACATATGCTGGAATTGGGTCCAGGAACCGAAAAAGAGAAGGTTTTTGATAAACTAGTTTTTATTCCTCTAGCTAGTCTGAAGCAATTCTCCAATACAAGCAATTGTAAAACTGTGCATATGTTTTGATCAGAGTAAGCAGAGTGTGAAAGTAAACATATACAGACTCCTGCTCCTGTTCTTCTCCAGACCCCTTCAGATTTTCCCTCTTCTGTAAACCAATCCGTCTTCAGATACGTGTTAATATCATCAATTAGGCTCTAGTTCATTTCATATTTAATCATATTTTAAACATATAGATTTGCTAATTTAATTAATTATATGAAGGTTTTAGTGATTTAGCTCTTTGAATTTCACCTTATTTTTCCTAGTTCTGAGATCATCTCATTCCAGCCTTCAGTACACTGCCTCTAATTCTCAGTGGATTACATTAATTGTATCTGTACAAGCCTAATGTTATAAGCCTTTGTGGAGACCAACTGGACAAAAACAAGGTCCTTAGGCAACGCTCATAACCATTACCTGCAGTCAGTCAACTCCATTCTTGCTGAAGGGGAAGATTTTTGCAAAACCTAACAATGCCCATGTTAGGCAGCTTGTTCAGCAACGCTGAAGTGTAGAACATCCAGTCATTATTAATTGAGGAGTCTTTCAAGATTTATTTGTTCAGCCTGGACTTTCTAACCCTTGGAATTTTCTAATGTATCATGGAGACACTGTTTTCTGGGGTTCCAGATAAGGTAGCAGGCTTTTTATATTATATTAGCCATAAAAGCTACAGAAGATAAATTCTTTCAAAAACCTCTACATGGTTTCCCTTGGAGTAATCCTTGATCCTCTCCTTCTCTCACAGCCCACACTTAATCTTTAGGAAATCTTGATAGTTCTGCCTTCAAAATATGTCAGAATCTGACCACCTCTCATTCTTCCCCCCTCCCACAGCAATGCTGGCATTGATCTAGGCCACCTTGAATTATTACACTCTGAATTACTATAATCGCCTCTAAACTGCTCTGTTTCTGTCTTTTCTCCCCTATGGTCTATCCTCAACACAGAAGCCACAGAGATCATTTTAAGTCTGCTCTTCTCTGCTCAAAACCCTGCAGAGGTTCTCTATTTCATTCGGAGTAAAAGTCAAAGTCCTTACAGTGGCCCCCAAGGCCCTACATGGTCCACGCCCCCACCTCACCTCCCACATTACCTCTCTGACCTCTTTCCCTGGCTCATTCCACCTAAACTACATTGGCCTCCATGCTGTTCTTCAAACATATCAGCCATCCAGCCACTTAGGACCTCCACATTGGCTGTGCCACCCACCTGCAATTATCATTTACCTCCTTCAAGTCCATCCTCAATATCACCTCTTCAATTGGGTTACATGATCACCCTATTTAAAATGGCAACTTCTTCTTCTCCCTGGCACTATTGATTTTGCTTATCTTGCTCTATCTTCTCTTTCTCATAGCACTTATCATTTAATAAACTAAATAATTAACTTATTTGTTATGTTTATTGTTTGTCCACCATCTCTACAATATAAGCTCTTTGAGAGCAGATATCTTTGTCTGTTTTGTGCACTGACATCTCAGCCACCTAGAACAGTGTCTGGCACATAGTAAGTGTACAACAAATACTTGTTGAATGAAAGGATGAATGAATTGCTAATAGGAAAATATTTCTGTTATCAGCTGAGTCAGTTAAGGATTTAGAGTTCAGATGCATATAATAGAAACATGACTACTGTGACTTATATAGGAGTTAATTTTTCTCATGTAAAGTAGGCAGTTCCAGTTAGTACCATATTTCTTATGCCTTTCCACCCCATGATCCTTAGCATGGGGTTCCTTACTCACATCCTTAAGAAGGCTGTTTCACTTTCAGGCACTGTCCACTGAGTCTGGCCCTTTACTGGATTCCCTGTCTAATGACTTCTGATTATATCCTATTGGCCAGAACCAGAACACATGGCCATTCATAGTTGCAAGGAAAATTTTGAAGTGTCTATATTTCGAAATGGACACATTGCAGCCCATAATGGAAGATTAGAGTTAATACATATAAATGCTTAGAACAATGCATGGTGTAGAGTAAATGGCATGTACATGTTAGTCATTACTGTTACCTTTGTCTTTTATTTTTTAAATTCTGAAAGTGTTCTGTGAATACTTAGCCAATGATGAAAGCAATATATTGTAATATGACTATATTGAATTAATACAGTTAATATATTAAAGCCTTTCATTGTTAAATAAAAGAATGATTAAAGTGGTTAAAATGAATTTGCTTTAAAGAACAAAATTAACAGTAGGATCTTGGAGTTTAATTACGCAAAAAAATCTACAAATTTAAATGCTACTTTGTTCTGAATGAGGTTCAAGTTCACACAGATAAAATCATACTTATGTATGTTTTCCCAAATATTGCTGATTCACTTATGTCTAAATACCTATTATGTGACAAGCACTGTTCTAGGCACTATTCTACACTCTGTGGACAAAACAATAAATGGGCAAAAAGGTGTTTCCAGAGTTTACATTCTAATGATCATGAACAAGGAGTTTATAATATTAAAAAGCCCTTCCCAACCCTTCTAATGACTTCTTGAATTAATTTATCTAATACCTGAATAATAAGGGAACTGCTCTAAAGTAAACAACTTATTTAAAAGTAAGTTGCTCTATGTCATAAAACTTAAAGAATATTATGCAAAGTGCATTTTTCTTCTTCACTTTTAAAATATAAGCAGGCTATTTTTTCCATATCTGCATGATGTACTTGCACATTTATGCTAATTCTTAAGAAAGTTGTTTTGTTTTATTTTTTGCTTTGGTGTACCAGTCCTAGCATAAATTTATTTTATTTCATTCACGTCTGCAAACATTTTAAATGTAAAGAGCCTATTGGTCTAGACCTAGTGAATTTATTTATTTCTAAAATTATTTTGCAGAGTCACAAATATTAAGTACAATTCTTTTAAATTACTCACAGATACATAGGATGAGTTTAGTGAGTGAGGAGAAAATTGAAAAAGGTCACTACATTTAAAAGGTCATCATTGTGAATTTGTTACTATTTGAAACTGATCTAAAGCCATTTTCTGTCTGAGGTTCGGTCAAGACTCTAGAATGGGAAACAAACATTTGGGAAGGAAATACGCAACACATCTCAGAAATCCTATGAGAAAACTTTCAAGAAAATATTTATTTCAAAATACCATGTTCCTATATGCCGGTGGGGAATGGTCCCTACAAAAGTCTGTTACCTGGCTCTCAGAGACTCAGGGTCACTTCCTAGTCCCCACTTCGACCCCAGGCTGCCTGGGGACCACTCCTAACACAACAGCCTCTACTTTGGGCTCAGTCACTTCAGGCCTGAAAATTGCTGCTCCCTGTTGTAGATCTATTTGGTGGAGATGGAAGGAGCGGTCTCTGCCCTCTTTTCATTTATGAACTGGCTGTATGCAGTTTCTGCTCATTTTTTTCCCTTTGCCCATGATAAAAGCAAAGAGGTAAAGAAAAAAAAAAAACAAAGAAGAAGGCTCAATCAAAAATGTAGAATAAGGCTAATGGCCCAATTAGGTTATGTTGTTAGATTTAAATCTTGAAATAACGTCAGAAAGTCTGAAGAATTGGTTAACCTATTACCTTTTCCCCAAACTGTTCACAAAATTGCAGTGTTTTAGTCATTGTTGTAAATCCTAACCTTTTCAGGCAAGGAGTTCAACAACAGTAACAATGCTGTAAATAGCCACAATTCTTTTTCTCTTTTGTCCAAAAGAGTCATCGCCTAAATAACATACATATCTAGTCTGTCCATTCTGCTTGAGGTGGAAATAAACTTTTGCAAGATACTTGACCCTTTTGGCACTAAATTTTGTGGAGATCCAATAAATAATACATATATCCATATCTCTACTATTTCCAATTAGGACACAGGTGTGTATGTGAGTGTGTATGTGTGTGTGCCTGTGTATCTGTGTGTCTGTGTGTTTAAGGATAATTGAAAACTATCAGAAATAATAAGAAAATTCATAAGTCCATGGGGTACACAATTAACACTAAAAATAAACAGCTTTCCAATATTCAAGCAATAACCAGATAGAAACTATACGGGAAGAAATGATCACGTTTATAAGAACAATAAAGAGACAAAATATCTAACTATAAACTTACAGGAAATATACAGAATCTACATGCTTAAAACTTTAAAACTATACTAGGGAATAGTTAAAAAGATTTAAAGAAATTATAATATACACTATGCACTTGTATACAAGGGAGACAATATTATAACGATGCCATTTCTCCTCTAAATTACTCTATAAGTTAAATGCAATGACAATTAAAACACCCAAAGGATTTCTTCTTCAACTGGACAAAATTATGCTAAAGATCATCTGGAAAAGTAAGCATGCAAAGATAGTTAAGAAAATTCTAAAAGGGAAGAATGGAAGGGGCTAGCCCTACTAGCTCTTAAGACACCATGTAACTTCCATAATTAAACAGTTTGGGAGCTTGAGAAGAAATAGATAAATGGAACAGAAGACAAGAAATAGAGCACAATTATGTGACATGATAGAGGTGTTAGCTAATGCTACTGTGGTAATCATATTGCAACATATAAATGTATCAAATCAACACCTTGTACGCCTTAAACTTACACAATGTTATAGACATACAATGATATCTCAATTTTTAAAAAAGCACAATACATAAAGAGATTTCCTTTATGTTAAACTTGTGTTTCAAATCAATCTGGAAGAATTTCTGTATGGTGAAAACTAAAATTATAACTACAAAGAAAGTCAAACAATACATAAGGAAAAAATATTTGTAACATAAAAAAGGATTAATTTCTTTAATTTGTAAAGAACTCACATAAATCAATAAGAAAAAGATGGTCATTTTGGGAGAAAGAAAGAGAGAAGAATAAACCTGATTTTATTTTTCTGGAAGAAAGCAAGAAAATGGCACATATCTCTGAAGATATGACCAAAAAAACTGGGTTGTGAGTGAAGATGTGTGGAGGGAGATGGAAGAAGGAGGGTTTCACCTTTCAGTTTCCTTCTTTCTCTACAACATGAATTTTTCTAGTCATATTCATGTATTTATTTATTTAGCAGGTCAACATATTACCTGGATGATGGAATTTTAGGCCGATATTTATTTTCATTATTTTATTTATCTATGTTAAAAATAAAACGCAAATTATTATTTTAAAATTTTAAAGAAATTGCACTATAATGTCTGTAATTTACTCCAGAATACTCCAGTGAGATATATGAGTTTCATTTTAATTTTACCCTAGGAGCAGGTAGTTATCATTTGAAGTGTCCTAATCAGGAACATATACTTCATGGGTGGTTAGTTAGCTTTGAATAGTTCTAACCAAAGCCTACAATCCAGATGCTGTTATACCAGCGTTTCAAGTATCTTTATCTCCAATCAACACCAGAGGCTTTGTTACATGTTAGAAAGGATTTTTCACTGGTGAAATGAATGGTGCTTAAGATGTATGCATTGGCTAGAAATATTGTACACATTTTCCCACCTTTGAATGAATAGCCTAGTATCTAGGCAGTCCAATATCCTACACCTTTTAGAATAAAGCCCTGGTTTAGGATTATGAATAAATTACTTGACTGCCTAATGGAAGATTTTGTCACCTGACTCTAACTAAAAGTTTAGCTATATTTGATATTGAAATGTAGTCACATTCATCTGTATTGAAACTTGTATGCAAGGATCTGTCAGAGTGCCTAAAATGATGCAGTGCACAGAGCAGATTGTATGACTTTTTTCCAATAAACAGTACTATGTAATGTTCATATACATTTGTGGCAAATTTTGTCTTACTTTCATTGTAACTATCACCTTATGGTGAAGTTATGGAGGAGAAGACCTAAAGCCCTCACCTAGCTTTTATTGGAGGTCACTCCACATATCTACACAAAAATTTTATTATGAATGATGAAATTACCTTAGGTCGATTTGCAACAAATTTATAAAAGGGACAATAGGGGTGGGAACTTTGAGAAGCAGAAATCTTGGAAACAATCTCCGGATGGTATCCTGCCTCCCAATTATCATACCCGGTCTCCAGAAATATAGACAGAATTTGAAAGGTAAGATTTAATCATTGCCTTGATGTGGGTCATTATATTTCTTTATTAAACTTACAGAGACAGCTCCCACCCCTGCCCTCTGCCCCGTTTCCTGTGTCATCTGGGATCACTATTATATTCCCAATTCTCCGCCTCAATGACCCTCTTTGCCAGGTGTATTATCCACTTTTCTCTGGAGATATGCTAAGTATTCTGCTGGTTTCTCAATTTGCAATATCCAAGGCCTTGTTTAGGACCTTTGATAATTCTGTTAAAAGCCCTGACAAAATCTACTGATTGCAAAAAATTCTGAATAGAGTCCTTCATAATGTAAATTTGTCTGTTTTCATGCTGGGTGTCCAGACTTAGCATTGCCAGGCTACCTGTTTTATCTGAAATAATAGTTGCACATTTGGACAAAGATAATTTTCTTGCCAATTTTACTTTTTGGACATGTGTTACTTTTTAATTCTCCATACAAAAATTTAAGTCATCTAATCCTTTATATCATTTATTAATCAACTCTTGGAATTTTACCCTATTTCAGTCTAAGTTTTTTTTTAAGTTTAATGTAGTCTCAAGAATAGTTCACATAAATTTGAATACCCTGCCTTTGCAAATCTAAATCTTCTGTGTACTTGATGGATGGTTTCAGTCTTGATATCACTCTAGCATTATAAATTTAAATTATATTCAGAATTTCTCAGTCTCATAATATCTTTCCCTATGTCCTTTAACAAAACTCTAACTCAAAATATTAATATCACATTCTTTAATCCTCAAACAAGATGCCACCTTCTACATTGTGAATTAACTCTTTAGTTGGGAAAAATTACCAACCAAATTTAATTCTTTTCATCTGGAAATGGTTCACTCCACATCTTGCCATGAATTGTACACTATGCTCTCAGATCAGTTGATACCTGTGAGGTCTAACAATTACTAGAAACACAAAATCTGCTAAAGATTTGAGATGTGTGGTTTAATATCCTATTTTTGGAAGTAAAGTGTATTTCCCAGAAAGTTTAGCAAGTTGCTCAGTTATCCAGCAAGTTAGTGTCAACATTGAAGCCAGAACTCAGATTTCCCCCAAGGATACCACACCACTTCCTCATTCAATTGTCTGATTCACTAAGGTTTTTTTCCTGAAAGCCAACATTTCAGCAGCAGAGAGTATGATGAAATTAAAATAAAATCTATATGGAAATTTCAAGCTCCAGTGTTTAGATCTAGACAAATATCCTAAGGAACAGCAACATTAATTCTTTAACACTTTTTAACAACAACAACAAAAATCCTATCTCTTTTATGTTTTCTCCTTATATTCCCAGATTACAGGAGCTGCGGAGGGGGCTGCCCTTATTTCTCTTTGATCCCTTTGAAGATACATAAATAAGAATAAAAATAAGCATCCTTAAGATCTTGCTCTGATTGAGCCATTTCTAAAACATCCTTTTCACGTTCCCTTCTCTGTGTAATAATTTTGCTTCTAACCCTAAAACTGTCAACTTCCTTCCCTGTCTTTTTTTTCAACTTTACACGAATTGACAAAGGATGAACAGATAGGTCCATAAATAAGTGAGAATGTAAAGTGAGTTCTTCCATCCTGGAGCCAAGATAATTTTTCAGTTATAGACATTCAGTGCTTTCTCATAATTGGCAAAGAATCTGAATGGTACTGTGTCTAAATGAATAATTGACTCCACAGCATCAGGAAGTATGGTGATAATACGGGGTATGCTACCCAAAAAAGAAAGAGTTTTATGTCTACTAAATTATGTATGAAATCTAACATCTGTTAGAGCCATTCAAGATGCAAAATAACTTAGTTAAGATCCACAATAACTTAGAAATGTCTAAATATTGTTGAATATTGTCGATTACATTTTAAAAGATTTAACCTGGCATTTTCTTGTTTTCTTTGACCATATGCTTTGTATTGCGCTTTTTAGTACCCCTCTCTAAAAAATACAAGATATTTTTGCTATCCAACTGCACTGTCAATGCAATCCCATTTCTCATTCTTAGTTCTCAGTTCTCATTTTTATTGTGTAGTTTTTTTTTTTTAATTCAAGTACCAGAAATAAACATTTAACATTTGCAAACAGAGAGCTCTATCTGTGTTCCTACATGCATGGGACATGATACACTTAGAGAAATGATTATCAAAGAGACATGTTTACAAATGAATTCAAATATGAGGAAATGAAAGACATCAATTTTAAAATGATTTTTATTTTTTTGAGGAATCTCTGTGATCAGCTTCTATGAACCTTTCTTTCCTCATCTATAAAACTGGGATGCTAAAATACATAATCTAAGATCTAATTATAGGAAATTTAAGTGGCCACTTCAATGTCTATCCCATGACATATCATAGTAATATAATCAGATAATAATGTGGCCCAGCAATTTGGTAGCCAGCAAATGCATCTCCCCTTTCATACTGCATACCTAAACTCAGGTTTTTAATAAACATTCATTTTCAACAGGCCCATAAATTTCTAATTGTGAAGTTTTTTTCACTATGGTGGCAGGTCTACAGAAGAATGAAGCCATAGCCTCTTTAATTATAAAATCACAACACATGTGACATGATAGACACTGTGGTAAACCTAGTTAACTTACTATAAAGTATTCAGGATTTTAAAGACAAAATAAAGTGGACATTCTCTGAAGTCACAGTTGCCTAATACATTTAAATGCCCCTTTTTCCCCCTTAGATTTTAAACTGTTTCCTTTATGTGGCTAAAACTAGATAAAAACTGACAACAAGTCAGCATTATGCTGTGCCATATAATGGAACACTAAGTGACATATCATACGTTGCTATTATAAAATTATATAAAATCAACTACAGTGTTAGGTTATAGATTCTTGTGATAAAATGGTTTTTTGCTTACCAACACTAGCAATACAGCCATAAGAACTAAACTGAAAAAACTAAAAACATCCACCCTTACCAGGAGTAAACACAGGAATGATGGTGAAAGATTCCTTACTCTGTTTGTCTAATGTTTGGATTTCAGTTGGACATTATATGAAGCCAAAGTAAGTTTGATGCCACATTTTGAAATATACTATGATTGAGATATTGCATTTCACTCTCAGGTTTTCCACTTTCCTAGAGAATTTCAGAATCATTCAGGAAATCTTATGACTCAGGTCCTATCTTCTTATCTGTGAAAATGAATAATCTTAAAATATAAAGTGAAAGGAGAGGAAGAGAAAATTTAAGGAAAAAAATAGTATTATCTGGTCAAAGAGTTCTAAATAGCTATTAGTTATAAACCCTAGTAATTAACATTATGAGTTTAATAATAAACAGTCAAGAAGATTTCAATCTTGATGTATTAAACTGCTCAGGCTGCCATATCAAAGTACCACAGACTGGATGGCTTAAACAACAGAAATTTATCTTCTCACAGAAGAAGTCCATGATCAAGGTGCAGGCAAATTCGGTTTCTGGTGAGAGCTCTCTTCCTGGCTTGCAGAGGACCGCCTTCTCAATATGTCCTCACATGGCCTTTCCTCTGTGTGGGTGTGCAGAGAGAGAGAGAAAGAGATTTGGTGTCTCTTCCTCTTCTTGAAAAGGATACCAGTTCTATTGGATTAGGGCCCCACTCTTATGAACTCATTTAAACTTAATTACCTCCTCAAGGCTTATGTCCAAGTACAGTCACATTAGGGGTTAGGGATTTAACATGAGAATTTTGTGGGGACACAATTCAGTCCATAATACTTGGTATTCATTGAAAATCTCTCAAAATATTGGTTTCTCTACTTCAGGTCAAGCTAGGAATAATTGGTATAAGATGTTTATTAATTGTGACAATCACAAGTTTATTCTTAATTAGCAAGAACATCTCAGCGTTCTCATATTATGATTTTATCCTTTACCCCTAGGAAAAACAATACAGGAGCATTATAACACAATCTAGTAGGCAATTTATGTTGAAATGAGAGTTTGGCTACTCTCTTCTTTAAATAATCTCAGACCTCTCTACTGGGACCATGCCTTTCATAATTCTCATTATGTCATAAAGAGGGATTATAGGAAGAGGGTATATATAGGGAAATTTGTCCTTATGATAATGGTAACAGTACTGTAATAGCAGAGTAGCTAGTATTAGACTAAATCTCTTATAGATATTAATTACAAACTCTGGGAAAAAATACATACATACGCACACTATTTGAAGGTGCTGTAGACTAATCAAAAGCAAGCAGGAACTAATGAGGAGTTTGACCCTTGGAAGAAGAAGGAAATTGCACTCAATAGGTCATATTTATATTTTTCCCCCTGAGGATATGAAGCAATGAGAACATAAACAGAAAGCCACAGTCTTACTTCCTTAAGTATCAGAGGACGGAATTTGGGGCTTCCAAGGTAACTGGTAATTTAGGTGGTAAATCCAGAAAAGAGAGGTCTATAGAAGGCAAGCCCCCAAAGTCTTGATACAAACTACCTTCAAACCCTTGGGTAACCCCCAAATTGCACATGTCTAGAGCAGACACCAAAGAGACTAGGGAAAAGAAACAGCTGGAAGGTTAAAAAAAACTGGGCAAGCAAACCTCAAGGTAACCACTAAACAAATAATCAAAACAAAACCACATATGATAAACAAAGAGAAAACTAGAAGAGTCATAAGACAGAACAACCAAACTGAATTGGCAGTCCAAAACAAATGGGACAAGAAACAAAGGAAATGCAAAAGAACCAGAAAATAAGTGACAAAACAGCAACATTAAGCCCTCATATATCAATAATTACCCTAAATGTAAATGGATTGAACTCTCCAATCAAAAGATACAGAGTGGCAGGATGGATTAAAAAGCAAGACCCAACAATATGCTGCCTTCAGGAAACACATCTTAGCACTAAAGACAAGCACAGGCTCAGAGTGAAAGGATAGAAGACAATACTCCAAGCTAATGGCAAACAAAAGAAAGCAGGTGTTGCCATACTCATATCAGACAAAGTAGATTTCAAGATAAAACAGGTTAAGAAAGACAAAGAAGGGAAATATATAATGATAAAAGGGACACTCCATCAAGAAGATATATCACTTATAAATATATATGCACCCAACATAGGAGCACCAATGTACATAAAGCAACTATTAACAAACCTAAAAGGAGAAATCAACAACAACACAATAATAGTAGGGGATCTTAACACCCCACTTACAGCAATGGATAGATCATCCAGACAAAAAGTCAATAAAGAAATAGTAGACTTAAATGAAAAACTGGACGAGATGGACCTAGTAGACATATACAGAGCACTCCATCCAAAAACAGCTGACTACACATTCTTCTCAAGCACGCATGGAACATTCTCTAGGATAGACCATATGTTGGGAAACAAAGCAAGCCTCAATAAATTTAAGAAGATTGAAATCATAACAAGCATCTTTTCAGACCATAAGTCTATGAAACTGGAAATGAACTATGAAAAAAAAACTGGGAAAGTGACAAAAATGTGGAGATTAAACAACATGCTACTGAACAACCAATGGATCATTGATGAAATTAAAGGAGAAATCAAAAACTATCTGGAAACAAACGAAAATGATAATATGCCATATCAAACCATATGGGATGCAGCAAAAGCGGTCCTGAGAGGGAAACTCATAGCGATACAAGCCCACCTTAACAAACAAGAAAAAGCCCTAATAGGCAACCTTAAATTACACCTAACAGAACTAGAAAAAGAAGAACAAACAAAGCCCAAAGCCAGCAGAAGGAGAGAAATAATAAAAATCAGAGCAGAAATAAATGAAATTGAGACCAAAAAGCAGTAGAAAGGATTAATGAAACAAAGAGTTGGTTCTTCGAGAAGATAAACAAAATCGACAAACCCTTAGCCAGGCTTACTAAGAAAAAAAGAGAAAAGGCTCAAGTAAATAAAATTAGAAATGAAAGAGGATAAATTACAACGGATACCACGGAAATACAGAGGATTATAAGAGAATACTATGAGAAATTATATGCCAACAAATTGGACAATCTAGAAGAAATGGATAAATTCTTAGACTTATACAACCTCCCAAAATTGAACCAAGAAGAAATGGAGAATCTGAATAGACCAATAACAAGTAAAGAGATTGAAATAGTAATCAAAAACCTCCCAAAAAATAAAAGTCCAGGACCAGATGGCTTCTCCAGTGAATTTTACCAAACATTCAAAGAAGATTTAATACCCATCCTTCTCAAACTATTCCAAAAAATAGAGGAAGATGGAACACTTCCTGAATCATTCTACGAGGCCAACATCACCCTGATACCAAAACCAGACAAAGACAATACAAAGAAAGAAAATTACAGGCCAATATCGCTGATGAACATTGATGCAAAAATCCTCAACAAAATATTGGCAAACCGAATACAACAATACATTAAAAAAGATCCGACACCATGATCAAGTGGGATTTAGACCAGGGACGCAGGGATGGTTCAACATCTGCAAATCAATCAACGTGATACATCACATCAACAAAACAAAGAATAAAAATCACATGATCATCTCAATAGACGCAGAGAAGGCATTTGACAAGATACAACATCCATTTATGATAAAAACTCTCAATAAAATGGGAATAGAAGGAAAACACCTCAACATAATAAAGGCCATATATGACAAACCCACAGCCAACATCATACTCAACGGGGAAAGACTGAAAGCCATTCCTCTGAGAACAGGAACGAGGCAGGGCTGCCCACTCTCACCACTCCTGTTCAACATAGTACTGGAGGTTTTGGCCAGAGCAATTAGGCAAGAAAAAGGAATAAAAGGAATCCAAATAGGTAACGAAGAAGTGAAACTCTCACTATTTGCAGATGACATGATTGTATATATAGAAAACCCTAAAGAATCTGTTGGAAAACTATTAGAAACAATCAACAACTACAGCAAAGTTGCAGGGTACAAAATCAATCTACAAAATCAGTTGCATTTCTGTATGCTAATAATGAACTAACAGAAAGAGAGCTCAAAAGATAATACCATTTACAATTGCATCAAAAGAATAAAATACATAGGAATAAATCTTACCAAGGAGGTGAAGGACCTATACAATGAGAACTACAAGACATTATTGAAAGAAATCCATGATGACATAAAGAAATGGAAAGATATCCCATGCACGTGGATTGGAAGAATAAACATAGTTAAAATGTCTATATTACCTAAAGCAATCTACAGATTCAGTGCAATCCCAATCAGAATCCCAATGACATTCTTGACAGAAATAGAAAAAGAATACTAAAATTTATATGGGGCAACAAAAGACCCGAATAGCTAAAGAAATCCTAAGAAAAAAGAACAAAGCAGGAGGCATCACAATCCCTGACTTCAAAACATACTACAAAGCAATAGTAATCAAAACAGCATGGTACTGGTACAAAAACAGACACACAGATCAATGGAACAGAATTGAAAGCCCAGAAATAAAACCACACATATATGGACAGCTAATTTTCGACAAAGGTGCTAAGAACATGCAATGGAGAAAGGAAAGTCTCTTCAATAAATGGTGTTGGGAAAACTGGACAGCCACATGCAAAAGAATGAAAGTGGACCATGTGCTATCGCCATTCACAAAAATTAACTCGAAATGGATCAAAGACCTGAAGGTGAGACCTGAAACTATAAAACTCATAGAAGAAAATATAGGCAACACACTATTTGACATTGGTTTAAAGGAATCTTTTCGGACGACATGCCTACCCAGACTAGGGAAACTAAAGAAAAAATAAACAAGTGGGACTTTATCAGATTAAAGAGCTTTTATAAGACTAATGAAACCAGAATCAAGATGAACAGACAACTAACCAGCTGGGAGAGAATATTTGCAAAACATACATCTGACAAGGGGTTGATCTCCATAATATATAAAGAACTCACACAACTGAACAACAAAAAAACAAACAACCCGATCAAAAAATGGGCAAAGGAAATGAAGAGACACTTCTCCAAGGAAGATATACAGATGGCCAATAGGCACATGAAAAGATGCTCAACATCACTAATCATCAGGGAAATGCAAACCAAAACAACACTAAGATACCACCTCACACCCGTTAGAATGGCTATAATCACCAAGACAAAAAACAACAAATGTTGGAGAGGATGTGGAGAAACAGGAACCCTCATACACAGCTGGTGGGAATGCAAATGGGTGCAGCCTCTATGGAAAACGGTATGGAGATCCCTCAAAGAATTAAAATTAGAGATGCCCTATGATCCAGCCATCCCACTACTGGGAATCTATCCAACGAACCTGAAATCAACAATCCAAAGAGGCTTATGCACCCCTATGTTCATTGCAGCATTATTCACCATAGCCAAGAAGTGGAAGCAACCTAAGTGTCCCTCAACTGACGATTGGATTAGGAAAATGTGGTATATATATACAATGGAATACTACTCAGCCATAAAAAAAGACAAAATTGTCCCATTTGCAACAACATGGATGGGCCTGGAACGTATTATGTTAAGTGAAATAAGCCAGAAAGAGAAAGACAAACACTGTATGATCTCACTCATATGTGGAATATAGACCAACACATGGACAGAGAAAACTGGACTGTGGTTACCAGGGGCAGTGGGGGTGGGGGGTGGGGGCTGGGCACAAGGGGTGAAGGGAGTCATATATATGGTGATGGACAAACAAAAATGTACAACCCAAAAATTTCACAATGTTAGAAACCATTAAAACATCAATAAAAATGGAAAAAAAAAAAAAACTGGGCAAGGAATGAGGTTGTTGACTACCTTGGGAAAAAGGGAGTTTGAAGTTTGAGTCCAGTCAAAGTTGAGGGGGATTGGTAAACACCTCAAGCTTTCCACTGAAATCCCAGAACAATCAAGATTGTTGATAAAAAGACTACTTTCTAGGAATAAATCATATATCCTAAGACTAAGGGCAAAACTAATTCCTAAGATTATAAAAAAAACTTTCCCTAACAAAGTATAAAAATCAAGCCTTCACAAATTCATGCTGATTACCCAGTAACTTAATTACTTGGTCACACAACGATCAACACTTCTCAGAGAGATATAATGAAATCCAGAATCTTTACAATGTATCATCCATAATATCCAGCCTGCAATCAAAAAGCACTAGACATGGCAAGAAATAAAAGAGTCTAACTCCTTGCCAAAAGAAAAAAAGAGTTAATAGAAAGAGATCTCAAGTTGACCTAGATGTTAAAATTAGCAGGCAAGGACTTTAAAGAAATAATTATGAAGATGTTCATGACTTTAAAAAAAGGCGAGCAGAATGAGTGAACAATGGACAAATATCAGCGGAGAAATGAAACTACATAAAAGAATCAAATGGAAGTTCTAGAACTGAAAAATACAATAAGCATATGAAATAGGGCTCAACTTCATTAGTCATCAGGAAAATGCAAATTAAACACACAATGAAATGTCATTTCACATCCTTAGAATAACTAAAATTTAAAAGATGACAATACCAAATGTTGGCAAGGATGTGGAGCAACTGGAACTTTCAGACATTGCCAGTAAGAGTGTAAAATGATACAGCCACTTTGGAAAAAAGTTTTGGCAGTTTCTTATAAAGTAAAGTATATAGCTACCCTATTACCTAGCATTTCCATTCCTAGATATTTATTCAAGAGAAATGAAAACATATGTCCACACAAATACTTGAAAACAAATGTTAATAGCAGAAATAACTCAAATGACCACCAGCAGATGAATAAACTAATTATGATCTATTTACACCATAGAATACTACTCATCAATAGAAAAAGAATGTACTGTTGTGCAACAACATGAAAAAATATGAATGATATTATGTTGTTTGAAAGAAGCTAGACACAAAGGAGCACATACTGTGTGATTCCTTTTATAAGAAGCTCAAGAACAGGCAAACTATCCCTATAGTGATATAATCAGAATATCAATTGCATATGGTGAGTGGAGATTGACCAGAAGGGGAACAATGTAACTTCCTGGAGTGAGGAAAATATTCCAAATCTTGCTTGAATTGATGCTTATATGGCTGTATTCAACTATTGTAACTCACCAAATTGTGTGTATATTTTACCTCAATAAAAATGGTATCAGAAAGTATCTATCAACTACATATTCACTTGTAAAATTTCAATTCCTCAACACCATTAGAGAACATGGACCTATTGCATATAATTATTTTCCATGAAAAGTTACCACTGTATATAGTTCTTCTTGCAATCAAATATAAATATTAAATATAGAAAGCAATAAGAATACAAAAAAAAAAGAACAAGAAATTTTCCAATCTTACAAAACAGTGCTTACTAGGGAAACGGAAACTACCAAAGATATTTTCTGTTCCTTGTTAAAACTCTTTTTGCCTTCAGGATTCAAATTTACATTCTAAGTGGGAGAGAATTAAAATTGGTCCACCCCTTTAGAATGGATTCTATGCTTGGCTAAGCAGAATAAATCATTATAACATGGCATTTTATATTACATATTCATTTTATCCCAAAATCTTGTAAGTTAAAAAGAAATAGTGACACATTGAAAAGCTAATTTACACTCTGATAGAAAAAGTTGTCATGAGAGGTTCATGGTTAAAAAAAAAGTCAATAAGGAGTGTATCATCCTAAAGTAATGATTCTCAACCCTAGCTGTACATTAGAATCACTTTGGCAGATTTTAAAATACTGTATACTGGGGCCGGCCCGGTGGCTTAGCGGTTAAGTGCACGCACTCCGCTGCTGGCGGCCCGGGTTCGGATCCCGGCGCACACCGATTCACCGCTTGTCCGGCCATGCTGAGGCGGCATCCCACATACAGCAACTAGAAGGATGTGCAACTATGACATACAACTATCTACTGGGTCTTTGGGGAGAAAAAGGGAGAAAAAGGAGGAGGATTGGCAATAGATGTTAGCTCAGGGCCGGTCTTCCTCAGCAAAAAGAGGTGGATTGGCACGGATGTTAGCTCAGGGCTGATCTTCCTCACACGAAAAAATAATAATAACAAAAAATAAAATGAAATACTATATACCAAGGCTTAAGCCACACTAATTGAAGCAGAATCTTTGAGGTATTATTCTCACTGAAATATGAACTTCATGAGGAAAGGGTTCTTTTTCTTTTTTTTTGCTCATTCTTATAACCCCAGAGCTTAGACACTGTCTGTCACATAGGAGGCTCTCAATATTTGATGAATGAATGAATAAGGGATAAATTAGTTATTACAAGCCAAGGAACAAATTTGTTCTTGTACATAATGGCAGAATTCCTCAAGATGATGATGCAGAGCACAGCAATGTGAAGCTTTACAAAAATGTTTGATGATTTGTGTTCATTTTAGCTGAAAATTACTAAGCATTCATCAAGTATTTTCTATAGATCAGGAAATATGCTCAAGTGAGGTATACAAATGTGAGTAAGACATAGTCCTGCATTTGAGAAGCTCCCAGTCGGTTAGGGATTAGTGGTAAAGAGACAGTCTAGCATGTAAACATTCATTGATTTATTCATTAATTCAACACTTATTTATTAAGCACTTACTATGTGCCATGCATATATGTGCCAGGATATGCTGTGGCAAACAAAGAAAATGATACCTGTCCTCAACGATCTTACTGTCTAGTGAAGGAGAAAGATAATAAACAGGGAAATAAATAATTATAATTTGTGATAAATATTATGAAGGAAATGATTATAATGTTGTGATGGAAAATTTTGGTCAGGTAGAGGGCACTATTTTGTATTGGATGATCATAAAATACCTCTCTAGGGAGGAAACATTTGTGTTGAGACTTTAATGATGAGAAGAAGCCAAGAATGCAAAGTGCATAGAGAGTTTCTAGCAGAGGAAATAACACATTCAAAATACCTGAGGCTGGAAAGAACTTGGTATAAAGGACCTGAAAGAATTTAATGGCTGGAGCATAAATGGAAAGTAGAACAAGTTGAAAGTGGAATAATAGGTGGTGTTATTAAATTCACAGCCTGGTAGGCCATGGTAGAGAGTTTGGATTTTATTCTAAGTGCAATATGAATCCATTAAATGGTTTTAAGCAATAAAATGGCATGATGCAATTTATATATTTAACAGATTATTCCTTTTTCCAAATATAAAATAGACTAGAGGGTAGACAAAAATGGAGGCTTGGAGATGAGTTACAAAGCTTTTGCAGAAGTCCAGGTGATAGAAGATTGAGGTAGTAAATTAGAGAGATTACACTGGAGATGGAAAAAAGTGAGCAGCTCTGAATATATCTGAAGAGAAATTTGATAGGACTTGGTGAGGGATTGAATGTGAGTGAGGGAGAGAAAAGAAGCAATAATGACCCCCAGGTTTCTGGCTTACATGAATGGGATGATTGAGGAAATAGCTACACAAATGGAGAAGAATAGGTCAACTCCAACATTGAAAGTTTGGATAGAAAAGGGGTCAAGGAGGATGAAAAGGAGCAACCAAAAGAGAAAACTCTGGAGCATGAGGAATCTCAGAATCTAAAAATCTCCCTAAAAGAGGAGAGTATTTCAAGAAGGAAGAAGTGATGAAACATGTTCAATGGTGCTAAATGGCTAAGATAAGGGCAGAAAAGTATCCACTGGATATGGCAAAATGAAAGTTGATGGTAATCTTGACTAAAGCAATTTCAGTAGAATTATTGGAATAAAATTCAGATTAGAGATGGCTGAAGAGTGAATAGGAAGTAAGGCAATGGAGGAAGGAGTAATCAACTCTTTCAAGAAGTTTAGTTTTGAAGGAAGTAGAAAAATGGAATGAGAGCTGAAGGAAATTATTGGATCAAGAGGAGATACTAGAGCATACATGTACATTGATGGAGATGCTCTAGTACAAAGAGATTGTTCAGGGAAGAGAGAGTATTAATGAAGACGACTGAGAAAGGAGCATGGTAATCGAGGATGTTCTCAAGAGAATGATGGCCAATGGAGTCTAAGCTGGAGAAGGAAGGGAGAGGGTATAGTAGGGGATTACAGTGAATGAAAGGTAAACAAAGCTATGAATAAAGAAAGCTAGAAAGAACAATGAGTATTTGTGCTTCTGAGAAAGAAGCATACTTGGAAAAGGAAGAGGATGATCCCATGGAGACACAAGGTTGAGGGAATGTCGTTGTCTTTTGAGGCTACAATGGAGAGTAGAGGCAGTGAAAAGAGATGGAACTTAAAGCTTAGAAGCTAGTTTTTGAAGGGTATTGCATGCCTACCAAGAGTTTGTACTTGATTTGTTGACAATCGTAATTATTAAGACTCTTCGAGTTGCAAATAACAGATATCTACTTGGGTGAACTTAGCAAATGAATGAATGAATGAGTGAATGAAAGAAAGGGGGTGTTTAATGTTAGGGTACAAGTGTCTTACAGACTCCAAGAGAAGGAAAGCAGTAGCAGCCTAGGAAGGGGCTGGAATATTGTCAGCACATTGTCACTCTTTCTCCTTTTCTTTCCCAGTCTGTTTACTCCTTATCCATTTTACAATATGAAAATTTGGTGACCCCTAGCTCATAAGTGTGCTGTTTACAGGATGGAGTGTGATTGGCCCAGTTCAGGTGTCTACTCCTGTTTCAGTCAACTATGATTGAAGAGTGGGGAGTTGTCTGGAATAAATATGGCTTCTGGAGGTCCATCCCTGTGGATCAGTAGTGGAACTCACAGAAGATAATATTTTTAGAAGTTAGGCAGGCAGCTCTCAAAGCATGAAGACACAGGAAAAGTTTTTTTTTAAACATGGAAGTAATATTATCAAATCCATCATTTAAAAAGATAACTCTGGCAGCAATATAAAGAATAGATAGGAATAGAGACTAACCAGATTTAGAGAGGTAAGCCCAGTTAGGCAACCACTAAGAAAAATTCCAGCAAAAAATAAGAACCTGTATTGGGACAGCAATACTAGCAATGGAAAGACATGGATGGATACCAGACACATTTTAGAGGCTAAATGGACCAGACTTAAATATGGGCAGTGAGGAAAGGTGACAAAGAAAAGATTACTCCAAAATTTCTAGCTTGATCAATAGGGTAAATAGGATTGCTGATAACTGAGACATGGAAAACAAGAAACAAAAAACAAGGCTTGAGGGGGCAATATTGAGCCTGAAGTGTTACAGTAAATCCAATGATAGATTGAAAGCTCAAGAAAGAGTTGATAAATCAATGTCTGAGAGAAACATAGGTAATAGTTGGAACTGTAAGGATTGCATGGGATCATTCAGGAAGATCATGTAAAGTGAGAAAATATAGTAAGCTCCCTTGGAAAACTCCAGCAGAAGAGATGAAACTAGGAGAAAAACAAAGAGCAGTCAGAAACATCCAGGAAGAATAAGAGATAACTGTATCTTAGAAGCCAAGAAAGAACTTTATAAGGAAGGAAATGATCGACAATATCAAATTCTGCTGGGAGGAAAAGTAGGCTGAGAGCTGAAAAGAGGCTAATGTATTTGACAATCACATCATTGCTGACCTTTCTCAGAGCAATTTCAGTAGAGTGGTAGAGGTGGAAGCCAGATTGCAGAGGGTTGAGAAGCGGCCGAGAGAAGAGGAAGTGGAAGCCGTGCCTATAACCTGCTCTTTTCAAAAGTTGTGTATAAACTAGAATATATATCGATATATAATGATTTATTCTATTAAAACTTATTTTATCACTGTATTGGGTTGGACTGAAACTAAATTATTGACAAAGCCCCAATTGAGCCATGGACTCCTGACTCTCAAATATCTAGAGATTGCCTTATCTTTACATAAATTAATTCTGTGGCCTTTTAGAGAAGTAGAGCCAATGATATTATATCTCATCTTTATTTTCACGGCATTGTCTTTAATTTCTCCCCCCATCATTCCTTTTTACTCCATCTGAGGTCTTCGACACATGACCTTTTTGCGGATCTCATTAAAACTTCTGCTTGTTTTCTCAAGTTTCCTATCAATCGGGGTAATTGCTGCCTGCACAAAACCCAGTCTCCTATTAACTGGCTCATTACCTTGAGTTAAAAGTTCAGAAACTTCTTCAAACTGAAGTCATTGCAGTGTCCTGAAAAGAATCTACTTTTGAAGGTGCTGACAAATCTGTAAGCCAAGACATTTTTTTGGATTGAATTCATTGTTTTACAGATCAAACTTGTTCCTGTTTGCACCAGTTTTCCTCCCTCACTGTATTAGTACATTTATTACTCTCCAAGTCATAATCGTGGCAAACATACAGAGTAGTAGAGAACAAAATCAGTTAATATGTTCCTCACAGCTCTATCTGTATGGATAGAGCTAATGGGGTTCAGAAAAAGAATACTATTAAAGTTCTTCTAGTTCTCTCTCTAGTTGAAGACAATTAGGTCAATAAACATTTCTACTCATTACTTCTATGCTAACTAGTTTTATCTTTGCATTTTCTAGGCTTACCTCACTGATGTTGAACATCATGAAAAGCCTTTGCTTCTTTGGATCAGTGAAAAAATCCAAGAGATATGAAGTGAAAAAAAAGAATTAAAAAATGTAATAAAATAAATGATCTGAATCCATTATACCTAATGAGTAATTTAAATTCTTCTTTGGTAGTACAAGTAAACATCTTCTCAAATACATTTTTTAAAGCATCGATATAAGTTCAAGACAGACATCACTTCGAGTGGAATAATATCTCCTAAAAAGAACTAAAACGCCCCAGTGTACAACTGCCCTCACTATCAAACATTTATTTAGCAGGTGTTACACTGTGGGCACTGTGACACAGAGATACGGGGCTTGGTTTGTGTCCTAGAGAACCATACTGTGGGTTGAGGAGACAGGATATGCTATCCATAGGAAAGTAAATAATAATATAAGAGCATATGTTCAGTGAGAAATGAGTAGTATACATAGTAAGAGCTATTAGATTTCAAAAGGAGAGACCTGCCACACCAATATGGAATAACTGGAAAAGTTTTCATGAAGTAAGTGCTCTTTGTGCTAGATCTTGGAGGAAATATAAAATGTAGGTTAGCAAAAAGGCATGGGGAGGGCCAGCCCTAGAGGCCTGGTAGGTAAGTTCGGCACACTTCATTTGGGCAGCCTGGGTTCGTTTCCTGGATGCGGACCTACACCGCTCGTCCATCAGTGGCATGCTGTGGCGGAGGCTCACATACAAAAAGAGAAAGATTGGCAGCGGATGTTAGCTCAGGGCAAATCTTCCTCAGGAAAAAAAAAAAGGCATAGGGAAGGCATTACAGATAGAGGAGACGACTTAAGCAATGATCCAGAGGAAATGTAGAATTGTTTAAGATATATTAGACCAATCTGGCCTGAAGAAGGCCTGGAAGTGTCTTTTGTGCTCTGGGAGAAGTTAGCCACCATGTAAAAACTGAACCTACCAAGCTGTGGGAAGCCTGACCTAGCCATATAGAGAGGTCAGGCAGAGAATTGAGGCCATTGGCCCTGAGCTCCCGGCTGAAATAGACAGCACCTACCTGCCAGCAATGTGAGGGAGGCCATATTGGCAGTGAGTGTTCTAGGACTGTTGAGCTACTCACCTGATACAGTTGCTGACCCCTGTCTAAATTGCAGAATTTTGAGCAAATAAATGATTGATACTACTTTAAATCACTAAATTTTGGGGTAAATAACTCCCTTTTTTCTTGATATGGGTTAAAATTGTGACATAAGCAAAGTTTATCCATGAGGACCTCTTGCTCCAGTATTATTCACTTTCCCAATTTTGTCTTCTCTTCCACTTACCATAAGTGTTTATCCTTAAAATCTATGTCATATGATGACTGGTTAATTTGTTTTTTAAAAAAAGTTCAAAGTGTCCCTTCTAATGTTATTTATCTTTTAACAAAAGAAGATAGGAATATCTTTAAGACGCAAGTGCTGAAAAGGATAGGGGGTACGCGCAGCTATGTAATTGAAGAAAGAAAAGGAAACGTGTAAAATCACCATTTAGGAGCCCAAAACATCCCATTTAAGCTATATCATTTCAGGTTATCTAGCTCCCAATTTTTCTTTGCTTAATTTCTTTACTTAAAAGTATCATGTCACTAATTGTAGTTATTTGTTTTTAATTGAGAAAAGTTAGTTACATACTATGTTATATATAGTTACCTCATATGCCAATTCATTATAAGCTAAAATCAACTTAGCAGAAAAATATTTTTAAATAGTTAACAAACAAATGACTTTTCCCATCTGATGCTTTTCCTAAAACATGTAAAGTGAAACAGAGAGTTAAATGTATTATGCAATTGTATTATGCAATCTGCAACTAGTCTATCACTAGTTCTCTTTAACTGGTCTGAAACTTCAATGGGAAATTATCTTTAGAAAACATATTCCCCTTAAATTAAGTAGCTTACATTTTAATTCAACACAAAAATCTAAGTAATATTTTCAGTTCCTAACACTATCAACTATTTAGAAGTAGACCAAATTAAGAATTTAAAACTTTCCTATCATTTTCTATTTTAAAGTCATGAGCATTGGTAAGAGACTAATATTCAAGAATTATTTGATCTCTTTCTCTTTTCCTTTTATATATCTTCTCAGTTAACAGATATGCTAAGTCCTTGCTATTTTCACACTAAATTGATCACGTGGTTGATCTAGGTAGCAAAAGAGATAACCAATCTGTATCAATCTCCACTTTATTTTATAAATAGTAAATAAGAATTTCACTGGTCTGCGTCCTCTTACTAGTTACTGCAAATTTTATAAAAATACAGACAATGGTTTTTTTGTTTGTTTGTTTGTTTTTGCTACTGAAGCCACAATACCCAGCAGAATGTCTGGCATATAATAGGTGCTGAATATATTATTTTTAACAGCTTTATTAAGGTATAATTAATATACAATAAAGTGCACACAAAGTATACAGTTTGCTAAATTTTGACATGTACAGACTCACAAAACATTACCAAAATCAAGATAATAAACATATCCATTACCCTCAAAAGTTTCTTCATGCTCCTTTGTAATCCCTCCCAGCCTCCCCTCCCTACCTCATCTCCATAATCACTGATCTACTTTGTGTCACTATAGATTTGTTTGCATTTTCTAGAGTTTTATATAAGTGAAATCATACAGTATGAATTTTGAGATTAATTTATGTTGTTGTATGAATCAATAGTCTTTATTTCTTATTATTGCTGACTAGTATTCTACTGTATGGCTATGCCACAGTCTGTTTATCCATTTATCTGTTGATAGACATTTGGATTGTTTCTAGTTTGGGGCTGTTATAGATAAAGCTGCTATGAACATTAGTGTATGTCTTTTTTTCTTTTTCTTTTTTGGTGAGGAAGATTCGCCCTGAGCTAACATCTGTTGCCAATCCTCCTCTTTTTTTGCTTGAGGAAGATTAGCCCTGAGCTAACATCTGTGCCAATCCTCCTCCATTTTTTGTAGGTGGGATGCCGCCACAGCATGGCCGATGAGTGGAATAGGTCCGTGCCCAGGATCTGAACCTGCGAACCCAGGCTGCCAACGCGGAGTGCGCAGACCTTTAACTACTCAATAATAAGAAAACAAACAACTTATTATTGAGTTTTGAGAGTTTTTTGTATATTCTGGATACAAGTCCTTTATGAGACATATGATTTCAAATACTTTTTCCCACTCAGTGGCTTCTCTTTTTATTTCCTTAACAGTGTCTTTTGAAGAGTAGGTGATTTTAATTTTGGTAAAGTCCAACTTATCAATTTTTTCTTTTGTGCGTTATACTTTGTGTCATATCTAAAAAATATGTGCCTAACCCAAAGTCATAAAGGTTATCTTCCAGAACTTTTACAGTTTTAGGTTTTATATTTAGGTCTGTGTTCCTTTGTGAGTTAATTTTCATAGATGGCATCAGGCATATATTGAAGTTCATTTTTTTTTTTTGCTTATGGATGTCCAATTGTTCCAGGATTGTTTGTCGAAAAGACTCTCCTTTCTCCACTGAATGTCTTCGTGGAAAAGTCAGTTGTCTATATATGCGTGGGTCTATTTCTGAACATTCTTTCCTGTTCCACTGATCTACTTGCTTATCTTTATGTCAATACCACACTGTCTTAATTATTGTGACTATATACTAAATATTGAAATCTCCAACTTTGTTCTGCATTTTCAAAATTTTTTTTGGATCTTTTTGTTTCTTTGTATTACCACATGAACTATAACTCAGCTTGTCAATTCTTGCTTAGATTTTGATTGGGATTGCTTTGAATCTTCAGGTCAATATGGGGAGAATTGAAATCTTAACAATATTGAGTCTTCTGACCCATGGCTGAGCAGATTTTAATTGAATAAAAGAAGAATTGTTGAAAGTTCAGTTTTGGAATGAATAATTTTCAGAAGATCTATGTAAATTGGAAATATCATGTTCACTAAAATGTTATGGCAATACAGATGATATGATCTTATATAGAGAAAATCCTAAAGACACCACCAACAAAACTACTAGAACTAATCAACGAATTCAGTAAAGCTGCAGGACACAAAATCAACATACAGAAAAACAGTTTCATTTCTATACACTAACAACAAAATATCTGAAAAAGAAATAAAGAAAACAATCCCATTCACAATAGCATCAAAAACAATAAAATACTTAGGAATAAATTTCACTGAGGAGGTGAAAGATCTGTACACTAAAAATGACAAGATTTTGAGGAAAGAAATTGAAGAAGAAGCAAATGGAAAGATATCCTGTGTTCTTAGACCAGAATAATTAGTATTGTTAAAATGTCCATGTTTCCCAAAGCCATCTATAGATTCAATGTAATCCCTATCAAAATTCCAATGTGATTTTTCACAGAAATAGAGAAAAATATCCTAAAATTTGCATAGAGCCACAAAAGACCAAAGAAGAGCCACAAGAATAGCCAAAGCAATCCTGAGAAAGAACAAAGCCGGAGGAATCACACTTCCCAATTTCAAACTATATGAGAAAACCATAGTAATCAAAACAGTATGATACTGAAATAAAAATAGACACACAGACAATGGAATAGAAATGACAGCCAAGAAATAAACCCCCACATATACGGTCAACTGATATTTGACAAGGGAGCCAAGAAGACTCAATGGGGAAAGGATAGTCTCTTCAATAAACGGTGTTGGGAAAAGTGGATAACCACATGAAGAAGAATGAAATTGGACCCCTGTCTTATACCACTCACAAAAATTAACTCGAAATAGATTAAAGACTTAAGTTTAAGACTCGAAACAATAAAATTCCTATAAGAAAATATAAGGAAAACCTCCTTGACATTCGTCTCAGCAGCGATCTCCTGGATATGACACTAACAGAGCAAGCAACAAAAGCAAAAATAAACAAGTAAGACTAATCAAACTAAAAAGCTTCTGCACAGCAAAAGAAACCATCAACAAAATGTAAAGGTAACCTATGGAATGGGAGAAAATATTTGCAACCATATATCTGATAAAGTATTAATATTCAAAATATATAAAGAACTCATACAACTCAATAGTAAAAAAAACCTAACAAGCTGATTAAAAAATGGGCAGAAGAACTGAGTAGATAGTTTTCCAAAGACACACAAATAGCCAACAGATACATGAAAGGTGCTCAATGCCACTAATCATCAGGCAAATGCAAATCAAAACCATAATATCACCTCACGCCTATTAGAATGGCCATCATTAAAAAGACGAGAGAGGGGCCAGTGGTTAAGTTTGTGTGCTCCACTTCAGTGGTCCGGGGTTCATAGGTTCAGATCCCAGGCATGGACCCACACACCACTTATCAAGCCATGCTGTGGCAGGCATCCCACATATAAAATAGAGGAAGATGGGCACAGATGTTAGCTCAGGGCTAATCTTCCTCACCAAAAAAAGAGACAAGAGATAAGAAATGTTGGCGAGGATGTGGAGCAAAGGGAACCCTTGTGCACTGTTAGTGGGAATGCAAATTGGTACAGCCACTACGGAAAACAGTATGGAAGTTCTTCAAAAAATTAAAAATAGAACTACCATATGATCTAGCAACCCCATTTCTGGGTATATATCCAAAGGAATTGAAATGAGGATCTTAGAGATATATCTGCACTTCCATATTCAATGCAGCATTACTCACAATAGCCAAGATATGCAAATAAGTGTCTATCAATGAATGAATGGATAAAGAAGAAGTGGTATATAAATATAATGGAATATTATTTAGCCATGAGGAAGAAGGAAATCTGGCCATTTGTAAAAACATGAATGGACCTTGAGGGCATTATGCTAAATAAAATAAGTCAGACAGAGAAAGACAAATACTGTATGGCATCACTTATATCTGGAATCTAAAAAAAGTCAAACTTGGAGAAACAGAGAGTAGATTGGTGGTTACCAGGAGTTTAAGAGGGTGTGGGAAGCAGAGAGATATTTGTCAAAGGGTACAAACTTCCAGTTATAAGATTAACAAATTCCGGGGATCTAATGTACAGCATGGTGATTATAGCTAATAATACAGAATCATATTCTTAAAGACTGCTAGGAGAGTAGATCTTAAATGTTCTCACTTCCAAAAAGAAATGGTAACTATGTGGCGAGATGGAGATGTTAGCCAAAGCCCTGGTGGTAATCATTTTGCAATATAATAGAGGTATCAAATTAAAAAGAAGAGAAACATTTAAAGGCTACTTAACTTTACATTTCAGATTTTTTTATGTCTTGAGTTGAATCAGCCCCCATCAATTTTCATTTGTTCCTCTCAAAATGTATTTACTAACATGACTATTTTTCCTTTGAACAGAGAATTTTTCCAAGACTGTATATTTACTAGCAGGAATGATTGGGTCTTACACCCTTAGAGCACCTAATACACCTATTTCCCTTCCTTTAGACAAACAACCCCCAAAGAATCCTTTTTTAAAATTTATTAATGTATATTTTCTAATAAAGGAGTTGCCAAAACAACAACAACAACAACAAAATGTTATGGGAGGGAATTTTGATTTGGATTTTCAAAATGCATTTATTCTAATTATCTTACAAGAAAATTTTGGGAGAGATATAGTCAAGTTTGGGATATATGTGGTGATTGCTTCATACCTTGACATATAAAACTTGTAATTTCAGACCTAATATGTAGTTTTTGGAGCATGTTCTACCTTTAGAAAAAGAAAAAAATGGTGGGTCAGTGACAGAGTATTAAAATCCAAAGGGAGACTGATGTACATTCAATAAGAGAAAGTCTAAATTTAGCTTCCTACATCCAGGAAAATTTCACTTCTTCAAGTCCCTTAGAAACAAACAACGCCTGTTTCATTTATTTGCTTTTGTAATTTTTTAACTTCTCAAAGCACTTCCAGTCCGTGATTTCCTTTTACTCATACAACGGCATGGGAGGTAGGAATGGCAAGTCATCATCATGTGGCAGCTGAGGAAACTGAGGAACCTGGCAGACAACAGATCACCAAAAGTCACAGTGCAAGCTAGTGAAGACTGCTTCAGGGTCACCTAATTCTCTTCCACGTTGTCTCTTCTGAGATGTCCCTTCACTAGAGACCTTTATGCAAAAAATGGAACTCTAGCTATTCAAATAGAAAAGGCATTTATTAAAGGATGTTAGGAGACCTCTAATCTCTAGAAAGTTTAAGAGGCAGACTTGGAGACTATCCAGCCCGGATCAACACCTAAAAGTCAGACCCAGCGACTACTCTGCTGGGTCAGACCCCACTGCTTCTGTTTCTTAGCTTACAGGGCAAATGCTGGGCTCTGGAAGATAGAACCTCAGTCACTGTGATACGAAAAGACCCACACCTCCACAGTCTCCCTCAACAGACCAAAAGATTCCCTGTAGTTTCTGCTTCATTGTTTTGCTCTTTTCCAAATAGACAGTTCACTCCAGAGAATGATTAGCAGAGTCTAAGTCACTTATCTGAGCCTGCATTCATAATGGGGGAAATCCCTCAAACATATTCAAAAGGAGCTGAGTAGTCTCAACATGACAAGGTACATCTCACAAAGTGTTCTCAAAATTAATGTGAGTGACAGAATTACAGTGGTTTGGGGGCTGAAAGGGATCTTTGAAATTGCCAGTGTTTCCAAATTTTAGCCCATGACTCAGAGGAACATACAAATCAATGTAGCGTGCTCCACAGTTTTAAAAACTAAAACAGAATTGAAAATACCACCGTGTATCGCACTTAGTGAAGGTAAGTATTGTCTGGTGAAACTTTTGTCCTAATTACATAGGGTATCTATAATTTACATATTTATATGTATAGTATAAGTGTCCTGAGCCCCAATGTAAAATGTATTTCTTTTAAAAAAATGTATTTCTTACTGTGAGACCTAGCAAAAAAAAAAAAAAAAAATTGAAAAGCACTAGTCAAATCCAACCTCTTCATTTTACACTTGAAGAAGAAAAAATAAGGCTCAGAGAAATCAAATACCTTCCTCCGGTGGTTAAGGCAAAGCTGGAATCAGGACACAGAAAATCTCTCAGTCCTAGTCTCCATTACAAGGACATCACCTATCATCTGGAAGAATACTTCCCATTTTCTGTGTAGATCTCTTCCTACAATAGCCCTGTTGTGATAATTAAATGTATTTCATTAATTATTATATCACAAAATTATTGTAAATTTTATGCCTAACTCCGCATTTGGAGTTAGGCAGTAATTAATGGCTGTCACTTGCTGCAGTTAATACTAGTCTTAACATCATACCGCATATTAACTCTGGAAAGACAGTTAATCTGTATTATTTTAAAGATTTTTATGTTGGCAGATATGTTAAGAATTGCAGTGGAGACATTGGACTAGTAACTATCAACAAAATTTTAAAGAAAATAACTATTTTGAATAAATAGAAAGATTTTTAAAGTTGTAATCTGCCATACTGAATGAAAATATACCACTGAAAATATTTCTTTTCTTGCTAGTTCTCCACTGTTTGTTTCTATGAAAACATTAAATACATTTTCCAAAGAAAGTTTCTATGATTTGAAATACAATATGAAACACAAAAAGCCTTTCAACAGTTTCTCTATAATGTGTCCACTTAATGATACACCTATTTTTTAAAAATTTGAATTACTAGAAAAAACTACTTAAACTTTATAGATATTTTTATATTCATGGGTAAGAATTATACAAATAATATACAAATATTTTCAAAATAATACAGATTTTAGTTTTCCAGTCCTCATTTTAACATTCTATTTCTAAATTGCCATGAGCCAAAGATTTGGCTTGGAATATATCCCAATCTTCAACCACAAGGAGGTTCACCAAGTTATTTTGCACTATTGATGTACATCATTGTATGATTTATAAACATAAGTTTAATATTAATACTTCTATTATACAACATTGAAACCTAATTGTTTTTAAGATTTTGATAATAAAGAGGGTCAAAAAGGAGTAAATAATGCCAAAATTCAGTGAAGAATAAAAATAAATGATTAATGCGTTAGATAATTCAAAGAATCCCAATTTCTGTTGTGTAGTCTTCTCCCTTCTACAGGAATACTCAATATATGTAGTCATGAAAAGTACACCACTTTTGCAAAGTGCACCCAGAATCTTTCTATTCACTAACTCAGTGCCACCACTTAGATTTTGATATGGATTTAAAAGTTTACTTTTCATGGCGGATTAATTTTTTTGTGTGTGTGTGAGGAAGATCAGCCCTGAGCTAACATCCATGCTAATCCTCCTCTTTTTGCCGAGGAAGACGGGCTCTGAGCTAACATCTATTGCCAATCCTCCTCCTTTTTTTCCCCAAAGCCCCAGTAGATAGTTGTATGTCATAGTTGCACATCCTTCTAGTTGCTGTATGTGGGACACGGCCTCAGCATGGCCAGAGAAGCGGTGCGACGGTGCAAGCCCAGGATCCGAACCCAGGCCTCCAGTAGTGGAGCACGCACACTTAACCGCTAAGCCACGGGGCCGGCCCCCAGATTAATATTTTTTGAACTCTCACTGAGAACAGAATGCACTTTATTTCTACATGTTGACTCTTCTCGTTGTCTATTGGAATTTGTTTTCATTATAAAGAATATAACTGCGAACAAAGTGGACAAGGTATTTTTCTTGTCAAGGACATTTTTTATATACTGAGTGGTTCTTTGACATAAGAAGCTTACCATGACACACCAAATGTTCATGGGGTAGGGTGCAAAAGTTAGTCAGATAAGGCAAAGAATGAGGATGAGAAATTTAGTTATGAGGGTTTAGTGCAGTCATTAGAAATGCCTCTTCCTCCCAGACTGGTTTGTCTTGCTCAGTAAATACTGTTTTCTTCCAACATCCCTTTTCCCAGTTGTCACTTAAAATAATAATGAAAGAATTTTTTAAATAAAAATAATATACTCACAATAAATGAAATCTTGTCACCACATGGGGGGGAAAAGGTGCTGATATTTTCCTGGGCATAGAATATGCTCATTGAATATGGCACCAAACCTACTTTTCCGGCAGTGAATCCCTCTTATCAGCAGTTAGGACAATTACTTTACTTAAATGGAAAATCCCATTACCATTCTTCTTACCATTCTTAACAGACAGAAAGCTCTTTCCAATACTACTAATCACACTGGAGGAAGGTTATAAACTTGCTTTAATACTGTGGTCTATGGCCAGTTGCCATAGTCCTCCTACAAAAACTCGGTATTGATGTTTCTCAGGACATGTTGGCCCTTGCCCTATTTGAATTCATGCAAATCTAGACTAAAATCCAGCTGTCCAATTTCTATTTCTTGAGTTGCTTCTCAAGAAAGTGTGAAATCAAAAACCAAATTTAAAATATGGAGCTCTTCAATTTGCTTGAAAAATGACAACTAGATAGTCTTAAATAAGTTTCTTTTACTTCCTCTTATATTAATATTTAATGTTAAATAGTATACCAACCAAATAGCCAGTTAAGAAACAGCAGAAAATTCTCACATTTCTTAAAAATAGAGACCTTAAAAAATTCTCATTAATGACTTTTTAAATTGTAATACCTATATTTGGTAAGGGTGCAGTGAAATAGACATTCACATGTACTGCTGCAGGTGGCATAAACTGCTACCACCTTTTGGAAAAGGCAATTTGACAATATATATCAAAACCTTAACATATCTGACCCTTTGATTCAGAAATTTGACTTTTAGGAATTTAATCTAGTGAAATGTATAATTAAAGAAATGAACAAACGTATACAAGGGTGTTTTTTACAGCATTATTTGTAATACAGGAAAACTGGAAAGAACATTAAGTACACAATAGCTGGGACTGGTTACTAAAATGATAGGCAATTCATATAATAGATTACCATACAGCCATCAAGAACTATCCCATTTGAAATAAGTATAGACAAGCAAAGAAATAAAATGTTAACAGTTGTTATCTCTCCGTGGTTTCCAGGTGACTTTTACTTTCTTTACTCCTGTGTTTTCCAAATTTCATCCAGTGTACATCTTTACTTTTAAAAAGGACTTAAAAATTCATTTACCAGTAGTAGTATGGAGGAGAGTTTTTTTTTTTTAAACTACAGTTCAGTACAAATGAAATTTAATCTCTTTACTATGGTTGTAAGTTCCAAACATTTGCACCTCTTTTTGTCTCCCATATATATTAAAACATGGAAAGAGCCAAAAGAGGCATGTCCTTCAAGTTCCCCTTTCTTCCCAAAAGAAATTTCCCCAAATAAGACCACATATCCTCAATTTATTAGACACTTTTGTGTAATTTCTCTTCATAATTATAATTAGTTCTTTTGAAGTTTATCTGTGTTTGATCTCCCTCTTCACGGTGCCAGTAGGGACACACCTTCCATCTTTAAATTCCACCGATCTTCCCCCTTCTCTTCCCCCCTCCCGCTCCTCCTATGTTCTGGAGAGTGTGTATAAATGCTCTGTTCTTCACAGTTTTCATTATTCAGAAGGTGGCATATAAAATAGTTACATAATGCAAGCTATATTTATATTCATAAAATCATTAATCAGAAAGTTCTCATTGCAACAATTTCCAAACAACGTGCGTAACCAGCAACTGCAGTGCCGGGTACGCTACAACCCAACACAATTCATTAAAGGCTCTCAGTCGGTTGAATCTCTGATGTTCCAGCAGCCTCAGTACCACTTCAGGAGCTAATGCAGAGGCTACCTCTCTCTGGAGAGTAGTGTTCCACCTTTCTGGGACAGCAGTCAGCAGCCACATTCCCCATGAGCTTCCCAAGAGAAGGGAGTGGAGGAGTGGGGGAGGTAGAACAGGTTGCCAAACTCACTTAGGCACAATCCGCATAGACTAACCCATGAAATTAAAGGGCAGGAGGTCACCCAAACCAACTTTACAAGCGCTCAGAATTCTGATGCGAATTACACAAGGGCAGGCTTCCTGTGACACCGGGGCCACGACAAAAGGTCTTGAAGGCGTCTGTTTTGGGTTCGCCATCTTTCCTTCCCTCTCCCCCATCAACTTCTATTCCTTTTCTTGGCCCTCTCCTTTCCCCATTTTCTATGTTTTTCGCCCAGCACTGACACTAGAGGCATTAACCATTGCCAGCCCGTGAACTAAATCTGTACTTGTTAGCTGGACCTCTCCTCGCGCCAAGGAAAGCATCTATGCTTGGGTCCCTTGAAGGGTAATATTCCTGTGCTGACAAGTCATCTCAAAAAGCCTTCTCAGAGCTATGCAAATAAAGAGAACCTTCAAGTGACAAGGTGCAGCGGGAGCTCAGGTAGAGGACCCTGACCGCATCGCACCAGAATGTAACTCTCAGGGGGTGGAACCGCTGGAGATGGTGAGAGAGAAGGGTGGTTGAACGATGCCCAAGCCAAGCAAACAGACGCGCAAGCGCTTGGCTCGCAGTGCGTCTCCCGTGGCCGCATCACAGCGCCTGCGCACAGAATCCGAGGAGGGGAGAGGAGCGGAGGAGCCCCGGGGCCTAGCGCTCCCACCGCCTCAGCTCCCCTCAGCCTGCGAGCCCCGCCTCCTCCAGCTGCTCGCCTTCCCAAACCGGGTGCGCCGCCAGCGCTCTCCGTCCATTGGCCCTTGGCCTTTTCCGTTTCCGCCCAGCCCTCCACAGTCCACCAATCAGCTTGTGCGTTTGGGTAAGAGGCCTCCTCCGAGGCCGTCGCTTCGGCTCTTTTGCCTCCTCCGGCTGCTGCCTCCGCTGCTGCCTCCTCCTTCCCCACCTCCTCCGTCAGGCGGGCGTCTGCGGGGGCCCGAGGGGCGGCGGCGGTGGCGGCGGCGGCGGCGGCGGCAGCAGCAGCAGCGACATGGAGCCAGGCGCCGGCGGCAGAAGCGCTGCTCGCGGGCAGGGGGCCGGGCCCCCGAGCACTCCGCCGCCCCGGGAGCAGGAGCGGAAGCTGGAGCAGGAGAAGCTCTCCGGGGTAGTGAAGAGCGTCCACCGGCGGCTCCGCAAGAAGTACCGGGAAGGTAAACAGCGAGCGGAGCCGGGGGGGAGGGGAGGCCTCGTCGCCCCCAGCCCCTTGTCACCGCTCCCCCCCCCCCCCCGCAGGGGCAACCATTACAACCTGAAGGAGCTGCACGTCAGCCGCTGCCGCTCTCCCAGGCCCGGACGCCCCCTTCTTGGTCGAGTCTTCCGTCGGCGTCAGGCGCGCTCCTCCGCCCCCTTTTCTTCGAGGGCCGTTCAGCAGAGTTGCAGGCCTATGGAGGAGCTGAGTCCCCACCCCCGCCCCTCCCCTGTCCCCAGTCGGGGTGCTGAGATTGTTGTCACCACACTCACAAACACACCCCCGCCGAGGAGGTGGAGAGACGTGGAGGTAAAACACGGAGGCAGGTAAAATGCGTTTGAGAAAGACGGCCTGAGGGCAGCCCGCGCTGCCCCTCGCCGCCTCGCGTTTGACCGGCCTGTTTGATGTGCTGCCCGGTCGGACCCCTTTCCTCGGACCTCGTTCCTGCGGGTTGAGCCTGGCCGTCCCGGGGCGTCCTCGCTTGTCTCCCAGGGCTACGAAGTCAGCAGGCCTTTTAGCTGACTGGACTTCACCTTGTTAAGAGGGGGAGGGCTCCATCCATGCCCCCACCTCACCCCCCCCATTCTTCAAAAGCTGGGTCTGAGTGGCAATGTAAGCGGGGGAGGAAGAGATCTGGGGCAGGTTCTTAAAGTACTGTTTAGCTTTGCAGAGTCTGTGTAACTACCAAGCCTCCTAAGCACCCAGTTGCCAGTGAAGCCGGCCATCGCTGGGGACTCCTCCTATGCAAGATCTTAAGCAAAGGAAGAAGCCTTACAAGCTTTTGCTTGTGCCTGAGGAGTGTTTATGGTTGGGGTCTACAGTTATCCTTGGTATTTTTAATTACAGGCTTATTTACAGAGCTATTTTATGAGACACTGATGGTGAAAAGTCCCAGTTTTTTTATATGCTCAGAAGAAATTTCCTCTAAGTATCAAAATGAGGGATAGCTTTCAACTTGCTCTTGCTTTAGTTTAATTGCAAACTGAAAAGTCAGCAGTGTTCTAGTGTTAGTCTTATGCTTAGTTAATTTAGGATTAGAAGCAAAATTATGACGGGGAACAGACATGTAAGATCATGTTACTTTTGATTTACAAATACTTTTCTGTTACTCTAGAAGATTAAAACTACCTTTTGTTCCTTTGAATGTAGTGGATGTGTTTCATTTTTCAAACTTTAAATCCAAAGTTTTCCTCCCTTGGCAACTCAGGCCTTGCTTTTTAAGTAGCTGCTTAAATAGTCATCCTCAAAGATGGCCTGTAGTTATTAATAGGTAGCAATAGAAAGAGACTTATCGGGTATAAAGATGTTGAAATTCGTTTTTTAGAAGAATGCTTTAAACCCCAGCCGGCAATTTATTCAATAAAATGAGTAGTTACCGTAGCAACCATTGCATCATTCTTGATTTTCAGAGAATGCACTCATGTAATGGCATTCACTGTAGATTTTCATGTTGTTTGGAGAAATGAGGAAATAAATGAACACACTTTCCTTTAATTTATCATGCTATTTTGTACAAATTTAAGCAAGTACCCTTTTAAAGAAAAAAATGACTAGCATATAATTCAGTTGTCATTTTTATCTTTTTATAATAATTCAGTGTTCATTTATTCATAAATGAATAGGTTCCACTTAAATTAACACACTACTAATGTGTCATCATGTCTTCAAGTGCTGTTTACACACGCTTAGTTCTCACATGTTGAAACATGTCTTTAAGCCTGAATGTTAACCAAGGGAACACTTGTGTATAATGAGAATTGGTAGTTGGAAGTTACCAGAGCTAGAATAGATAACATGTAGTTCATAAGTGAATGATCTACTGTGCTTCTGGGCAGGTAAAGTCCTGGCAGTCTGTAAACATTTGAATGAGACTGTTCTTGAGGCATTTTAATGCTCTGAATTCCACCAGTGATCTAGACTTCTCTAGGCTTTATTCCAATGATGAACAAAGCCTCATCAGTGAACTAGCAAAGTAAAAGATCCTAACGAGCATGCCCTTTCTACCGTTATTTCTGACGTGTAGGTCAAATCTTAGTTGTGATTTGACAAAATCTAAAAAAAATTCTGATTATGCACATAATAATCACAAAGAAATATTTTTTAGTGTTTTCCTTTGAGGTCTTAGTATTGTGATACTGATGGTCCCCAGTCTGTGAACATTTACAAGTTCATTTGCAAGTCAGCTTTGGTCATAAAATAATATAAATGGTGCTTAGGTGCTAGGTCAGGTTACAAAGGCCTATTTAATCAGTAACATACCTGAACGGTAATACCAATAACTATGGAAACTACTACCCTCCTGTTATAACAATATTCCTATCAGAAAATACAGTGAAAGTTCCAGCTTAGAATCTTGGAGTGTTAAACTAGAAGAAGCCTTAGCATTTATCAGTGATTCCCAAACGTACTGATCAGTACACTCATCTGGATGCCTTTTAGAAAATACCTCCTTAATTACACCTCAGATGTACAGTTTCAGAATCCCTATCATTGGAGCCTGGAAATTTGTCAGCCAGATTTTGGAGTGGTAACTAAACTAGTTGCTACCTTTTACGCACAGGTGAGCCAAAATATTAAATCCCAAAAATATTCAATAAAATGAGTAGTTTTTTCCCAAAAATATTAAAATAACCTGCTTGAAGTTTGGCTAGTTCATCATTAGCATTGTACATGTTTTAGGGGAATAATAGTTTTTTTCTTCCCACTTCCAAGCCTAAGCGTGACTGCATATGTTCGTAGAATGGGAGAGGAAATGGGAAGCAGGAAGTAGCTCTAGAATTTGTGTTAGGTGAAAGGATATAAATTGGTGGGAATGGGTAATCCATGGGATAGATATGATTAGCTGAGTTGGGGCTATGTGAGGTATGGGTTTTTGGGGAGAGATGGCAGGGAAGAAATAAGTTGGAGTAGAATGAAGAAGGAGGCACAACATTCACTGGTTAGTAAAGACAGTAGTGAGAACTGGATAATGAGTATAGAGTTGAATAATATCATTTTCCCTTCCCTTATCTCTGGTAGTGGAATTGAAAATGAAGCAGGAATAAGAAGGAAAATACGATTTTTCTGCAGTAGAAAAAAATTTTATGTAGTAGAAAAAAATTTCTCTTGACCCTTCCCAATCAATTTGTTCAACTGATGCTTGTTGATGGTGATGAGCAGGCGTGGGGTAGAGGGTAGTGAATAGGATGTCAAGACTAGCAGGTAGGTTTAATATGGTCTTTTCTTTTACTGCTTTTCCCTTCTCTACTTCATTTTACTGCCTGTCCTTATGTCACTACTTGGAGAGCCTTTGCTGATTTGTATAAGAGTAAAGTGAGAATTGGAGATAAAAGTCTGTTCCGGGCAGTTCTGATATCTGAAGTAGTTATCAAGAGGAAATGGTAGGGAAATGTCTAGCAGTGGTGATGAGAAGGTGTGTTTCTGGTATCATCCATGTATAGGTAAGGGACAGCCTTTTGGACTGAGCTTATATGAATGGAAATATGCTTGTAGATATAGGTGTTTTCTGTCTTTGCTATACAGAATTTTTAAAATATGACCTCCATGTAAACCAAAAATATTTTAAATATATCATAAGAGTTGTAGACAGTTTTTTAGTAAGAAACAACTAGTTTTGCTTTCCAAACATGAACTTCATTGTTTAATCAGATCTACCTGATAAGTACATATCTAATTGAGGATTGAAGTAGAACCATGTTTATTTTTAGTTGTCTTTGTTTGATTTTTTCCCATAACCATAGTCGCATAATCCCATTCCTATAATGATTGTTGTTATGCTTGGCATCTCTTTTTCCAAATTTAATTCATGTAAAAATTCCAAGAATATGTAAAGACTGCAGCTGTTAGAAATAAAAGTATGATCTCCATTCCATTTAGTTTTGATTTTTTAACCTATTTTGTGAATGTTTTTACTTTAGCAGATTTCATCAGTTTATTCAGTTGCTGAATTTACTTGTTCTATATGCCGAAACAGATTAAAACAGTTCACATAAACCCATGCAGCTTACAAAGCAATCAGAGAAAAATAAACATACATATTAACCTGTTAACAGTGGTATTCTCAAGGTCATGAGATTATAGGTGATCCTTATTATACTTTTCTACATTAAAAATAATGTTAGTCGCAATGATAATATTATAAAAGTAGTTAAAATAAACAAGACAGATTACTGATACTGAAGTAGAAAAGGAAAACACAGGATAGGTTGGTTCTGTAGAATAAATCCAGAAAAAAATTGTTACGAAGATTAACAATTGTGAGCCGCATTTTATAAGTCGACAACTAAATAGCCTAAAAGTTTAGATGTTTAATTAGTATTGATTATTCAAATTCTTCTTCATAGTTTGAGACAAAGGGTGAGCCAGAATAGGAGTTTAGGATAAGCTGAAAAATACATTTGTGGTTGATTATTCTTTAGCAAACACCTAAAACAAGAAAATTGTAGGGGGATGGGAAGAATCTAAATTAGAAATAATTTTAAACTAAAACCAAAAGGTCTAAAAATGAAAGAATGAGTGTAATGTTAGTGTTTTTCCTGAAACAAAGTTTTGAAATTGTTTTTAAAGTTAGGATAATAGACTCTGTTTTTAATTGAAATTTCCTAGATTTTTTTTTTTCCTTCCATGGCCTTCAGCACTACTTTAAAATACTGACCCGGTGGCGTGGTGGTTAAGTTCATATGCTCCAGCTTCGGTGGCCTGAGGTTTGCGGGTTTGGATCCTGGGCGCGGACCTGTGCACCACTTATCAAGCCTGCTGTGGCAGGCGTCCCACATATAAAATAGAGCAAGATGGGCTTTTAGCTCAGGACCAATCTTACACACACACACACACACACACACACACACACACACACACACACACACACACACACACACACACACACACACACACACACATGCACACACACGCACACACACACACACACACCCAACTCGAGGACCCCAGGAAACTTTGAACAGGTTCTCTTTGTTTTCCCTTTATTTCAAGTGAGGTTTTACTCTGTTTTCTTTACTTGTTCTTCCCAGTCACACCCATTCTGATATAGAATCAGAAAGTGCTGCTTTTTGTGATAGAATCTTTGTTCAATCAGCAAAATAAGTAAGGTGAAGACTGTCCACAGAAAGGCTTGTTAACTTTGCCCTAGAAGAGTTTGAACTGCTATTCTAGTGGGGAAACAAATGAAGAGAGTTTAATAATCAGTAACACTAAAAGATAAAGGTAACATTGGCTGATAAACAGTGAGGGACACATAGTATGTTAGCTACTTGATTTTGTTATTTTTAGTCATCTTTGTAGTAAGGTATCTTTTTAGGGGTTTTTTTATGTTTCAAAAGATACAGTAAAATTCAAAAGTATTGGTGTAGATCCTTTGATATTTTTGTGGGAAAAAAATATATAACAAATGGATCTTATCCTTGGTTCCACATTTGTATCATCTGTGGAACTTTTTGGAACACAGGCATCTGTATTATTTAAAAGCTCCATGGATTATACAGTGGACAAAGGGGTTGAGGAACACTGAGCTAAAGTACTATAGATTTGAGAAGGAAGGAATCTAGAAGAAAGGAGATCAGGTAGGAGACTCTTACACTAATCTGGTTTAGAGTTAATAGCTTAAATAACAGTGATCACGAAATTAGAGAAAGATAAATCAAAGACGATTTGAAGGTCAGAGTGAGCAGTTTTAGTGAAAGTAAAGAGGAAGAGTCAAGGATGATGCCAAGATTTCTTGCCTAGGAAAATATAAGTAGCCATTTCCATCCAGTTTGTTGGGATGGGGGTAGGGAGAACAGAGTAGACAGGCAGGTTGGCTTGTCATAGGATGGTGGTAATGATTTAGTTTGGAATGTATCCCTTGGAAGTGTAGGATTGGAAGCCCTCCCTGTGGAAGTTGAAGCTTTGAGGGCAGATGAACTGACCATTGGTGTGATAAGAATGTGTAACTAAGGATAGATCCGTGTAACTAAGGATAGATCCTTGGAAGACACCACTTGTGTCCACAATTTTATGTAAGTGCTCCTCTTTCTACCTTATGCTCCCGTAGCAGAATTTTGCTTGCCTTTATTGTATTTATCACTTACCAGTTCACTTGTCTGTCTTTCCCACTAAACTTAGTTCCTTGAGTAGAACTCTGCCTTCTATCTTTGTATCCCTCATACCTAGCACTGTGCCTTGTAGATTTAAGGGAAACACACACACAAAAAGAAGCTAATACAGATATTTCCAGATAGTTGAGTCTAATCTTTTTATGTTAATAACTTTTAAATTTTAACTTTTGGATACAAATCTTTTGTAATTAGTTTATGGTCATATCTTTTTTGTGTGTGGTGATGATTGTACCATTTTATGTATATATATATATATTTATTATTTTTTTATTGAGGTAACATTGGTTTATAACATATAAATTTCAGGTGTGTATCATTATATTTCAATTTCTGTGTAGATTGCATCATGTTCACCACCCAAAGACTAATTACCGTCCATCACCATACACATGTGCAAATCACCCCTTTTGCCCTTCTCTCTCCTCCCTTCCCCTCTAGTAACCACCAATGCAATCTCTGTCTCTATGTGTTTGTTGTTGTTTTTATCTTCTATTTATGAGTGATATCATATGGTATTTGATGTTCTCCCTCTGACTTATTTCACTTAGCGTAATACCCTCAAGGTCCATCCATGTTGTTGCAAATGGCTGGATTTTATCTTTTTTTAATGGCTGAGTGGTATTCCACTGTGTATGTATAACACATCTTCTTTATCCATTTGTCCTTTGATGGGTGCTTAGGTTGTTTCCAAATCGTGGCTATTGTGAATAATGCCACAGTGAACATAGGAGTGCATATATCTTCACGCATTCGTGTTTTCATATTCTTTGGATAAATACCCAGCAGTGGAATAACTGGATCGTATGATAGTTATGTTCTTAATTTTTCGAGGAATCTCCGTACTGTTTTCCATAGTGGCTGCACCAGTTTGCACTCCCACCAGCGGTGTATGAGAGTTCCCTTTTCTCCACATCCTCTCCAACACTTGTTATTTCTTTTCTTGTTAATTGTAGCCATTCTGACAGGTGGTCATATCTTCTTAAATTGAGTATGTTAGATTAATTTTATCCTTTTAAAAGTGGCCCAAATTATCATTATGAACATCATTCTGTTTTTCTATAAATAAAATAGTAGAGAATATAGATATTGTAAAGTGCCTTGTCCTTAACATTCTATAAATGTTTGTTGAATCAACTTGCCTTATCTTACTGTATACTGTGAATTCTATTTCTCCTCTTCTTATCTGCTACTCCCCCTTCCCTGAACATTGGTTCCCACATACCAGTGTCAGCCAGAGTTTAAAAAAAAAAAAAGTTTTGTCCAGAGAAAAATGAGAACTAATAAGGATATTGTAATAGTGATATGTGTGTTTCTGTGTGTGTTGGTATTAGAAGATGGTAATAGTTTCGTGTATATGTGTATATTTACTTATATACTGTAACTTGACAGATAAAAATTTTGCAACCCCAGTATCAGTCTCCTAAATTTTGGAGGTGAAATTTGTACCAGTTGCAAAATCCAGACATCTGAGAACCACTGATCTAAACTGTACTAATTTATTGTGCTTAAAGTGTAGATATACTGATGCCCATTGCAAGGGTTATTTTAGAATAGATGACTAGTCCCCGTGCCTTTAGAGAGGCATCTATCCCCTATTCTCATTTATACAGAAATTCCTCTACTTACCTAGAAACTCCTATTCCCATTTATACATGATTTAAGTCGCAGAAGGTTGTTTATAAGTCCTTTGTTTACACTAAATAAGTGATCTATGTGGTCATACACATATTGGTAAAATTGTTTCACAGGGGAATAACAGATTTCGATGCCACTGATTCTGACTTTTCTTGATTGTTTCAGAGAGCTTTACATTTTGGGTTAGCTATTTTTATCATAAATATGTTTGTAATAAAAGAGTGCTTCAAACATGGAAGATACACCATGGGCTAAATTGTGTTTGTAGATACTAAGTTTTATCCATGCAGTGTTTTGTTTTTAATTAAATTTGATTCTTCAGGTTGCCCCAAGCTTCATTGCTCTGTATATTATTTCACCAAGCATTTGAGTTTACAACCTTGCCATAAACCCATGGTTTTGAGCCATGGCTGCACAGTGGATTCATTTGAGGAGCATTAAAATAAATGACCAGTTCCCACTCCAGACCAATTAAATGAAACTTCTGGGTGATTCCAGTGTGCAGCCAGAATTGAAACCACTGCCAGAAATCTAACAAATAATTCAGTTGCAGAGACTAAATAACTGCATTTGACGGACAAAAGATCACTTGTTTGTGACTAGTAAAGTCAGTGTACTTTGCTCTAGTGCAAAGCTTTGTTCGTGTTCATGAAAGTTCGTAAATTAAAAACTCATAAAGAGAGGCAAGGTGGTATAGTGGTTAGGAGCATGGACTTTGGCACTTGACTGTCAGGTTTGATGTGTACCCTTGAGAAGGTGACTTAATCTCTGTGCTTCAGTTTCCTTATCTGTAAAATAAAATATCTGCCTCAATGGTTGGCATTAGAATTAAATAAGTTAATATTTGTAAAGTACTTAAAACAGTATCTGGCACAGAGGAAGCATTAAGTTTGTTAAATACATAATTTAAAAAATAATAGAGGTGTATCTGTAGCTGTACTGCCTGGATGAATTTAAGGTATAACATTGACAGAATTTCTACCCAGACTGTTCTGTAAGTCTCTTTCTTTTCCAGTATTAGAATGGCTGTAACTTTTTTTTTTTTGCCCCCTTCTTATATTTCTCAGTTTTTATATGAAAGGTCTGACCTTTTTAGCACATTACAATATTGGGTTTTTTTTCCCTCATTAGAGAAATGACTAGTCACAGCCTGTTGGGTATAAGATGCAGGTTTTCAGGTGGTTCCTTTGTTTGAGTCTCAGGAGCTGCTTCAACACCAAACACCTTGGATGTTTTGTCCCACCTTTAGGTGTGTCCCTATGTCAGGAGCTCAAGAATGCTGAGAAGGCAGGTCTGTGTGTGGTTTAACTATGTTCGTGAGACAATCTGGTTCTGAACACTTTGTTTTAATATCTTGGAATGGCTGCTGCTGAACTTGTTTCTACTGGGTCATGAGTTTCTCTGCTTATTACCTCATACTAGAGGAAACAACCTTTAAAGGTTCTTTGAACTTGAGTTTGGTAATCTGGTCATGTATAGATAATGCATCTTACAGCCCATATTTGGTTATATACCTAAGTAAAAATCAAATAAATTGTTAGTTCTGAATTTGTAAAAGTGTAAGACTTGTTTGTGATACTCAAAGTAAATCTTTTTTTTTAAGAGAATTTGGTGACCCTCAAATTTAATGAAATACAGTTTTTATTTTGTAACTTTTACTATGCTGATGACATATTTTTTAAAATGGAATTTATTGAGGTGCAATTTATGTACAATAAACCAGACCCATTTAAAGTGTATAATTTAATGGGTTTTGCAAGATGTATACACCTCTGAAAATATTACCACAATCAAGATACAGAACATTTCTATTGCCCCCAAAATTTCCTTGTGCTCCTTTGCAGTCAATCTCTCTCTCTCTACCCTTGGTCCCACCAATCTCTTGTCACTGTGGATTTGTCTTCATTTTTTAGAGTTTTCTGTATATTGATGTGCTTTCAAATAAGACAGTCTTTTAAATATTGGTTAACTTAACTAAATAACAAAAAATTCTTAGAATTGAGTTTTAACATTTTTTGTGTGTATGCAGTTTGACCAAGTGAGCAGAGGGGTTTTGAATATATATACTGGGCACTGGTCAACCTTGACTTTTTTTGACTTTTGGAACCCAAGTCCTAAATTATTTTGAAAATACTTTGCTTAGAGGGTAAATACCACTATTTTGAATACTGTAAAAACAAATCGCTGGGCTCTTATGAAAAAAACTGAATTTTCCCATTCTGTTTTTGTTTAATAACTTTATTTTAAAAATACTTTAATAAGCTTTAATAAAGGTATTCTGGAAAGTGGAATTTTCTCATAACTGAAGGCTGTGTTTTTTATTCACCTTTGTAACCACCAGACATTTAACATATGTAGTGTATACCTAGTAGTCGGGGTTTGATACATTTTTCTCGAACAAATAAATGATTTAAAAGTTCTGTGTCTTGGATGCCTTACATGGGATGTAGGGAACATATCAGGTTAATATCTCTATTATAGCATCTATCACATTTTATTAAATGTCTTCTCCCCTTCTTTTGATGCCAGTGCTTGGTCATTAACTCTATTATTCTCTGTAGTGTTTGACATAGAGTATTTTTTCAGCAAATCTGTTGAAAGAATGAAAAGTATATACAATTGCATTGTTTAGTCTCAATTATATCTTAAGTGTACTATACTAATCACACATGAATTTTAGTATCAGCATACTTGGAGAGAGTCTGGAGACTCGTAAGTGTTAGTGAAAACATTAAATTGAAGTTGTCTGCGATCAGTTTAAGTTGAATAGGCTTACAGACAAAATTTATATCCTTCCTTAGAACTTCAGTGGAGCAGATAGTAAGCCTTAAAACTCCATAAGAAGTTGACAGTATTTAAAGAGAAGTTTGTTGAGTGTGAAAAACTAGAGGTCTTCTAAAAAGCAGTAGGTTTCTATATATATTTATATACAGTTGTCTTTACATCTCACACCTAGTAGAATAATTCTAGAGTCAGTTGAGTTTCACAGTATACAATGACATAGTAAGGACTCGGAGAATTTGTAATGCATGCCTTTGGGGCCACATATAACAACATTACATACCCTTGGTCCTCAGCTATGGTGGACAGACACGGTGAGTTCAGAGGTACTCAGCTGTGATAGAGTCCCACTTTAAATGTGTGCTGCTTTCTACCTTTATCCAACACTGCTAGAGCCCACTGAGGATGTCCCCTTATTCAGTTCCTAAGTGCAGACTAAAAGTACAGGTTGTTAACAACCCTCAGTTAATGGGGGATAGTAACTGATAGGTAAATGCTCCTGCGTCCCATCTTTGAGGTGCACAATTCCAGGGTCATTCTGTATGCTTCTCTGTTGCCCACAGCAACAACCTCAATAATGCACCCTTTTATTAGTGTTTTCTCCTTCCTTTCTTTCTCCCCACTTCCTCCTGTTTTCTAGGATTCTCTCCCAGATAAACTACTTGGACCCAGGTCCTTATCTTAAGTTGTACCTTCTGTAGAATCTAAACTAAGAAGTCTCATATAAAGCAAATTTGAATATGTTAAAAATAGCTTTTCCCAAACATATTTGATCATAGAACTTTTTTTTGGATGACTCCTATTACCAGCAAATTTAGTAAATTTATGTATTTACTTATGTGTACATTTTATTTTTTTTTATTTTTTTATTTTTTAAAGATTTTATTTATTTATTTTTCCCCCAAAGCCCCAGTACATAGTTGTCTGTCATAGCTGCACATCCCTCCAGTTGCTGTATGTGGGACGCAGCCTCAGCATGGCCGGAGGAGCGGTGCCTCGGTGCGCACCCGGGATCCGAACCCGGGCCGCCGGCAGCGGAGCGCACGCACTTAACCGCTAAGCCACGGGGCCGGCCCAATGTGTACATTTTATAGGACAGTGAAACTTACGAGTTCAAACAAAGGGACTTTTAGAATTGAAGATATTCATCTCAACAAAAGATATAGGACCTTTAAAATTTATACCTTAATGAACCATTTAGTATCAAGTCTGATGGGTGAAGTCAGGAATTGTGTTATGAACCATCATAGGTTTATTAAAGTAACATTAATCAAAATATTTGTTTCAAATACTTTACTTCCTGTAGTTCTGTTTACAGCCTTGGTAAATAACTACATCTGAAAGATGTTGCTAAAACTGAGGAGTTTTTCTTTGAGAATTTAGAACACTTTTGTTTGCTTGTTTATTTTTAGTGGACAGTTATTGCCAATTTGCTATTATATAACAAATTGAGAGCCTTATCACTACACACGTTAGTGATTAATGAAAATATTGTTGTATAAGAACATAACCCCTCAAAAAGAGAAAACTTTTCGTCCCTTTTAGGTTTAAAATCAGTATTCAGGCCAAGGCTAAGACTGATACGTGCTCATCTTAGCTAAGCAATATGTCTGTAAGGGTGTGTTTGTATGCTTATTGTTTTCTTGATTTGGTCAAACTAGAAGGCTAATAGTTTGGTTTTCAACTCAGTACTTACTGGACTGTGTGCTTAAAATAACCAATAAAATTTTTCAAATTTTGAATAGATGTGTCATTATATTTAACTATTATAATTCCTTTTCTGTTGTTTTTTTTTTTTTAAAAAACAACTCTTAAATACTAGAATCAAATAGTCTCACCTGGGGAAAGAACTTGAGTATAATTATCATTCCCAAATTTGGCTCTTCTTTTTATGTTTTGGAGTTTATTCTGTCACCGAACAATTGCTCATATTTGAACATGAGGCAAGAGAACCTAAATCTTACGTCTAAGGACATTGAATGAAGCCGCCTTGATAATTTTTGTTTACTCTTTTACCCTTACAGTGATGTTAATGTCATTTATTTGGCCGTAGCATTCTCATACCTTTCTTTATCAGAACTCACATTGGTGTTTCAGATTTTATATTAAATGGGATTACTGATTTAATTTTAAAAAAAAAGAGGTAGTGGTTAGAAGTAATACTGTGGCCAGATAATGTAGTCAGCTTATTTTTATTCAAAACATTTTATAAAGACTCAGAACTTTTGAGAGGCTTCCAAGGTAATATCTCTAGCAACATTTTTGCCCTAGCATTATAATTTTCAAAGTATCATATGCCTAGAGCAAGTCCAAGTGTGTAAATAAAAATATTTAACTTGCATACTAATTTATTTCACTGTCTCACCTATCGACCCCTTTTTAATGTAGAGAACTAATAAGTATGTAGAGATCAAAGAAAATAACAGGCAAGAAACAGGCTTAAGTGGTTTTACTCTGTTGCTACAAGGTGATGTTGCCTAAGGGTAGCAGGCATTAAGCATTAATTCAAGCATTAATGCTTGAATGCCCTGCTATACTTGTCCCCTACTAGCGTGTTTTTGGTTTATAAACTGGTAACTCATATATGTCTACTTGCATTTATTGGTTTTGTTCAGCTTCACAAATCCATCTGTTTAAAATGGTAAAATTTATTTGATGATCAAGTCATCATAGTTAAAATGATGCATCCATTTGCGTAAAGGAGCTTTTAAGATTATGAAGTTTCAACTTCATGAAATTTTACTTCATGATTTTGCTTCTACTTTATTTTAGATTATGCTGAAACTTTTAAAAGCCTGACTTTTTTAAGTAAACTTAATTCGTTTTTTTCCTTGTTTTTAGTGGGAGATTTTGATAAGATCTGGCGAGAACATTGTGAGGATGAGGAAACACTTTGTGAATATGCTGTTGCAATGAAAAATTTGGCAGATAATCATTGGGCAAAAACTTGTGAGGGCGAAGGTCGTATTGAATGGTGTTGTAGGTGAGTGTTTTTATGAAATAACATTTTTGGCCTCTAATGTATTGTTTAAACTCTTAAATCTAAGTAATGCTGTGTATAATTCATTGTACCAAAATAGAAATGTTTTAAAACAGATGATGTCTTTTAAACAACTTTTTCCTCTTACCTCACTTTCCCTAGCTTTATTTCATTCATCTTTTTTTAATCAAAATGTTTTTCTTTGATATAACTTGAAATTTTCTGTTTCAGCTTTTTAAAAGTATAGCTTTAAATACATTTAATATATTTAAACATCAATACATTTAAAATATGAGGGGCTGGGGCCGGCCCCGTGGCTTAGCGGTTAAGTGCGCACGCTCCGCTACTGGCAGCCCGGGTTCGGATCCCGGGCGCGCACCGACGCGCTGATTCTCCGGCCATGCTGAGGCCGCATCCCACATACAGCAGCTAGAAGGATGTGCAGCTGTGACATACAACTATCTACTGGGGCTTTGGGGGAAAAATAAATAAATAAATTAATTAAAGTATGAGGGGCTGGCCCAGTGGCATAGCGGTTAAGTTCGCGCGCTCTGCTTCAGCAGCCTATGGTTCGGATCCTGGGTGAGGACCTACGCACCACTCATCAAGCCATGCTGAGGCAGTGTCCCACATAGGGCAACTAGAAGGATGTACAGCTATGACATACAACTGTCTACTGGGGCTTTGGGGAGAAAAAAGGAAAAAAAGGAGGAAGATTGCAACAGATGTTAGCTCAGGGCCCATCTTCCTCAAAAAAAAAAATATGAGATTTAACACTTGACTCGTCATTAATAAGTTATAGTATAGAAATTTCTTTAGGTAATTATCCATATTTGGACTAAAGTAAAAGTGAGTACTTTTCTATAATGTAAAATTTGAAAACATCATGAAAGTTTTAAAATCCTGAATTTTTGATGTCTTTTATGTTGAATTTGGATAATATTTATTTGCTCATAGTATAGATTCTAATGTTAAAAACATCAGAAAATTGGGCCGGCCCCGTGGCTTAGCAGTTAAGTGCACACACTCCGCTGCTGGCGGCCCGGGTTCGGATCCTGGGTGCGCACCGATGCACCGCTTCTCCGGCCATGCTGAGGCCGCGTCCCACATACATCAACTAGAAGGATTTGCAGCTATGACATACAACTGTCTACTGGGGCTTTGGGGGGAAAAAAATAAATAAATAAAATCTTAAAAAAAAAAAAATCAGAAAATGAAATACTGCTAATCACTTCTCTCAAAGTGGTAAAATTATAAGAACAGATATGTATATTGACTGAATTTAAAAGTGAATTCCCAGAAAACAAAGTATTATCTTTCTGCACGGACAATAAACTTATAACTTCAGGTTATGTTTCATTTCAATTACTTTTTATTCAAAATTTCTGTTTTTATCTCATTTAAAAATTATGTAATAATGCACATTTCATTCATTCAAAAATAATCCAGAGAAAAATATGTATTTAACTTAGTTCTTTTATTTATTCATTTAATAAATAATTTTTAATGATTGTCTACTGTGTGCCAGTCACATCATAGGCACTGGGAGTACAACAATCAACCAAATAGACAAAATCCTTGCTCTCCTGGAGCTTACATGCTAGTGGAGGTTAAAGGCAACAAACAGTATATAAACTAGATATTTACTTGGTCAGATAATGGTAAGTGCCATGAGAAAAATAAAGCAAGGAAAAGTACAACAATTTTAAGTGGGGTAGGCAGAGAAGGCCTCACTGAAGTGATGAGGTGTAGAAGATGCGAAGGAAGTGAGAGAGCAAGCCCTAACAAGTCCAAAGGCCTCGAGGCAGGAGTGTGCTGGCATGTTTCAGAAACAGCAAGGAGACCAGTATGGATAGAACAGAATGAGAGTGGGGAAAGTGGTAGAAAATAAGATAATGAACAGCTAGATTTTGTACGGTCTTGTGGGCCATTGTAAAGACATTGGCTTTTATTCTGCGTGAGATGGGAAGTCATTGGATGTTTTAAGAAGAGGAGTAACAGGATTTTATTAACGTTTTAAAATGTGTCAAGAATTTTTAAGGATTAATTGCTGTGTTAAGAGACTATAGGGGGCCGGCCCCGTGGCTTAGTGGTTAAGTGTGTGTGCTCCGCTGCCGGCGGCCTGGGTTCGGATCCCGGGTACGCACCGACGCACTGCTCCTCCGGCCATGCTGAGGCCGCGTCCCGCATGCAGCGGCTGGAAGGATGTGCAGCTATGACAGGCAACTATCTACTGGGGCTTTGGGGGAAAAATAAATAAATAAAAAAAAATCTTTAAAAAAAAAAAAAAAGAGACTATAGGAAGGTCAAGGGTGTAAGGAAGGAAACTAGTTAGGAGGCTACTGCAATAATTAATCAAGGCACAAAGTTAGAGTGAAACAGTTTTCTTGGAGAGCGAGCAAGTGAGTGGATAGGACAGTGTAGTAGGATTAATGCTCAAATGAGTAGAATGACTCACGAGAGGGGCAAGGGAGATGATGGTGTATACATTGTGGTGATTATGATGATATGTAAGAAGGGAGTTGAAAATATGGGTGAGGAACAGTGAAAAGGTGGTATCATCAGTGGATTTTGGAGTCAAAGAATTGTGGAGTTGGAAAACTAAAGGAAGGAGCAAGAATAATAGGAAATAGGATACTTGGAATTAAAATGTTGGGGGTATTTTTGCTTGGTTCAAGAGAGAAAATGGTTATAAATTTGACTGTTCTACAGAATATACATATTCTCCCTCAAGCTAAGAAACACAAAATGAGGTATACTATGAACCAAATATTTCCCTTGCAACACAAAGTGATAATGTAATCCAATCAGGAAATCAGCACCATCACTGTTTAAGACCATCGTTCTTGGCTTTTAGCAGCACTGCTTTTAAATTAGTATTCTAGTACATCAGGCAAGCTCTCAGACTGTTTCTTAAATGGACTTTGATATGTGGTATTCTCATAGGAGCATTTGCTTGTACCTTCCACTTGAATAATGCATCTGCCTCACACTTCACTCTCTTTTCTTTTTCCTTAGATTTGTGTTTTTATCAATAGTTATTCTATCTACATGTGTTCTGAAAGAGGTCATTTTTAGGTCAAACTGCTGAAAAAGAACATTAATAACAATTTAGGTCAAACTGCTGAAAAAGAACAGTGGCAAAATGTGATAAAAAGTTTTTACTAGGGGAAGTAATCCCAAAAGGAGTTTTATAATGTCTTTACTTTAAACTTAAAACTAGATTGAGGAAAAAGGCTTCAAAACAATATTGAATTTTGAAACTTGAGTTATTTGTAATTCCAGCTTGGGTTATATGTAATTCCTTTCTCTGTTGACAATTCTAAGAAAGCAGTGTCACTTTGAAAGCTAAAGTGGGGCTTTAAAAGGGTTTGATAAAAGTTTGTTTCCAGTTAGTTATGCTTAAAAACTTTGTAGGAGTTTGGTATGTGAGATAAGCCACTGACATTACCCTGCTAAGATTTTGTTGACTGTTTAGCGTGAAGAATTCTACGTAAGATTTCCTTCAAAAAAATAATAAGATTTTATTTGTAATATGAAGTATTAAAAACCAGAAAGAAAACACAATATAAAGGTATAGTTGTGCATTTAATAAAAGAGTTTACCTTTTCTAACTCTTTATATACAAAGAAACATAAAAACACGCTATTTCCTGAAGCATTTGAAAGTAAATTGCTGATAACATGACTTTTCATCCCCATATGTCTCCTAAGAATAAGGACATTCTTCTACATAACCACCATACCATTATCAAATTAAGACAGTTAACAGTAATTTTGTAATTTCCTAAAATATCTAGTTCATAAATTCAGATTTTTCTTATTGTCCCCAAAATGTACTTTATAATTTTTTTTTCTAAATCCAGTCATGGATTTGGTGGTTACATTTCTTTAGGTTCTTGTTTTTGTTTTCCATTACATTGAGTTTTTTAGAGAAATACCAGTTGATTCATAAAATATCCCACATTCTGTATTTTGTGGTTGTTGGTTCAAGGTGGATAATAGCATGGTTTAAATATTCTATATGTCCTTACTGATTTTTGTTTTTGGCTTTTCATTGTATCAATTACCAAGAGAGATGTTTTCAAGATATCATTTTTCTCAATTTTTATGTAATAATTATTTGGCTCTTCTTTAGAGATTTCATTTTTCTATTGAAGTTTTCCATATCTTCATCTATTTGGTTAATCTTTTTCTCCATTTAAAAAAAATATATATATGTATAATCATTATTTTAAAGTTCTTGTCTGCTTATTCCAACATAGAGTTTATCTGTGGGTCTGTTTCTTTTGGCTGTTTTTTCTTTTGGTTATGGATCATTTTTTCCTTCTTCATTGTACATCTGGTAATTTTTAAAAATATATATTACTGGCATTGTGTTTAGAAGAGACTGGCATAAATAATTATTTTTCCCCAGAGAGGGCATGCTTTTTTCTCTGACAGGTAGCTAGGATGTGAGACTAACACTTTGATCTCATCAGAAGGTAAGCTGGGTTGAGTTGGATTACCTCTTTAGGTAGTTACAGTTCACCTCTGGCTTCAAATGCTTTGAAGATGAATCCTGTTCTATGTATATCACAGGCACCATCCTCTAGCAGGACTCTGGGACCTAATCCCAAAGAAGAATGCAGAGAATTTTCTTTGCCTTTTAGTTCCACTCCAAGCCTCCAGTGCTGCTCCACTGCCTTTTTCATACTGGAAAAAAGACCTATGGAGGGAAGGAGGAAGAAAATGAGAAGAACAGTCTCTGCATTTGGATTTCTTAAAGATTCCAATCTGTCACATCATTCTAAGCAGCCATTAAAAGCTCTCCTGGTTTTCATTTAATCAGAGTCCCTCTACCATGGAAGGTTTGATCCTCTGCTGCCTATGCATCTTTTCAACAAATGCACAAAGTGCCTGTGATCCCTTCTTATCTGGGAAGGGCTTGTCTCTCTCTGGAATTTAGTTCTTTTAGAAGACTTAGCATCCTCAGCTCTCTTGATTTCTTTTTAATATGTCGTTTTTTGGATTGTATAGTTTTTTTTCCTAGTTACAGCATAACCAAGGGTCTGTTATGATAGTCTGTATCCTAATCCACAACCAGCTTTGTGTCCTGTTTTGATTTATTTGATTGTTTTCTCATGGTGCCATATAACTACTTCTTCAATCTCTTTTATTTCTTGTAAACGGAATGTTGAGTCTAACGTGTTGATTCAGGTCACGTATTTTTGCCAAAATATCTATTAGGTGCAACTGCATGCTTCATATTGCACACTGTAGCAGGTTCATATTTGCAGGTTATTCCGCTGGTAGAGGTGCTCAATTTTACTATTTGGTTAAGGTGGCACCTACTAGATCCTTCCATTGTAAACTTAAGTTTTTCCTTTGCAATTAGCAAGTGAAAGTGACATTTTGGCTTGTGGATCAATCCTGTCTCCCAACAGTCTTTCAACTAACAGGTTTACTTCCATTTATTAAATAAATTATTTGGGGTTGCAAAATGATTTCTTAAATTGTATCATTCCTTGCATTTATGAGCTGTCATTCTTGTGTAAATAAAAACTTTCGTTTATGATCAGGGAATGATTACATGTTCTCCAGAAAGGCTGGGTAAAAATAAATATATAAGTAATTCTTTCTGTTTAATTACCAATACTCACAATAGGGAGTTGGTTTAATAGTTAATTCCAATTGGGACAAATGAGTTTTTTGGGGTTTTTTTTTTTTTTCTTCAGAATATTGCTGTAGCCTTCTGGATTGTTATTGATTTACTTTTTTTAAAATCGGTTTTTGATCTTGTTTTATTGTATTCTAATTATTCTATATTCAGCCTGTGAGTGTCCCTTCAAAGCTGGCTTCTGTGTTCTGACATCATCTTTGAACATTTTCTTGCTGTCCTAGTGCAAGATGAGCCTTTACTTTCCCTGCACAAGACCTAGAATCAATCTGTTTCTTCAAGGAGCCCTAGTTTCTTTTAGTGGGAAATGGCGTTTAGAAATTAAGATCTGGGCGCTAGATGTGCTACTGGGGTGTCCTACAGTTTTTGAGTGAAGAGAGTTAGAAAACAATATATATATATAGTCTTAAATTCATAATTGATATTTTCTATTCAAATGTATCATTACAGGATTTTTGCCTAACTTCTTTGTTTTATATTTGAATCTCTTCTGTTACACTGAATGACTTAGTTCTGAATAACATGAACACATTTGCTTTGTCCTACAGTTCACATAAAATGGTTTCAAAATTACAATACCAGTTTTACTTCTAACGGTAAACTGAGTCAAGTTTAAGATTTCTTTGTGGTTCTTTTGTCTTTAGAACATATCCCACTAAGAGAATACTGTGTTTGAAAGTTACTTGAAACAGTTCTTTTGTGTATAGTTATGTTACCAATTTGCTGTACATTTGGTTTCATTTTACTTTCGGTTTTATGGGTTTTTTCCCCCTATTTTCTTTAAATTGGGGGGAATATAAAACATTTACATGGTTCAAAAGTCAAAGTTTTGTAAAAAGGTATACTCAGAAAAGCCTCTCGTCCGTTTTATTCATTTGTTTCTTGTTTTTGCTACCAGTGTCTTTTTGTAGAAATAAGCAAATTCACTCACACACACATACACATCTACCTTTTCTTGTCTAAGTGGTACATGTTATACACTCTGGTTTGTACCTTTCTTTTTTACTTAATAATATGTCATGGGGATCACTCTATTTGGTTTTGCATTAGTCAGGGTTTTCCAGAGAATTGCCTCATGTTTATGTAGGTTGACAAGTCTCAAGATCTGCAGGATGAGTTGACACACTGGAGACCCAGGAGAACCAACAGTGTAGTTCCAGTCTAAGGCCAGCAGACTCGAGACCCAGGAAGAGCCGATGTTTCAATTTGAATCTGAAGTCAGGAAAAATCCAGTATCCCAGTTCAAAGGCAGTCAGGCAGGAGGAATCTCATACTCTGGGGAGGTTCAGCCTTTTTATTCTGTGCAGACCTTCAAGTGATTGGGTGAGGCCCACCCACATTATGGAGGACAATCTGCTTTACTCAGTCTACGAATTTAAATGTTAATCTCTTGAAATATAATAATGTATACCTGAAATTTATATAATGTTATAAACCAATGTTACCTCAATAAAAAATTAATTTAAAAAATGTTGATCTCATCCAGAAACATCCTCACAGAAACACTGAGAATGTTTGACCAAGATATCTAGACACCTCGTGGCCGGTCAAGGTGACACATAAATTAACCATCACAATTGTATAGATATCTTCCTCATTTTGTTAAGTTATTTACAAACTTTTCCCTTTATAAATAGTGCTGTAATGAATAACCCTATGCATAATCATTTTGTATTTTTGGCTTTTTATCTTTGTAGCTTCCTAGATGTGGAATTGCGGGGGTAAAAGAGTAAAGGCATATGTGATTTTGGTGGATATTGCCAAATCACCCTCCAAAGAAGTTATATCATTTTGCAATTCCACCAGCAAAAAACAAGAATTCCTATTTCTCCACAACCTCACCAACAGAGTATATTGCCCACCTGTTGAATTTTTTCCAGTCTGACAGATGGGAATTGGTATCTCTGTGTGGTTTTAATTTACATTTCTCTTATGAATGTGGTTGAGTGTGTTTTTCTATATTTAGAAATTACTTGCCTTTTTTCTGTGAATTATGCGTTCATGTTTTTGGCACCTTTTTTCCTATTGGTTTTTTGTCCCTTTTTTCTTGATTTTTTTGGAGCTCTTTATATAATTTGCAGATATTTTCCCTTTTTCTTTGACTTTTCCCATGCAGGTTTTTGTTTTGCCGTGTAGAAGGTTTTTATTTTTACATAATCAAATGTGTCTCTCTTTTTTTTTTTTTCCTGAGCAAGATTGGCCCTGAGCTAACGTCTATTGCCAATCTTCCTCTTCTTTTTCCTTTTTTCTCTCCACAGCCCCCAGTACATAGTTGTATATCCTAGTTGTAGGTCCTTCTAGTTCTCCTGTGTGGGACGCTGCCTCAGCATGGCTTGATGAGCCATGAGTAGGTCCGCGCTCAGGATCCAAACCAGCAAACCCCATGGTTTTGTTCTTTCTTTCCATTTGTTCTAGTCTGCTTTTTTGAGTCTTTCAGTAGTGTTTTAAGGTTTTCTGTATAGTGGTTATGCGCATTTCTTCTTATATTTATTCCTAGTTATTTTGTCATTTTGTTGCTGTTGTAAATGTGATCTTCCCTTCCATTATATATTCTATCAGGCTGTTGTTTATATGTGGAGGCTTTTGATTTTTGTATGTTTTACATCCTATTTTACTGAATTCTCTTACTGTTAGTATTAGTTTATGATTGGTTCTTTTCGGTTGTCTAGGTATAGTATCATATCATCTGTGAATGCAGAGTTTTATTTCTTTCTAATTCATTTGACTAATTCTTTTTCTCCTGTTTATTACATAGCTGTACCTTATTTAGTGATAATGTGTGTGGTGTGTCCCCACTAATGAAGTTGCTGGCTTTTTGGCTGATATATAATTTTACTGTTAGGGAGTCTTCACCAATTCCTATTTCATTGAGGACTTTTGTTAGAAATAGGTGTTGAAGTGTTGAATGTCCTTTCAGCATCTATGGAAATGGATGAGTTTTCTCCTTAGATTTATGAATATAGTGAATTATAATAATGCATTTTCTTGTATTGAATCATTCTTGCATTCCTGAAATACATACTCCTTGGTCATGTTTGATTTTGGTTTTCTAAAATTTTATTTCATATTTTTACGTTGATAATTATAACTGATATTGGTCTGTATTTTTTTGTAGACATTATCAAACCTAATTATTGTTATTTTGCTCCCTAGAAATGACTTTGGAAAATTTTCCTTTGTTTCTATGGTATGGAACTGTTTAAGTAGTTTTGGGGTTGTCTCATTTGTACTTGTGGAATTTTAATTTATAGAGGTGACTGAGTGACAACACAGGACAGTGCCATTGAAAGAATTTATTACTTAAATTTCCTGAGAGAAGGGGGTATGCCATGCCACACAAGACCACAGGAAAAGCACCAGATTTGGTCAGGAGGCAGAAGCAGCAGTGAGGGGAAAGGATAGACCAGAGCCTTTGTGGGGTTTCCTTGGGAAAGGCCAACCAGGGTAGAGTAAACAGTTTAGGATTGGCTAGTTGGAATAATTTTAGTGGGCTTTGGGGCATAGGAGCTGTCCCTAACTATTTGGTATGTGGGCCTGGGTTGATTTAGGACAGGGGAAATATTGGCTTGGTGTGTGAGTTAAATAAAGGAAATAGTTTTGGCTTGTGTATGAGAGGGGTGCCCCCTAGGAAGTTGTTTATTATCTTTAGGAATTATCTAGCCTTGGGAGGGGCAGTTTCTCCTTTGTGATTAGATGCAAGTTAAGCATATTATTAGCAAGAATATTACATAGGTGATATTGTGTCCTCAGTATAATTACATCAGGAGGCACATGATATCTATGACGTATCTATGCTACTCTGAGTTGGGTTTTTTATCCTTTTTCCTTTCAAATGGATTTTATTTTTTAGAGCAGTTTTAAGTTCACAGTAAAATTGAGCAGAAACTACAGATAGTTCCTGTATACACCCTGCCCACATACACGCACAGTTGCCCCCGTTATCAGCATCCATCCAGAGTGGTACATTTGTTAAAACTGATAAACCCACACTGACACATCATTATCATCCAAAGTCCATAGTTTACATTAGGGTTCATTTTTGGTGTTATATATTCTATGAGTTTTGGCAAATGTATGAGTTTTGACAAATGTAAAATGACAAGTATCTACCATTACAGTGTCATACAGAATATTTTCACTGCCCTAAAAAGCCTCTGTGCTCCACCTATTGTACATCCCTTCTTCCTCCCTACCCCCAGCAACCACTGACTTTTTTTACCATCTCCATAGTTCTGCCTTTTCTAGAATGTCATATAGTTGGAATCACAGTACATAGTCTTTTCAGATTAATGTGTTTCACTTAATAGTATGCATTTAAGATTCCTCCGTGTCTTTTTCATGGTTTGATAGCTTCTTTCCTTTTAGCACTGAATATTATTCCATTGTCTGGATGTAGCACATTATTTATCCATTCACTTACTGAAAGACATCAATTTTAATTGCTTACAAGTTTTGGCAATTATGAGTAAAACTGCTATAAACATCCACGTGCAGGTTTTTGTGTGAAAGTAACTTTTCGGCTCTTTTGGGCAAATACCAAGGAGTGTGACTGCTGGATCATATGGTAACAGTATGTTTAGTTATGTAAAAAAACTGCCAAACTATGTACCAAAGTAACTGTACCGTTTTGCATTCCCATTAGCGATGAATGAGAGTTCTTATTGCTCCTTATCTTCAGCATTTGGTGATGTTAGTGTTCTTGATTTTCGCCATTCTAATAGTGTGTAGTAGTATCTCATTATTGTTTTAATTTGCATTTCCCTAATGACATATGATGTAGAGCGTCTTTTCATATGCTTATTTGCCATCTAAATATCTTCTTTGGCGAGGTATCTGTTCAGGTCTTTTGGCCATTTTTTAATTGGATTGTTTGTTTTCTTATTGTTGAGTTTTAAGAGTTCTTTGTGTATTTTGGTAACAGTCCTTTATCAGATATGTTTTTTGCAAATATTTTCTCCCAGTCTATGGCTTGTTTTCTCATTCTTTTGACATTATCTTTTGCAGAGCTGAAGTTTCTAATTTTACTGAGGTCTAGCTTCTCAATTCTTTCTTTCATGGATTGTGACTTTGGTGTTATATCTAAAAAGTCATTGCCAAACCCATGGTCTTCTAGATTTTCTCCTAGGAAATTTATAACTCTCTAAGAATTTTATAGTTTTGTGTTTTACATTTAGGTCTGTGATCCATTTTGAGTTAATTTTTATAAAGAGTGTAATGTTTTTGGCATGTGGATATCCAGTTGTTCCCTCACTATTTGTTGAAAAGACTACCTTGACTCCATTGTATTGCCTGTGCGCGTTTGTCAAAGATCAGTTGAGTGTATTTATGTCGGTCTATTTGTGGGCTCTCTATTCTGTTCCATCGATCTATTTGTGTAGTCTTTTGCCAACACCACACTGTCTTGATTACTGTAGTTGTGTAGTATATCTTGAAGTCAAATAGTGTCAGTCCTCCAACTTTGTTCTTCTCCTTCAGCATTGTGTTGGGTATTCTGGGTCTTTTGCCTCTCACATATAAACTTTAGAATGTTTGTTGGTATCCACAACATAATTTGCTGTCATTTTGATTGGGATTGTGTTGAACCTATAGATCAAGTTAGGAAGAACTCATATCATGACAATAGTGAGACTTTCTATCTCTATTCGCGAAATATCTCTCCATTTGTTTAGTTCTTCTTTATTCTCAGTTTTTCTTAATTTCAAATTTGAAGTGTTCTTTCATATCTGCAATTGCCTACTTAATTATATATAATATTGAAGTGTTATATTACAGTTTTCTTCTCCTTTATGGCTGTTTTTGTTTTCTGCGTTTTTGGGAAATTTCATCCACTGAAAGTTTTGATTGTCTTTCTCTTCCCTGCTAATAGAAACTTGTATGGTTGCTGGGTTCATTGGGCATTTCTCTTATGTATTTTGTCTATTATGTTGGAGTATCTCTAGATGTGTAGGTAGGGATTTGAGTGGCATACTTTGTTTCTGAATTCAGAGAACCTTGCTTGACTGCTACAAATACAAAACTGGAGTTCCTTTCATAAATGTTGTCCTCTTTTCGTCTGATTTATGATTTTTTAACGTGTATAGATTATAACATTTCAGTAGGCTACTTATCCTTAATTGCTTCATTCTTTTCCTTTATCACCACACTTCTAGAGATAATTCCTTTATTCAAGGTGCCTCTTTTCTCCCCCCAAAACAATATCTTCTCAAGGCTCTCATCTTTGGTGACAGCACTTCCTCTATACTTTCCAAACTCCTTCCTTTTTTCCCTCCAGTGACTAATGCTCTGATTCACTTTGTCCCAAATCTCTTCTTAAGATTTCCTCACTCAAAGTTGGATCCTCTCCTGATGGTGAACCTTCGCTGGTGTTATCTGTTTTTTGCTACCTCTAAGACCCCAAAATACCTTCCTCTCCTTTATAGACTCTACTTTTGGTGGTTGCAAAGCCACCTCAGTTGGCCTCAGATTTTTATTTCCCCAATTATAAGTAAGATGAAGTTCTGTTCTGTTTCCTAGTTATGCCATAGGTATGAACTGTTTGTGCTTTTATTTGCTTTTCCTAATGATCTGTATGTTTTTTGAAAGGTGCATAGAGAGATTTATTTATTTAGTTAGTTAGTTAGTTAGTGAGGGAGTTCAGCCCTGAGCTAACATCCGTGCTAATCCTCCTCTTTTTGCTGAGGAAGACCGGCTCTGAGCTAACATCTATTGCCAAAACTCCTCGTTTTTTTCGTCCCCAAAGCCCCAGTAGATAGCTGTATGTCATAGTTGCACATCCTTCTAGTTGCTGTATGTGGGATGCGGCCTCAGCATAGCCGGAGAAGCGGTGCGTCGGTGTGTGCCCGGGATCCGAACCCGGGCCGCCAGTAGCGGAGCACGCGCACTTAACCACTAAGCCACGGGGCTGCCCGCTGCGTAGGGAGATTTAGATGGCTGTTACTATCCTATGAGAACCTAGAATTCTAGCCCTTGAAGTATTTTGCTGCCAAGTTCTAGATAACTATGAGATTGAACCATATAAAATGGCAGTTTTTGTGGCTCAAGAACTTTTGAATATCAGCAGTTGTATATGGTTTTACCTCAAAGAAAAGTAAGCAAGCTCTTTACTCTTGTGTTTCATGCCTTAGTGAAATGTTATATGATAGAGGCATTATTTTTAGTATTAATTCCAAGGTGATAAAGGCTAGACTTTTTATCAGTCTTACTGAGGTTTAATTTATATACAGTAAAATGCACCCATTCTATTGTACAGTTCAGTGGGTATTGACAATTATTTGTGCTCATGTAACCACCACCACTATCAAGATATAGAACATTTCCATCTTTCAGAAAGCTCCATTGTACACCTTTCTAGTCAGCCCCATCCCCTACTCTAGGAAACCACTAAACTGCTTTCTGTCATTAGATTCGATTTTTAAAGGCCACGTTTCTAAATTGGCTTGAGTCTTGCATGATCTGAAGCTTGCTAATCTCCAGTGTCACCTGGCTACCATTCCTCTCTCTGTGTGTGCTGGCCTCAGGGCCTTTTCACTTGTGAGTGCATCCATCAATCCATCCCTTTTCTGCTTGGCACTTTAAATTTCACATGCCTTGAACTGATGTCCGTCTCTGCAGGATCCACGCTGCTTTTCTCTTTCATGCCTTTCCTCATGGTGTTCTCTCTGCCAGGAAAGCACTTCCCTCCTTAACTAACATTCTTTCTTGCCTGATTTATTCCTACTCACCTTTCTAAAATCGGCTTATGTTACCGATTTTAGATGGGTTAGGTATTTATCAATTGTATTTTCTTTGTTTTTATATAATTTTTTGTCTCCTTCACTAGTCTGAGGTCCTTAAGGGCAGCTATGCCTTCTTCAGTTTGCTTTCCCATCACCCATGAGCCTGGAACATGATAGGTACTTAATAAATGTTTGATTAATGATGAATGAGTTTCAACTCCTGTATATAATTAGAGTTAAAACTAAATCTCCACAGGGTAAGTTAAAGAAGTCTTAAATAATAGATAGTTAGAAAAACTGAAGTTGAACTAATAGCATCCTATAAGTGTGAGGAGAAATGAGTATTGTTCCCTTAGGCCATAGTTCTCTTTGCAGAAACAGGTTTTTAATTAATTATTCAATTCTTACTACTTTGCCATTTGTTTTTGGAACTTCAGCAAGCAGTGTCTATGGAGAAAAATAGTCCAGCTTTTTTCGAAGTATGAGCTGTATGTAATAATAATGTGGTTTGTTTTAAGAATCTAAAAAGAAAAAAAAAATGTGTTTGGATTCCATTCTCCTTCACTTTAAGTAGCTTTGATAAGTATATCAGTTAATTGTTGTCAAGTGTGTATCTCCTGTCACATCGGAAGCTCAAGGGCCAGAGTTAGGTCTCATTAGTGTTTTTTCCTTTAGGTTTCTTGGCTTTAAAACCTATTAAGTATTTGAGTTGATTCTCTGATTCGTATTTATTGTCCTCTTACATACCCAGGCATGTGCCCTACTATATTCACAATAAAATTATATTAGGTATGAAGAAAATTGTTTAAGGTTATGCCAGTCATCAGTTTCTGATTCTGGATAGCAACCTGATATGGGCTAAACTGTATGAGCTTAAAATGATACATCTTGGAAAATCTGCATTTTAATAGTCTTAAGAATTGGGACAAGCAGGAATGGTCTCTTGATAGGTATAATTTCCAAATGTTATAAAAACCACTCCTATATTCAAACCTCTCTTCTCTCTGAATGTATACCTTTGTAATTTGATACCATTTTTATGCCCTTCTCTCAGAGCAAAGAAGAAAATAAATGATCTTAGTATGTTGACAACTTGACTTTGTTTTCATAAACCAGGAGGAATCTGAAAAACAACTGATAGGATATCTGTCTACTACCAGTGAAGCTGGCTCAGGGTTAACTGTGACTATACTATTATTCTTTTTGGGTGCTGTCACTGAGTAGCAGAGTTACCTAAGCTTTTCTAGAGGAACTTATGCTTTAGTTAAGAATAAAGTTCAGCAAAACATACAGGCACGTCTGTACTCCTGAAAAACATACTTTTAATTTATTAAACATAATCTATGATCATGCTTTTTAAAAAATTTGAAAGTGCTGCATAAGGTGCTCAAACTTACCTCTGTGTGTCACTCTCAATATAGGAATCTGTAATTTGAATGTTTCCTGTTTTGATTAATAAAGGCTAATGTTTTCCAATTTTATTTTATATTCATACCTAATGTTTTAAAATATAATTTTATTTTGCCTTGTAGTGTATGCAGAGAATATTTCCAAAATGGTGGGAAGAGAAAAGCACTTGAAAAAGATGAAAAAAGAGCTATACTCGCCACTAAGACCCCTCCAGCCTTAAATACACATGAGTCTTCTAAACTTGAAGGTCATTTAACCAACCTCAGCTTTACAAACCCTGAATTTATAACTGAGTAAGTAGACTTTTTCTACTTCAATTATTAATGTTATCTTGGATAGCGGTGTTAATAATGTAATATAGTGTAATGATTCACACCAAGTAGTAGACAGTTTGCTGGCAGTATATTAGGTTGAGAAATGCAGATTTGTAATATTATTAGGTAGAAAACTAGCATAAAATTTTAAGGGATGTCTGGAAACCTAGTGGTTCTATAACAGGTTGTCCTCTCTAAAAATGAGAAAGAATAGTTCATTAAATGTTATAATAATTATTGTTATGGTAATACAGAGAATCAAAACAGCAAAATCCAATTAACCTATGTTTAATTTAAAGTGGCTTATCCACTAAGAAATCACAAATAAGGAATAAATGGAAGATTATTAATAGAACCAATTGCCGTTATTTTATTATTGTTATAATCTGCTTGCTAGTAAGATATGTATGCATATAGGCACAAATTTTACTTAATAAATACATAAGTGTTTTTCCAGTTTTATTGAGATATAATTGACATATAACATTGTACAAGTTTAAGGTATACAACATAATAATTTAATATGTGAATATAGTGTGAAATGATTACCACAATAAGGTTAATTAACTTCCCTCTCCTCACATAATTACATATTTTTTTCCTTATGATGAGAACTTTTAAAATCTACTCTCTTAGCAATTTTCAGATATACAATACAGTATTGTTAACTACAGTCATCATGTTGTATGTTACATCCCCAGAACTTATTTATCTTATAACTGGAAGTTTGTACCTTTCATCCACTTCCCCTACCCACACCCCCTGTCTCTGGCAACCACAAATCTGATTTCTGTTTCTATGAGTTTGGTTTTGTTAGATTCCCCATAGAAATGAGATCATACAGTATTTTCTTTCTCTGTCTGACTATTTCACTTAGCGTAGTGCCCTCAAGGTCCATCCATGTTGTTGCAAATGGCAGGATTTCCTTCTTTTTTATGGTTAATAGTATTCCATTGTGTATGTGTGTGTGTGTGTGTGTGTGTGTGTGTACAAGAGTATTATAATCCAATTAATATTAATTATTAATATCCAGTTATTAATAGCATTAAAATTATTTATACACTCTAGTACCAGAATAGATTTATAATGTCAAGTAATAGTTTATTAATCTCTTGAAAATGATAAACTTGAATAATTCTAGAAACATTCTTGATAGATATTGAAAGCTAAACATGAAAACAAAATTAAATTAACCTCTTAAGACAGTTCCAAGTCTGTAGATATCAACATAGCATTACTTTGGTTACTTCGATTTTACATCGTGTTGAAAATATTATCTCGTTTGTTAGAAGCAATTTCATTTAAAAATTAACATACCTTTGATTAGTTCAGTAGGAAAAGAGAACGCATCTTTACCTTTATTAGGTTACTACAAAGCTTACAAAGCATAATGACTTACTAAACATCTTGTAACTCATGTGCTATGAACATTTTAAAATATTTTTAAAGTGTTGACCAGTGTAAGAAATTATGTAGTTATACTGTTATCAAAAACAGGTACATATGGAAAATATCAACCCTAGAATTTCTATTTGGTTCTTTTTTATCGTCTCTGTTTCATTGTTGAGATTACCTTATTTGTTGAGACATTGTTATCATATTTTCCTTTAATTCTTTAAACATGATTTCTTTGAATTCTTTGAACATTTTTATAATAGCTGATTTGAAGTCAGCTGCATCCAACATTTGGGCTCACTGGGAGTCTCTTTCTATTTACTGCTCTTTTTCTTAAGTGTGGACCACACTTGCCTGTTTCTCTTTGCATGTCTCATAATTTTTTTTTGAAAACTGTCCAATATATTTTTGATAATATATTATAGAAACTCTCATTGTGGAATTTCCCCCCAGGAGGGTAGTGGTGGTGGTGGTAGTGGTTTTTTAAGTAATTTGCTTGGACTTATCTGTGAGATCTGTCTCCCTGGTATTTTTTACATTATTGTTATTTTTATTTTTTAGGTTGGTTTCCTAGGGTTTGTACCTGTTATCTGCATAGCTCAGTGGTCAGTGATAGGTCAGAGGTTGTACTCAAACACCTCTCGAGCCAGTAAGGCTTCCACTCTCTGCCTGTGGATGTGTGTTGACTTGGGAGTGTATTTAAAATTTAGGCAGTTTTCAAGTCTGCCTCACCTTTTACTTTCCACCAGGCCCTCTTGGGTCTCCTTTGCATGTTCATTTAGCCTCCCAGTTGGCCAGGGCTATGTGGGGAGCTTATCTAGCCCCTCTATGCCTCTCTCATTTCCAGGATTTTTCTGTTAAATTTTGGACTAGCCCTCCAGTCTATAGCTCAGCCCAACCAAAAGTGCAACCTGAGGCTAGCATAGCTGCTGACTTTCTCTGTTTGTTTCCTACCATGTTTGCTACTTTTACTGACAGTACTGTGTGGGTTTTTCACCCTTTGCTCCAAATCATGTTAGCCCCTTCCAGCAGTTGAAGCTGCTGTTTTTCTCAGCCAGCCCTGTCCTTGAAGAATTTCCATACCAACTGAGCAGGGGGTGGGGTGATGAAGGCAGCTTCAGGCAAGGACACCACAGATCCCCACTGCTGTTAACCTAGGTTCAGCTAGTTTTCATGAATAAACACTTCTTGACTTATTTGCCTTGTTTGAGCCCTGAAATGGTTGTTTTTGATGATTGTGTCCAATTTTATAGCTGTTTCTTGAGAAGTGGATTTGCCAACCTCTACCCCGCCATAGTCAAGAAATTTCTGTCTTTGGTTTAGTTTTAAAGGAGAAAAACTAGTTTGGTTTTAAGTATTTAAAGGAAAGCATCCAAATATGATTATTATAGGTCCGGATTTACTTAGTATTAAAATTAAACATTGAAATGACTTAGCCAAGGATGGCTAGGTTTACATTTTATTCATTCTGAAAACTCTGGACTCCTTCATATAGCATCTGGCCCCAATGTGTGTGTGTGTAGATTTTTTCTTCCCGCTCTTCCTACCGTGCTTACAGCCTGTATTCTAATCATATGGAACTATTTAAATTCCCCTAGTGGTACATGCTTGTTCTCACTCTCTGGCAGTTGCAAGTGCAATATACCCTCTTTCTGATAAACTATTGCTATATTATATTAGGCTATACTTGAAGCATCTTCCCTTCCAGAACTTAACTTGAATTTCTCAAAAGAATTGATACTCTTTGGTACCAAGATTAAACTTTTTATACCTTTATTGTAGTACTTATCGTATTGTATTAAAATCACTGACTACAAATGAAATTAGATCACAGTATGAAAAATTTGTGTGTAGAGAAGATTATAGGTGTAGAAAAATTACTACTCAATCCTGGTTACATTTAGGCATGTTTCTTTCCAGTCTTTAATAGGTGTTGTTTTTTGACACAATAGAGAGCACATATAAGAATTTTGTAAACTGCTCTTCCCTTTCTATTAAACCACTCATTCTGCATTATATTTCATCATAAAGATCTACCACTGTATGTCTCTGAATATAAAGTGATCCTGAATACAAGATAATACTCAATTTTCCCAAAGAGTATCTCTCTCCTTCTCTTTCTCTCACACACACGCTTTTAGGTAGGTAGATGAAATAGTCAAAGGTCAGATGTTTACACTATTTATTTATAGATATCATCATATAGGAAGACATGTACCCCTTACTATCTAAATCTATTTGATTTCGGACTTTGGAAAGCAAGTTTAGATAGCAAGCTTATCTTTTTCCCAATTTTATCTCAAAATATCTATTCAAGTAATTTTGATTTCTAGGTTCAGATAGTGAGGGCTCATATAGCAAAAATACCTTTTTTTTTTTTTTCAGCACTTACAGTTTATGAAAACCAGATTTAAAACCAAATGTTTGTTACTACAGGAGTCACTTTTTAAGTCATCTATATCTCAAAATTGAGATGTCACACTTTTTTAATCTGTGTATAATGTCGTTACTGGAAACTTGATCCCAAGCCCCAGTTACCGCTCATTCATCCTAACATTAGGATAGTTGTGTCCCAACCCTTCTTCATCTTGTACATATATGCTTGTAAATAATACAAAATAAATACTTACTTTGCTGCCTTTTAAAAAGTATTTATATTTTTTCAAAACATTCACAAAACAGACCACATCTGGGCCATAAAACATACCTTAACAAATTAAAAAGATAGATCAACATAGAAAGTATTCTCTCAGACCACAGTAGAATTAAACTAGAAATCAAAAAAAGAAAGAGCTGGAAAAATTTCGAAATATTTACAGTTTAAACAGCACACTTCTAATTAACACATGGGTCAAACAAGAAGCCTCAAGAGAAATTTTAAAATATTTTGCACTAAATGAAAGTGAAAATGCATCTTATCAGAATGTATGGGATGTAGTGAAAGCAGTGGTTAGAGGGAAATTGCATATATTAGAAAAGAAGAAAGAAGTAAAATCAATAACGTCGGTTCTACCTTAGGAAACTAGAAAAACAAGAGAAAATTAGATCCAAAGTGAGCAAGAGGAAAAGAAATAATAAAAATTAGAGCAGAAAAGAATGAAATTGAAAACAGGAAAACAATAGAGAAAATCAGTGAAACCAAAAGCTGGTTCTTTGAAGATCAGTAAATTGATAAACCTCTGGCCAAGCTAACCAAGGGGGAAAAAAAGGAGAAACACAAATTACTAATATTAGAAACGAAAGAGGGGCCATCACTACTGATCCAGTAAATGGACAGTAAAAGGATGTATAGGAATATTATGAATAATTCTATGCCCACAAATTTGATAACTTAGATGAAGTAGACCAATTCCTTGAAAGACACAGTCTACCAAAACTCACACAAGGAGAAAGAGATAATCTTGATAGGTCTATGTCTATTAAAGAAGTTAAATCAATAATGAATAGCCTGTCAAAACAGAAAGTGCCAGGCCCAGTTGGTTTCACTGGTGAAATCTACCAAACATGTAAGGAAAAAATGATACCAATTTCCTACAATCTGTTCCAGAATATACAATCAGAGGGACACTTCCTAATTCATTCTGTGAGGCAAGCAGAATGTAGTTTAAGACACTGAACCAGTCTTCCCATTTCCCAATATGTAGTGAAATTGATGTGTTCCTAATTGATTGTGTAAACATGATTAGATAATGACTATTATCATCTGTATTGGGAGGTTAAGGTATGCTTTAGTTGCTTGTGATGAAGACAAATCTAAGGCTAGAAGGAGACTAGAGAATTCATCTATTTGCCTTACGATGTTGCTTTTTAATATGATCTTTGAGAAAACAGCTACGAAGTACAGTTGTAAAGCTATACCTCTGAGTATAATTACTAAATCTGTACTAAATTTCTCTGCCCTCTTTTTTGGCCAAGTTCATCAAGTGGTCTTTCATCAATTAAGCAACCAAGCTACATTGTGTGAAGTCATTTCAGGCTAGTGTTAGTTTTCCCCACATAGTACTTTGTTGTTCAAAATAAAGAAATTGAGAGGTCTCAATAATGTAGAGACTTTGTAAGGACTCAAATATAATGCCCTCTTTTTGAAGGATAATATGGTGGAAAGAATCTTGCTTTATACTCATTATTCTCTTGTTGGACATTTAGGTTGTTTCCTTTCTCACAGTTGTTTCATCTCAGCATTAAACTTCTTTGTGCTTGAATTTTTATGTCGTTGGGATGGATTCCCAGAAGTAGGTTTCTGGATTGAAGAGTATAAATGGCTCAAGGCAGTTGTACATATTACTGAATGACTTTCCAAAAAAATAATACTAAGTTTATTACCTCTAGCAGCATTAAGTGACCTTTTTGCCAAAACTCACAAGCATTGAGTATTTTCATTTTCTTCACTCTTTATTAAGGTGATGAAATAAAATGACATTGCATTATATTAATATGCATTTCTAACAGATACATAAAACAAGGAAAAGGAAAATTTTTAAATAAATGGAAATAAAATCATATGAAATCAAGAAAATAAAATTCATTCTGTGAAGTTCTAGTACTTGCCATGGCAGAAACATGGCATGCATCCTGTCATTTTATATTCCAAAGTCCATGATAAACATAGGTAATTGGTCATTGGATCTTTCCTACAGAGCCTGGACTTGGCCTCAGAATCCTTTTCACACAGCACTCTTGAGAAGCCATTACCAATTAGTCAGTCAGTATGAGAGAAGAAACTGATCTGCCATTTATATCCATTACCCTTGCTATAAATAGGACCACAGTTTTCACTCTTAAGTTCACTCTTAGCAGCTAAGCCAGGGCTATAAATAGGATCATGTCTTTATTTCCTTTTTTTGAGAATTGTCTATGTCATTTGCTTGCTTAAGTATTGGGATCTTAAGTGTTTATCAATTTGTATGAGCTCTTTAGTGCTCAGGGTATTACTTGATATTTACAGTTATTGAGTAGGGGCTTAACACATGCTTCATGAGTGAAATGACAGAAGAAAGACAGATGGACAGAAGGCAGTGAAAGAAAGAACATATTTAGGACAGCAGAATCATGTTTTTATAATCATCTACTTGAGATTTAGTTAATTGGTTGAGAAAAGGGGGAAGGAAGAGGTGGCCCTGAGCAAAGGAAAGACTGTTTATTAGATGGTCACTGCTAATCCAAGAGCACTGCTATAGGCCTTATCTCCATTCTGCCTTAGGATGTAAGATACTGGATGTACCCTTAAAAGATCTGTGACAGAGAGAGGGAGTACAATACATGATGATAGGTAATTCCTAATAAAGAAGACCTAATTAGACCTGTTAATGCCAGTTTTGAGAGTTCAATTTATAACAAATAGTGGTTTTGTATACCATTTTTAATGTTCTCTCTTTTTTTTTAAGTTTTAGTTAGCAGTTGATTTCTATGCAGTTTTAGCATTTTTTGTATTTTCTTGGGTTTTTAATATTGAAGGTTATCCTAGTAAGTAAAAGATGTTACAGTGGTAAAGGAGGAAGTTAAATGTCTTTTGAACATAATTGAGTATATAAATAAAAATTTTTAAGTGTTTCAGTAGTGTTTTGCTTTTAGTTTGAAATGCATTATATATTAATCAAAGTATATATATATATACAAATATAAATTTGAACCTGAAAATAAAAGTCTTCATTTATTTTACTGAAATGTTATTTTACTGAAATGTTAATAGGATAAAATTATGATTACAAATATCAGATCTGGAGTTTTAGTAATATTATCAAAATATTAAGTTCCGTTTAAAGCCATATATATTGTCATTTTTAAAGCTGTTTCTTTACTTTGGGAACATCTTGGACCTCGATGTCCCTAACATGATACTTTGATTTTATCATATGGTTGGTAAATGTTTGTTCATTAAAGGAATTTATGTTTACTATATGGTACTTTAATCATATAGTGTTGTTTTCATGTAAAAAATGGAAGTCATACTACCATATATGGAAACTTAACTAGGTGTCTTGTAGCCACTATGGCCCAACCGGGAGAGTCATTATAGCAAAATATCCTTTCACAGATCCCGAGACCTAGTATTAATGAATGAAGTGTTGATTTTACCCACATAGTGACTTCTGTCAATCTAAGTGAAAAATATGCCTACTTATTATTCCTGGAGCCTTCTTAAATAATTTGCTAATCTGTTCCAAATAAAGTACGTTGCCAACTTAAAAAAATAAAATAAAATAAAAAATAAAAAATAAAAAAATAAAAATAAATAAAATATCAAACGTGGAAAAATAAATAAATAAATAAAGCTGTTTCTACAGAAACAATGTGTATTACCAATTCCAAAATGTACAGTTTTCCTCCATAGGTTTTCTTGGTTTCAAATATTGACGATTATGAATAAACTGAATGTAAATAATCCATGCTTATCAGTTAGTCCTTTCTAAAAAGTTAGGAAGGTAGTTCCTTTTCTAATTTTCGCACTGGCTTAGAGAATAACCTTGGGGAAATATCTAACATTCCTGAATCTCCTTTGCTTTATAAAAAATAAAATAATACTGTATAGTCTTCTAGCTGTTAAAAAAAAAGGGAAGAACTATGTATAAAAAACCCCAAAGCTCTGAGCTTTTCAGATAATGACTCAAAGTACGAAATGTTGAGAATGAAAGTAATGATGATTGTATAGGTTCAAAACATCATTTGGGTAAGATCTCAATCAGCAAATCATCATGAGAAGAATACCGTGATCCAGACTTCTATAATCTGACTGTACATAAAAGAAAATGATGACTACAAAATATTTTCTACCAAAAGAAATTCTGTCTGGAGGGATTCCTAAAGTAAATGTGCTTCCTTAGTAAGACTTAAAGCATTCCAAAAAAATTCTTTCTGTTAACCTCAGTTTATAAGATTCTTAATGTAGTTTTGTGTACTATGTCCTCAGCTATTAAAGATTTACTATCTAAAACAAGTTGTTTATTTTTTTAGTAACTGTAATTGAATCTAATTTGATCTAATAAATATAAAGCTAATTAGGCTTTTATGTGAAATTATAGAAAGATAATTTAGGAAATGGAGTCTTCAGTGTTTTGTTTTAGCTAACAAATTACTATTTTCTAATAAATTACCTGAAACCTAAAACCCTTCCTGAAATAAATATCAGTGGATGTAATTCATTTCATGGAAGTGGCAGAGGCATGTGCTATTATTATCTGTTTTATGAGTCTTAATGGTAATTTAGTGGTTATTAATAATCAACCTCTTCCATATACTTCTCCTTATCACTACGATGTTATCTTGAAAAAATAAATCAGTCTTCATCCTAACTCATGTGCTATAAGGACGTGTCCTTTTATCAGTCCATTTACTTGTCCTTTCTTAATAGCAGTACATTCCCTTTCTCTGCCTGTCTCTTAAATGCTGCTCCTGGGCTCTCTACTCTTCACGCTCAGCATATCCTCCCATGGCAGCTTAATTTACTCCCATAGCTTTCTTTACCACATATATGCTGATGATTCCAAATCTGTATCTCCAATTCAGACCTCTGATTTGACTTTGATATATCTGGGTGCCTAAATTGGTATCTTTATTTGCATTTGTGCCTGTGAGATATCCTTGTGTCGTGAGTGAGCTAGTATTCTCTCCTTTCCTGTTCTCTGAACCAACCAAATCTGTTCCTCTTCCACTGTTCCCTGATTCATTTAATGCATCTATAGGCCCAAGCTTGAAACTTTAAGATTTATTCTTGGCCCCTTCTCCCATCTCACTTCCCACTTCTAGTTAATCAACAAGTCCTACTATCAGTTCTAAATTCTCAGTATCACTTCAGTCTGTCTACTTCTGTCTGTCCTCGTCTCTCACCAGGGCTTTTGCAACAGTCTCCTATTTCCAGTCTTATTCCAATCCATTTTCCACAGTTCAACCCGAGAATTTTTTCTGAGATGTAAGCCTGGTAATACCAACTGTGTTACTTAAAAACTTTTCAGTGATTTCCCTTTGTCCTTGAGATAAAATCCAAGCTCCTTAACAAAACATAAAAAATCCTTCATGATGACCTTTACCTCCCTCATTTCTCCGTACCTTTTCTTTTTAACTATATTGATCTTCCTTTTATTAACGTAGAATTTCAGCTTCTCTCTGGTGTTTTTCCTTCTGCCTAGAACATTCTCTCACAACCCATCATTCATCCCCTTCACCTGGATAATTTCCTGTTAATTCTTATATATAGTCTTAAACATTCAACTTTCTCAGGAAGAACTTCCTTGGTTTCGTCAACAAGACTGCATATTCCTCTAACACAGCAGATCTCAAAGTGTGGTCCCTGGATCTCTAGAAGTGTCAGATGCCCTTTTGGGGAGGTCTGCGAATTTATGTTCATGTTAATATTAAGATATTATTTGCCTTTTTTTTACTATGTGGCCATTTGTACTGATAGTTTAAAAGCAATGGTGGATAAAATTTTAGCACAAATCAAGGCAGTGGAACCAAACTGTATTAATAGTCATTGTGTTCTTCACCATGAACCCACAATTTAAAAAAAGTCAGTTTCACCTAAGATCGTTGTTGATGAAGCAGTAAAAATTATAAATTTTATTAAACTGAACTGTTGCATAATCATCTTAATAATCCGGGTGATGAAATGGGAAGTACACAAAATGTACTTCTGCATACTAAAGCATGATGGCATAATTATCCAGCTATTTTCTACTTAGCCAGATTATCAGAGATTCACAAAAAATGTAAAACAATGCCACCCTTCTCAGTAGATTTTTTGTTTTTGAAAATAATAGTTCATTTTTAAAAAATGTTATTTATGTTAGCATATGATGATTTTATTATTGCTATTTTATGAATAAATTTTTTAAAAATTTCTCAGCTATAATTACTAGAGTAAATATCAATAGATATTACCTATATAAACAAAAGTTTTTTGGGGTCTTCAGTAGTTTTTAAGAGTACAAAGGGATTCTGAGACCAAAACGTTTGAAAATCCCTTCTCTGACACATTGTCATTCCCTGATTCTGTATATGATTTGTCCTTTCTCTTAGACCACATTTTAAACTCGGTGAAGGTAAGGTCCACATCTGCCTTGTGGGTAATTCAGCTCCTAGGATAGTGCCAACACATGTATTGATTATTATTATCGTGCATATTGTTGAAATTGTGAGTCTGGAGCTAAGAAACGAGTTCAAAAATCAGAAGGTATATATAGAAGTCTCATCTGCATTGGCGGCTATTATTTTGATTGGTGGAACTATATGATATCATTTGGATGTACAGAATATCACCTGAATCAGTCTGGAGAAAACTGGTAGAGTAGAAAGAGAGAAGGAAAGAGAGAAACCTTAATTATGGAACTTTAGGAAATGCTTACATACAACATGAGTGAAACATACAGTGAACATAAGAGTTCGGAAGGATAATCATCAATAGGCTACAGATCAAGAGGATGTTCTTCAGAGGTTTATAGAGTAATGATACTATTAAGAGAAGGGTGATAACAAGTGGAAAGGTTAAGATAGGATAATGTCTTTAGGGAAATTCAGATCAGGAGTTCTACCTAAGGGACTACAACACGAATTTTATTTTGTACATGTAAGTCTATGGAGTAAATTTTTTATTATCTCAAATCACCTAAACAAGAATTTTACTGAATTTATTTTTTATTTTTTGGTGAGGAAGATTGGCCCTGAGCTAACATCTGTGCCAGTCTTCCTCTATTTTGTATGTGGGATGCTGCCCCAGCATGGCTCAATGAGCAGTGCATAGGTCAGTGCCCAGGATATGAACCCGCCACCCTGGGCCACTGAAGCAGAGCGAGTGAACTTGACTACTACACCACCGGGCCAGCCCCTGAATTTATTTTTAATGCTAATACAAGAGCATTAAATTAGGGGATGGGAAGAGGGTAGCAAGTGGCTAAAGCCAAGAAACAGAAGATGTAGGCATATGTATAGAGTCTGGTGGATTGAAGAGTAAATTATGTTGTTAGTGCTACAACTTTAATCATCACCTCTTTCTTATCCCCAGGAGGATCACTTTCTTAATAAAAATCTCCTGTTCAGTATTTCTCCAAAAGAAATACTTTACTTGAAGGCTCTGCTCTTATTCCCCCTCATTTGTAGATAAAGAAAAAACTTATGGACCAGAAAGACTTAATTTTATAAAATCACCTATTATGCTCAGATAATGAATTTTCCATTAGTTAATGCCATCTTACCTAGTCAATTAGAACAACTTGGTTTCTTGGTATTGAACCTCAGAAAACATTTACTAATTTTATATGGGATGTTGGAGAGTGATGATTCTTATGTTTTCGTTGCCATTTTTTTCCTTAAATCACCTGCATTTTGATAACTCATTCTTCATCACAGCATTTTGATATGAAACTGTCAAAATATTGCTTTGATAATTGTCATGATCAAGGGTAGTACTAAGCAGATTTTTACTATTTATGCCATACATATAATACCAGTTTTCAGATATTTCAGATAAAGTACATTTCATGCTAGAGTATATTTAACATAGTTGGATACTTCTAATCTGGACAGTGAAGAATCATACTCAGTTATTAAGAAGGAAAGTCAGTTAAGACAAATTTTAACTGGTGGAATGTTTAACCATCAATTTGTACTATAATTTTTATTTTTTTACACTGCCTATGAATAGTGACTATATGCCCTGGTTTGTCTTGTAGAGTGCTGGTTTATGTTTGTTAATAGTGCTTTTGTTTTATTTTTAGAAGGGTCCTAATTTGGATTATAAACTATATAATGACCTTACCTATAAAATACAAAACCCATAATATAACCATAGCTCAGTTAGAAATGTGTAGTAAGAAAAGTAAGATGTATTTAAAGAGTAGACAAAAGAGATATATAAGTAAATGGACATCATGACCTATCAGATGACTTCAATTCTCCCAAGCAGTAAAATCTGGATAAATTTTTTTTTCATGGCTTAGAAGAGCAAGCAGACAGAAAAGGTGGAGACTATTGAAATTGAAAACAGATATTCAGTTTGAAAATCTATAATTGAAAGGCAGAAAAACTAGTAACCAGTGGGTAAAGTACCAAGTAACCCCAGCCACCAGAACACATAGGTAGGTATATTTTCAGTCATTCAAAAAAATAATATTTGCTGAGTGCTACTATATTTCTAGCCCTCTGTGCCAGATAACAAGGAAAATAGAAAAAGAAGGGTAAGATTTTCAAAAACATAGCATAATCCTAAGGGAGATTAATGTATATAAAAGTATGGGATGGCTTAGTTCACATTTAATTCTTCAACATCATATTTCTGTATTTGTTACTGTTGGTTGCTTAATAGTAAATGCAATAGTTTGCAAGTGTAATGTGTTCCTAGAGCAAAGCCATTATTTTCCACGTTTTGCTTTTAAATGTTAACAATATTCAGTAGTCACACTAATTGACTTGTTTGCATTTGACTTTAAATGCAGTTCTTTTTTGCTGAGTGTAGAAAAAAAGATCTTGTGCTTTGCCAGAATCATTATGCCACATTTTATGATCTATCCATCCAGGAGTGTTATTCAAAAAAAAAAAGTTTTGATACATACAAATCATATTATAGTAGCAAGGGAAAAGATGTAGAACAGGTTAATTGCAGTTAGACTCTCAGTATACTAAGTGGCATTGGACCTGAAGACACTACAGCCTCTTTATGTACGGGCAGTTCTTCTTCATTCATAAAGAATTCTTGAAGAATGTTTTAAAGAGTCAAATGGATTCATATAAAAGTTGGACAATTACAAAGAGGTCTTTTATTTCCATTCTCTTAAAAAATAAAATTCTTAATTATACCTCATGTTTTAAACAGAATTAGTGACAATATATTTCCAGTATGTTATACATGTTCTTTAATAATTATAAAATTGAGAACAGTTTAATTTTAGCTTCTCAATTACGTGTCCAGCGAGTATGAAATTGAGAGGTTGAAAATCCACCGCTTTAAGCAGCTTAATGAATTTTATCTTTGTCTCAGTTGTACTAAGACTGATAACAAAGCTCCTTATCACTGGCGTTATTTTAATTTTCCCGTTATTATCAAATAATGGACAGTGCAGTAAATGGCATAATTGACAATGGCATATGTAGAAGGAAACATGAACCCCAGTTTTTATTTATTTTTTTCTTTTTTTTTTTTTTTTTTTTGTGGCAAAGATCAGCCCTGAGCTAACATCCAATGCCAGTCCTCCTCTTTTCTTTTTTTTTTTTGCTGAGGAAGATTGGCCCTGAGCTAACATCCGTGTCCATCTTCCTCTACTCTATATGGGATACCACAGCATGGCTTGACAAGCAGGGCGTTGGTGCCCGCGCACGATCCGAACCCACGAACCCAGGCTGCCGAAGCAGAGCACACGCGCTTAACTGCTTTCGCCACCAGGCCGGTCCCGAGCCCCAATTTTTAAATACCTTCCTCTGGTGGTGTTTTAAGTTTCTCTACTTTGCTTACAGTCTCATTCTTTTGGGAAAGTATAGTTGTAACATTGTTTAAAGCATGGTAAAGAGAAAAAAGAAAAGTATGGATAAATTTGAAGACTGCTGTTATTAAGTAAAACAAAGAAAGGAAATATAAAACTCTTCTGAGATCTGGTACTCAGTCAGGCCTGGACGGGATCTATATTTTGAGACCCATAGTGAAACACAGGGTTAGAGTCTTTTGGCTTTCTAAACCTTCTACTGTGAAGCTTATGGGTAAGCTGCTATTTAAAGAGATAGAATAGGAGCTGAAACTGTATAATCAATAAACAGACTTCTTCTTGAGTTTCAGCCCACTGCCTCCCTGACCTCTTTGATTTCACCAGGCAGCACCTGTTGCAGCCACAGGCTGCTGGCCCCTTGAGGTCTTTCCCTTCCTTCTCTGGCTCTCTCTCCTTCTCCGTGCTTAACTTGGCTCAAGGGGACTACCTATCTGGGGGTCTGTCAGTCAGAGCTGGCTTTAGATTAGTCGCAGTGTGGAACAGAATTCTGAAATGTTCCTCTGTACCAAATTTAATAACACGTTAGTACTAAGTTTATTCTTATTATACTGATAATAGCCAAATTCATCATACTGGGTAACTGTATATGGAGGAGTATATAGATACTTCAATTCTCAAATCATATATTATTTATGATTTTTTTGAAGTAGTAGTCCTCATGTAGTACTATATATTTATTAAACTGTGTATGTTTCCCATTCTCCCTCAGTTCAGCTCTACTTATAGAAAGCCTTGAAAATAATTCATAAGATGTTTGTTTATATAGCAATTGCCTAAACTATATTCCTGCTGTATAAATTTAAGGACAATAATTTCATCTTGTTTAACACTGTATCATCAATACCTATGAAATATCTGGCAAATAGTAAGTACTCAGTATATATTTGAATAAATGAAAGAAAAATATAGAAACAGTTGAATAATCTAATATAGAAAGTGTAAGGGTAATTGCTTTACTTCTGGAGAATATTTTAAAATTAAGAACATGGCCTTAAGAACTTGACCAGAGATGAAATATGAAACTCAGGTGGAAGCCTTTTTTGAAATATGTAAGTTGAAGAACCTTAGCCAGCTGGATTCTTTCCTATCTCAGTTTTCCAAAGCAATGATTTTTAGACTTCAAAGAAATATTGTTACCTATGTTAATTTTAATCTAAGCCAGCAGTGATAGAGGTCACAGCACAGAACTTTTAAGCTATAAATGTGAGTGTAGAGTAGTCAAGTATTTCACAATGACATTGTTTCCCTTACTTAATCTCTAAGCCTTCAGGCAATGTTTATTTGCTTTAAGAACCATGTAAGAGGAAAAGCCTATTCCTCCCAAGATCTCTGTACTCTTATGGATTAACTCTAGATTGAATATATATTCTCAACCATAGAAACAACTTTGAAAACCTGGGAAAGTCGGTATATTTGACAGAATTCACAGTATTCTAAGTAAGTTAATCTACTCTATCATAAAATCACCTGTGTCTAAAGGCCAGATTTTTTTTTTAGGCCTTAATAGTAGTAGAGAACTTATGAAAAGGTTAGAGAATTCTAAAAGTGTTGTTATTTACTTAGTAACTGGCCCAAGGGGCATTATAATCTTCCTAACCATTATAATTTTCCAAACCATTGTACTAGTGTATAAAGCTCCATGAGGACAGATGTTGGAACTGTATTATTCTCTGCTGTAATTCTGGGGCCTAACACAGTAACTTTGCATATAAAGGAACCCAGTAAATCAATCAGAGAATGAGTTCTCTGTTAAAAGGGACTGTAGAATTAAATCCAAAATCCCCAATAGTGCTAATCTCATGATTAACTCAGACTTTAGAACATACAGATGACTTGATTTAGGTTAGAAACAGGGAAAATTAATAGTACTCTGTTTTCTTTGTATCCGTAGAATATCTTTCAGTTCTGTGTACCGTTGAGTAAGGTGATGTTGGTCCAAACTATTTAGAGTAGGATGCAGCCATAAACGCAGCAGATTATGGATGATCCCAAGGAGAAAAACAAAGGATTAAAATGTCAGAAGTAGACTAAGAAAAGTTTTTACAAAGGGAGTAGGGGGCTACTTTATATCTTCAGAAAACATTGGTAATCTAATATCTTTATCTACTATTTGGCTTTTCACTGTAGTTAATATGAGACAATATATCCAGTTTCAGCCAACTTGTATTTGACCACCCTGAATAAAGAGGAGTAATAATTGCCATGGAACTAGGGCCTTCGTACACAAAAATGAAGAGGAGGAAGAAAGCGAAGGGGCGAGTTTTTCAAAGCATAACAGATTAGAAACCTTAAGTAACAATACAGAAGAAGGGTCAGATACATAATAACAAAATGTGACAGTGAGAGAAAAGACCAACTATCTTAGAGAAAAGCAACACATAATTCCAGAAACATAGGCATATTTTTTTGTAGGGGCAGAGTCCTATACATCTATAAAAATTATTAATGATCATGATGAATACCCCTGTTGTCAACAATATTCATTAACTCAGTTTTTAAAAGACAGGTAAGTCTATATTAACTCTTTAGAGATTTCCATTACATATAAAATACATCCTCCTTCAAGCACTAGATCCCTGCCCTTAAAGAATCATGCCCCACCACAAATTGCAAGTTGTTAAAAAATACTGAACTGTAGGTTGCCAACAAGTTATGTCATAAATAATAACAAATGAGAAAGTTGAGATAAACAGTATTTTAAAAAATCTTGTTAATTGTAGCTTCCCAGTGTTGTTATGTGATATCTCAAGACACAGTCACTTAGGACAAGTTCATGAGTGAATATAAACCTGCATTTCAGTTAACTTCATAATTTTGAATTTTTTCCAACTTGCCTTGTCTGATTTAGTCATTTTTTGCTTCAACTCCGTAGTTAAAAAGTGTTTTATTTATAAGTGCCAGTCTCATGATTAAATTAACTCTGACTTTAGAACATAGAGATGACTTAATTTAGGTTAGAAACAGGGAAAATTAATAGTACTCTTTTGTTTTATTTGTATCTGTAGAATATCTTTTTAGTTCTGTGTGCTATTGAGTAAGGTGCTATTCTTAGTAAAGAATGGAAGTGTCAGATCTGTGGGGGTTTTTTGTAATTCCTTTGCATTTGCATTTTTAAACTATCTTCAATCTTTAGTTTCTTTGACAGGAATCTTGATAAGCTACTCTTTCATGAGTCCTAGTTTAATTAAAACCAATAATTCAGTCTATCTATTCACTTACCTGGGAGCAAGGAAACTCAGTATTTTGTGTGCTAGGGAACAAATAGTAGTGATGTGCCACTGTTATTTCTCTGTGCTTTGGAACGTCCTTTCATCTCTCAGGTAACCCTACACTCAATGGGGAGCTTGACCACCAGACACAGGGATTCTGTGGGGGTGTCTGTTAGTCAGGGTTCTCCAGAAGAACAGAATCAATAGGGTGTGTGAATTTGTGTATAGAGAGACAGATTTATTTTAAGGAATTGGCTCACATGATTGTGTGGGCTGGCAAGTACAAAATCAAGGGCAGGCCAGCAGGCTAGAGATCCAGGCAAGAGGCGATGTTGCAGCTTGAGTCTAAAGGCAGTCTGGAGGCAGCATTCCCTATTCCTCAGTTGACCTTAGTCTTTTTCTATTAAGGCCTCTAACTAATTGGATGAGGCCCACCCACATTATAGAGAGTAATTTGCTTTACTCAGAGTCTACTGATCTAAATGTTAATCTCATCTAAAAAAAAAATACCTTCACAGTGACATGTCTAGATTGGTGTTTGACCTAATATCTGGGTACTCTGACTTAGTCAAGTTAACACATAAAATTAACTGTCACAGGGTATCAGTGTCAATTAATTTACCAGTAGAGCTTAATTTCTTATTGTAGAAATGAAAATCACAGATGAATAGAAGTTCTGATATTGGCTTCCCATACTGACAGATGATTTTATATATTCCCCACTTTTAGGAACACTGTAGTGGCTGCCCTTTATGATTAGCCTTACTTGTTAAAACTCAAAAGAAAATACTTATGAATGTTTCATTAAGTTTGAGCTTTCATAAGTAAATCACTGATGTATAGTAAAACCTCATTAATTTGAAATTCATGATTATTAACAACTCATCAAAAATTTATCTCTGGAAAAATTTATCTATAACTGGAAAAAGGATTTTGTGTGTGTATGTGAGGAAGATTGGCCCTGAGCTAATGTCTGTTGCCAATCTTCCTCTTTTTTTTTTTCTTGAGGAAGATTGTCCGTGAGCTAACATCTGTGGCAGTCTTTCTCTACTTTGTATATGGGATGCCACCACAGCATGGCCTGATGAACGGTGTGCAGGTCTGCGTGCGGGATCCAAACCCGTGAACCCTGGGCCACCGAAGTGGAGTGCGCTAACTCAACCACTGCACCACCAGGCCAGCCCCTGGAGAAAGGATTTTTAAACAAATTATGTAAGAAGTATTACAGTTGGGATATTTACACGTTTAAGAATGGGAACTTTTCTTCAGACTTTTTTATTTTAAAAGTCATTTTAGATATTTAAAAAACATTCTTTATTTTTTAAAAAACATGACATCAACTAGACTTGGTGGTGAACATGATATAGTCTATACAGAAGTTGACATATAATGATGTACACCTGAAATTTATGTTATAAACCAGTGTTACCTCAATTAAGAAAAATTCTTTAATTATTTTGCCATCTCAGAATTACTGTTGCCTTTCATTTGCATGTGTATTTTTACATCGCTGCTTTCAAAGTGCATATGTTATTTTGTTTTCACCTGCAGGTAAACATACGTGTCTTCTGTGGTCTTTGTCTTTATTTTTAATAGTTGTATGATAATTCATCAAGTTCATGTTTGATATCTTCTGTCATGTTGACTTTAAGATAAAATTTATAGTGACATTGCAAGTTAAAGGGTATGAATATTTCGGTGCTCTTGCTAAATATTTCTATTTTGTTTTACAAAAAAATTATAAAAGCTTGCCACAAATAGTATTCAGATTGTGCACTGTTAAAAGCTCACCACATTCAAGGAGGAGCCATTCACATGGTAGGCGTATATACTAACTTAAATGAAAATGGATGGTGGTCTTGCCTTCTGGCCTAGCTTGGAGCAGCAAGAGAGAACATCATTGTTCGTGAAACAGAACCCATACACGCATAACGTTGCCTGTTCTATCCCAGCCATACTGGGCATCCAAGGGGTCCCCTCCCTCTTGTGCTTGCTGCTCTTGGAGGCCCAGCGTTTGTTCACCTCTCGCTCTGACGCTGACAAACTCATCTCTTTGGAGCTGCCATAGGTGTTGTAATAGGTTGCTAGCAGTGTGGGCACTCTGGGGTTTGGGTATGTGTAACCCACATATTTGCACAGCCAGGTTGCTCCTCATGGGCTCTAGAAAACCTCTCTGGGCAGAGCCGCGGTGGGCCATTGCATTCAGTTGTTCAGTTTGTGCAGTTATATACTTAATATTTTTTTTATTTGAAGAAGGGGGTACTTTTTCTCTAAATCACAAAGACACCATATAGACCGGCATGGCTCTGGAATTTTATCCTTTTTCGTTGTCATTAGTGTGACAATTGTGTATATAAACTTTACTTTGACCCCATTAAGTGCAAAATATTTTTATAATTTTTGCAATTTGCAACTTTAGATGTATATTTGTTGTATTTGTTTTTGTGATTACTAGTGCGGGTTAATGTTAATGGCTTTTAGTTTACTTTTAGCATTTTTCTCATCTCTATACATCATTTTTCCATTTATATGTGAAGGTCTTGACTTTTTGCTTTTAAATTAAATTTTTCTAATGTTATAAAATGTTATGACATTTTCTGCAGACTATTATTGACCTTTGTTTACTTCTTATTGTGTTTATTTACATTTTTGTTCAAATCGTTGATTTTTTTATGATTTTATTTTAGTGCTTCAAAGCTTTAAAAAAAGATTATTTTCTTCAGACTAGATATTTTCAGCTATTTTTTTCTTTAGCACGTATTCTGGATCTGACCTACAGTTGTGTATCACTTAGTGATGGGGAGACATTCTGACAAATGCATCATTAGGCAATTTCGTTGTTGTGCAAACATCATACAGTGTACTGAAGGGGAACAAAATTTGCCACTGCACGATGTGTCTCTTTAACATAAGGATTATTTTAGGCTGATTATTTTTAAGATACAAAAGGCTCAAAGCTTTTCTTGTTACATCCCCATTAATTGCCTAAAAGAATTCAGATTAAAAAAACCTATCTCAGGAAGCAAGCTATCACCTTAGCATAACATAAACTAGGTGGTAGACAGAGAGGACCCTAGAAAAGCCTGTTTGTTGGGCTCCCCTCTGTGTTCTTCTGTTTCTGTGTGACCAAACACTTGTTTTTCAAATGTTTGCTCCTTTTCAGCTACCTGTGAATTGCCTTTCTTCCTTTTGAAGTCCCCAACTCTCTCCACTCTCAATATCTTCTTTTGTCTTTAGCTGAGGATGGTATTTAAGGTGAGGGCTTCAGCCATTTTGGCAAATTACTTGGTTTTCCTGAGTTTCTCCCATGTGTACATGTTATTAAAGTTGTTTTTCTCCTGTCAATCTGTCTTATGTCGATTTTTTTCTTAGACCAGCCAGAAGAACCTAGAAGGGTAAAGGAAAATTTCTTCCTCCCCTAAAGTACTTACACAAATCTAGATGGTATAGCCTGCTACCACACCTAGGCTGTATGATATAATCTCATGGGACCAGCATCATATATTCGATCTGTTGTTGATCAGAACATTGTTATGTACACATGACTATATATATGATTCGATACCAGTTGCTCTGAGGTTTATTTTATATATGATTTAAGGAGTGAATCTGACTTATCAGATAGTTTTTTTTAATGTAGCTAAAGTTATTCTATATTCTATTCGTTTGTTCTTAATTCAGTTTTTATTTACTATATAGTTTTGAATATTATTTCTGTTTCAATTTCTAGTAATTGGTTTAATTTTTCATTTCTCCTCATCCCTTTCATTGTTCCTTTCAGTTCAGAAAGAATCTTTTTGGGAAAATACTGGTTGCAATTGAATTAAATGTTAAATAAGTTTGGACAAGAACATTTTTACATTGCTTAGTTTTCCTGTACAGGAACGTTTATTGAGATTTTCATAATCTAGTTTTGTAGCTTTCTTTTGGGAAGTTTTTTGTCCTTAGATAATGGAATATTACTTTATTATGTTTTCTATCAGTTATATGCAAAATCATTTAACTTGAAATGCAATTTTTTCAAATACTTTAACGCTATCCTTTAACAAAAAATATGTTGTTATACACAGGGCAGTATTGTTAGGCTGATATTTGCTCCTTTACATCCTTAAAGATAATAAACTGTATTTTCTTTTTTAAAAAGTCTGTAATTCAGATATTACATTTTTTAACTATAATAAAAATGAGGGCATTCATTTTAACTGAATTTCATAATTGTATACTTGTTTATAGCTTCAAAATAGGAACATAGGGTTCAAATTCATCTTTTAAGTAGCCAGTGTGTACACATATACACACACACAAAACTATCAGTCCTTCTCATGCCTCTAACTGCAGAAGCAAATATTCTGAATAAACTTATAAAATTGTTAGTGTCTAATATAAAGTAAAGGGTTTTTTCCAAGTATGACGTGATAAGCAGAATTCTGAAGATGGCTACCCACTGCTGGCTCCCAAAACTTTCATCCCTTGTTTATTCAGTCAAATACTAATCTAGGTACTGCTGTGTAGGGATTTTCCAGATGTAATTAAGGTTGCTAATCAATTGACCTTAAGATAGGAAGATTATCTTGGTGGGCCTAATCTAATCATATGAGTCCTCAAAAACAGAGAACTTTCTCCAAATGCAGTAGAAGAGGAGGGGAAAAGAGCATGCCAGGGAGATTTGAAGCATAAGAAGGATTCAGTGTGCTGTTGTTGGCTTTGAAAATGGAGTGGGCCATGAGCCAGGGAATACAGGTGGCCTCTAGAAGCTGAGCAGCCAGCCAGCAAGGAAGCAGGGATCTCAGTCCTACAACCACACAGAACTGGATTCTGCCAACAACCTAAATGAGCCTAGAAATGGATTCTCCCTCCCCATAGAACCCCAAAATAAGAGCCTAGGCCTGCTGAAACCTTGATTTCAGCTTTATTAAACTCTAAGGAGAGTTCTGGCCAAGCCTGCTTCTATAGACGTCTAACCTAGGTGGTATTTTAAAGTTGTTTGTGGTAGTTTGTTACACAGCAATAGAAAACTAATACATATGGTTAATTTTTTTTCAAAATGAAGAACTACATTCATAGTACATATTTCCATAGCATATTTATTTTATGCATGGACAACTGAAGTTGTCTCCAAACTGCCACTTCCTTCTGTATTAGACATAGTAAGGATAATTGTTCAAGTTCAGGCTGCTGAGTCAGATAAATTTTAATTCGTTCTGAAATCACTTGCTAGCTATATGACCTTGGGTGTGTTATTTATCTTCTCTAAGCCTCATTCTCCTCATCTATAAAATAAGAGTAGTAGTACCTACTCATAAGAACTTTACTTTGCTGATGTAGTGGCCATTGTTATACGATTACAATGATCACCATGATGGCAACACAAAGAATGTTGTTAATAAGAGCAGGAATCTGGGCATTTGTGTGAAGCTATGGCTGAGATCTTTTCACTTAATTCTTTATACCCCTCTCTGATCTCCGTATGTGGAGTTTCTGGGTTATATTTTCAGTTTTTTCAGATGTTTTCCTTAGAAACTAGATATTTATGCCTGTCTCATGAAGCTTCTATTCCCCTATCTCCTATCTCAGAGTATCCCAGAGAACTTCTATAAAATAAGTAATACATAATTGAAAACGGAGTTTGTCAGCAAATAAATTTGGGAAAACATTGAACTAAAAAAGTTAAATGGAGTTTTTTAATTATAGAGCTGTTATATGGTTACATGCCTGTAACTCTTGCAAAAGAGAATATATTTCCCACATTCATTGACTTATTGACAAAGGAGCATCTTGCAAGACTACTTCATGAAGTATACTTTGGGAAAAACTGTCCCTTCAGATATAAATCATTAGCTCCGTGAGTGAACACCTGTCTTTTCCTTTTTAAAGCTTGACTTCATCTACTTAGTGCAGGTTATTTAGCCCATAAGCAACCTTTACTCACCACACTTAATCTCCCTTCAGTACATTTTTTTCTTCTTTACTACCAAAATATGGCAGGGAAGCTGTTGTCTGGCTGTTACACATTGCCATCAAAATCGATAATGTTTGGCAGTCAGAATTTCAGGGATTTGTGATACATACAGAAATGAAATGGATTATATGAAACGTGCTAAGAAGGAGTTGCTAAATAGTGATGATAAGCCAAGTCTTTAGAGTCAGAAGTTTTCTATTTTAACTGTTTTTTCCTGCTGTTCCTTAAGAAATGATTGAGGCAAGAGGACAAATGGAACTAATGATTTTTATGTGATCCAAAGTATCTAGTAATAAATTTTACCCACTTATTTGTCATCTATCAGCCCTAAAAGTTGGCTTTAGAATAATTTCTCATATATATACATATATATACACACACACATATATATATATGACTATCATGAATTTCAAGGAGTGACAGTGCTATTTACATATTCTCAAAAATGCACTTTCTTCTTGTTTTTTTTCCCTCACAAAAATATGAGATGGAAATACATTATTCACCATTCCCTATTTCAAACCAGCAGGGATAATAAATAAAGCCTAGATCATTGATTTCGACCATTTTAACCATAGAACCTTTCTTCAGAGGAAACATTTTATGGTCTGGTCAAAGGGTATAGAAGTTGTAGCCTCCCAGTATCTCCCATATCTGTAGAGAGCACTTTGAAAAAAACACTGTTGTAAACTACATACTTGAGTAAATATTGCTAGGTTTTCTTATGTAATAAGCAAGAAATTTTACTTAGAGTTTGCAGCTCCTTCTTAATATGTCAAGAAGTTCAAGATGCTATTGTTGACATTGGCAACATGCCAGACAGAAAATTATGTAGAAAATAAAATCCTGTATTTCCCTATTAAACTACTTAACCAGCAGGGTGGGAATTGAGGGGAAGAGAGTAAAGAAATATGATCTTGTTTTGGAAAAGAGAACAAAGACAATATTGAGTAAAAAGCAGCATGGGAAATTTAAATAGAAAGTTATCATTTGAAAGCCTGTACATTTTTACATATAATAAAGTTTTTTCTTAACGCTTTTTCTATTGTGTAAAGAAGGAAAAACAGTCAAATGAAGTTAGAAAGAAGACTATGAATTCTTATGTTTTAAAAATGTTTTCACATAATACAATCGTAGGATTCTCTGCATGAATTTGTCTAAAGAAACAAAGAGATAACTTAGAATGTAGATGAATATTTCAAAGAGGCGTTAAAATGTAGAGGAAGCACAACAAGCTTTTTAGCCAAACTGTTTTCTAATCAGTGTGTTTTATCACTTGACAGAATGTAAATGAAGGGAGGTAGTGCAGATATGCTGAAAATAGAACCCAGTCTAACAGTATTTCAATTAGTTGTCATTCAGAAAGTATTTTGCCTCCCTACTCATCAGCCTCTTGACTTCTTAATATAAATTTTCCTTATTAGAACAAACTAATTTTTCCAAGTATTTGCCTTACCAACATCAGTAAATTTAGCTATTTCTTTTTGTTTTGTTTCTCATAAGATATAATGACAGATTATTTATTTATGTATTTATTTTTGCTGAGGAAGATTCACCTTGAGCTAATAACATCTGTTGCCAATCTTCCTGTTTTTGTATGTGAGCCACCATGATAACATGGCCACTGAGAGACGAGTGATGTGGATCCACGCCCAGGAACCGAACTGGGCTGCTGAAGTCGAGCACACCCAACTTAACCACTAGGCCACCAGGGCTGACCCAACAGATTTTTTTTTTTATTGTTTAATCTTTTCAGAATCACATTTCGCACGTCAAAAAAGTGGCTTTCAACTATAAGGCTTACATATGGCCTGCTGCACATTTAGAAAAATGTGTTCAAATGCCCCAGAGTAGTCTCCAGAGAACATAAATATATTCCAACAGTGCTGCCATAGACCACAAAATTTATTAAGCTGTTAAAGGAAGTTACAATGCCTACACCATATTCCTTTTGAACATTGTTAATGGTGGTAAATTGTCTATTGTGGTTGAATTTGATGTTAATTTTCGGAGAGATGTTTCAGTAAAAAATGCTATGGCTGTGATAAGCCCTAGGTTGCTATGAGAAGAGGGATGAAGCATGAAAAGTATAACCTGAGAAGGGCTATCTGAGGATTATAGGTGTCTTGGAATTTAAAGAGCACATCCTAACCAAGAATGCTAAACATTAACTCAGAGATGGGTTCACAAATACTACTTAATATTCCTAGTTTGTATCCCGTGTGTGTGAATACTAAGTACTCTAAACTAAAGTAAGAAATAATAACTCTTTAATAGTATGGTCCAGGGATACAGGACTGTGTCTCTTTTAGTCATTGGAGTCCAGAAATTTTTTGTGGCTGGACTCCAGCCACAAAAGTGAGGCGGCTTTCTGGAAAGAAGGAGGGAGACAGAAGAGTATCTGTTTGGTAACTTTTCTGTTCCCATGAAGACCAACTGTGCTTCTTAAAACTGAATTCCATGAGATATCTTTTCATATTTAAAATAAATCTGCCTTTTACTTAAGCTAGTTTAAGTGGTTTTCTGTTCCTTACAACTAAACTATACCAGACCAAGACAATGATTCTGTAAACCCTTGTCTTCATCATCACTGCCTATGCATGGAAACTCAGATGATCCAAGCAGAGTCTGCGAACCACCCAAAATCATATCAAAATCTGATTTGTGTGTCACATGTGCATTGTTTTCTAGGGGGAAAAATCCTTAGATTTCATCAGATACTCAAAGAAGTCTGTTACCCAAAAAATTTAAAAACTACTGGTAGAGAGCCCCATGCAGAGACCCTTGCATCCTAAGTGACAGTGCCTTTCTATTCTGCCTCTAGGTGGAGACAGTGAATGACTGACTCATTATTGTTGGATCTGACAGTGCCACAGTTACACCAGTTTTTATCCTATATATGGCACATTTTAAAAGATGCCCCTTAGAGCCTTGCTGCTGTTAGATATATATTAACAATCTGACAGAATAGATTTTCATGAAATTTGGCCCTTGAGAAAATCACTAGGTAGTAATTTTTTTTCTAATAAGTCTTAATTTTTGTTCATTTTATTATTTCTAGCTGTAATTTGATATAGACAGGTTTGAATTGGGCAAGAGAGTGGTATTTTGTTCTGTCAAAAACTGATCTAAGGGCCAGCCACAGTGGCCTCTTGGTTAAGTTCAGCACGCTCCACTTCAGCGGCCCGGGTTCTGATCCCAGGTGCAGACCTACACCACTTGTCTGTCAGTGACCATGCTGTGGTGGCAGCTCACATACAAAAAAGAGGAAGATTGGTAGTGGATGTTAGCTTAGGGCGAATATTCCTCAGCCAAAAAAAAAAAAAAAAAAAACCTGATCTAAAATTTTAGAATTAGAATGGCATTTGGAGGTCATCTGCTCCAACGTTTTCATTTTACAGATGAGGGAACTGAGATGCAAAAAGAGTAAGTAAAATTTCTAAGATCATTTGGTAGTAAAGTGTGAGTCAAGATAGAGTTCTGTTGATTATCTGTCTCCTGAGCCTTTTTTACTGTACCAAATTTTTGATGATTATTATTTCTTTACTCCTTGTCCCCATCTATGATGTGTAGTTAACTCATTTAGTCTATACAACACTATGAGAAAGGTACTACTATTATTCCCATTTTAGTAACTTTTTTTTATTCCTTTGGGGAAATTACATTGTGATTGTTCTATTAAAACATGTTTGAAAAATACGTGGTGGTGGAATTGGATTTCAAGTCTTGGATAAGTCAATGAAGAGCCATTTCAGATATTTTCTTCTCTGTTTTCTAGGAAATGTGATTAGAGGATTATTTTTTTGTTTGTTTTTAAATTTCACAATGAATTTTAAAACAATGTTAAGAGCAGAAGAAACAAGTGTCACTGATGACTTAAAAAAGAACTACAATACAATGAAATCAGTGACTGGACAACATTTCAAAAGGCACTTTATGAGTTTCAGAGATTCTGTGGAAAGTCCACACCTACTTGGAAACACACACCTTTGCACTTGCTCTGCTTTCTGACTGGAATGACAGTTACCCACCTCAACAATCCTCCCCTTTATTCTCCACTCTTCCCTCCCCATTTTCTCCTGGGAAAAGCCTGCTTATCCTGACAGGTCCCAGCTACGGGTTTCCTTTCTCTTCCACCAGTGTTCTTCTACTCTTATAATATTTTATACACTGCTCTACTATGCAATCATTGCATTGTTTCACATTATATATTTACATGTGTGTCTTCTTCACTGGACTGAATTCCTTGAATGTCAGGACTCTCTTAACTCAACTTGATATCTGATAAACAGAGGCAGACAGGTACAATAGTTATTCAATAAATGTCAAATTATAGATATGTATACATTTAAAGCTATTCTTAAAAATGGTACTAAAGGTACTTGGATTTTTTTGTAAAAGATTTGAAATACTATTTAGATAAATAATTTTAAATTAAAATGACCTCTAAACTAAGATTAAACGGTCTTAACTATATATTTATGAATATAGCTATTTAATATCAGCTTTTTAAAATTGGCTTCCAAAATCTAATCTTATTTCTGATTTTAGAACTTGAGCTTTCAGGTTGACAGCCTCTATATTTCCACATCAAAAATTAGAACATATGATCTAACAAAGATTTCGTTTTGCTTTGTTTTGTTTTTGAATTCTGTGAGTGAAAGTACTCTGAAATATGGTTTGGATGCCAAGAGACTGGAATTTCCAGATCCTTCAACTTCTATGAGGAAGAGTAGTTTAGTTGGTATTATTCAGAAAAAGTCAAGATCCTATTATACTATTTAAGTATTTCTTTTGTTACATGACTTATTCTTACTTTGCCTGGGCCAATTTTTTGAATTCCAGAGATCTAACCATGACATTAAATACCATTTACCTTGCAAATAAAAGGGGCTTTTCTCCCAAGTAAATTTATACTATGAGAATTTGCATAAATAGTAGTAATGTTCGTTGTTGAATTTTGAAGTATTGGTGCTTCAAATACAGAAATATTGGTGTCAGGATTTAGTCTTTATCAATAAAAATCATCTTGATGTGAAAGTAGTTCTTTTAAGATTGATTTATTGTGGACTATGTGATTACAAATCTCATAAGAATTTATTAAGGGTAAATCGGAGAAAGACCAGGATAGCTCTACTTAGTATTAATATAAAAAAACTGTTTATTTCTCTTACAGAAAAATTTGAAGTAGTGATTAAAATGAGAAAATTGGGTAATTCAGTGTCATTTCAGTCATATCTGTATTTGGTATTTTATCTATTTTGTTTGCAGAAAACTTCTAGAATGCCCATATTCCAAAAAGAATAAGTGCCTTACAAAAACAGATACAATTTTTAAAATATGAAAAATAGTGCAAATGAGGAAAACAAAATGTATGAAGGATAATAGGAACCAGAGGTGAGGTTAGTGTAAACAGTACCTACTGAGAATTCCTGTATACTTGTTAGAAGTGAGCCACAAGTTTAGCTCATAATCACCATGGGTTCCCTAGAAAGGAAATGCCCCGTTCCTTCAAAATAATTTTCTTTCCACTTGACTGCTTTTGTCTAAGTGAAATGAACCTGTCCAGGTTTAGTTCATTTGACCTTGTCCCTTTAGGAGGTCCATAAATAGAATTCAGAGGGTCCATGAACTTGAATGAGAAAAAATTAATCTTTATTTTCACTTACTTCTCATTAAAATTTAGCATTTCCTTCTCTTATGAATGTAGGCAGCAAAATTCAGGATCTATGACTTTGTTACTTACAGAAATCACAGATATTTAGGTATCATATTGTAGTTATTGTATATATATCAGAATATTATTTATTAGATTCACTGCTAGATCCTCATTATTTAATGTGTTACTAAAGAAACACTTTACTATATCAAAACATAATATTTTGATAATCGTATTTCAGTATACAATTTCAGTATATTCCTTTGTAATTTGGTTTATTTTATTTATTAATTTAAAAGCATTATTTTGTAAAAAGATCCATATACTTCACCAGACTGCTAAAGGGGTTCATGGTCCAAAATACTTAAGAATCTCTGACTTAGAGGAAGAAACTACAAATGGTTATATGATGGTAGAGTCTTCCTTTCAGAACTCATATTCATTCAATAATTGGATTATTTGAATACTCACTGGAATTCAACATAAATAATGATGTTAATTAAAGTCGTCATCTCTTGCATTGAAGCTAACATTTGTTTGAAAATATTATTTAAGAACAGTGACCATGAATTTCCAGGTAGTTCCTCTTATCTTGTGTTATTATAGCTAGCACTACTCTATAGTTTTTAATTTTTTAATAATTTAATGAAGAATTGATTCTAACATTAAGTTCCTTCCCATGTTATATAAATTACACATATTAATGTATAAGAAAAGTCTGTCGGTTAAGATCACTTGAGGTTAGCTCTCTGGCCTTTTTTGATGAAGAAACTTCAAAGTCATTTAATAGATTATTCAGAGCCTATTTTTGCCCTTAGCACGCCTCATGTATTCACATAATACAATAGTTCCATATCAGTGAACAATAATGAAGCACTACTTCTGTTTATTTAAATATCCTTTCGTAACTATTGGATCTGTTGTCACAAACTGATTTCATGCCAAGCATTTAGACTAAGTTAATTTTATCTGTTTATATATTCTACTTTAAAAGAATAATGGAATACTACTTGGCCATAAAAACAAGAAAATCATGCCATTTGTGACAACATGGATGGACCTTGAGGTTATTATGCTAAGTGAAATAAGTCAGACAGAGAAAGACAAATACCGTATGATTTCACTCATGTGAAAGATTAACACATAGATAAGGAGAACAAATTGGTGGTTACCAGAGGGGGAGGGGGGAGGGGGAGGGCGAGAGGGGCACATATGTATGGTGATAGATGGAAACTAGACTATTGCTGGTGAACACAATGCAGTCTACACAGAAACTTAAATATAATAATGTACATCTGAAATTTACACAATGTTATAAGCCAATATGACCTAATAAAATAATTTTTTTAAAAAGTTAAACTAGAATATGGCTAGCAGAATATTCTAACTCATCTCTCAAACGTGAAAACAATTTTTTTTAAATGTTGGATAAATTTTCTTAAAAATACCGAAGAACTGGTAAGGCCAAAATGCAAATAAATGCTGGCAGGAACCCAGAAAGGTAGGCAGAGCACAAAGCTTCTTTTGCCTTGAGAGCATTTGTCCAAACTAACAAATTTTGACTTTGGTTTTTATACTCCACTCATAGAGTTGGAGCTCCAGAGTTACTTTCTCAGTTTAAGTCTCAACAAGAATAAATCTACCCCATTCATGCAGAGCATGACAGACCCTGACAAGTTGAAACTACAGGACATCCCAAGTGCAGGCTCATAGTCCCAATTCACATCACCAGAGTCATCACCAGAGTGGTCCAGAAAACTTCAAATCCTGAATTTATTTAGTTGAAAGTGGTCCTACACTGGTGGTATCCCAGGTTGCCTGACAGAAGCAAAAATGAATACTTATGCTCAAAGAATCTTCATAACTAATTTTTCAAGAAAAATAAAAGTAATTAGTAAAAAGTAATTACTAAGCATGTATGGAAACAAGTCACCATGATCTAAAGCCAGCACATAGCAAGAACAGATTTGTAAAGGCCTCAGATACTAGAATTATGAGTCACAGTTTATAAAATAACTATGTTTTTAAAAGAAAAGAATTGCTTGAAAATTTCTATAGGGACTAGAAACTTTAAGGACTTACTAGCCATTTGGAAAGCCAAAATTAAAAAACAGAACTTCTAGAAGTGAAAAATAAAATAATTAAAATAAATAACTCAGTCTGTGGCATGAATTGAAGAAGAAATTATTGAACTGGGTAAGACATAGTAAATGAAATTATCCAGAATGCCACATACAGACAAGAAAATACAATATACAAAAAATTAAAATGGTTTAAGACACGGAAGATAAAATGAGAAGGCCTAACTTCTTATTGGAGTTGTAGGAGGAGAGAAAAGAATGGGAGAGCAAACCCTTACTAAAAGAAATTCTAAAGATAAATTTCAGGCAGAAGGAAAATGATCCCAGATGGAAAGTCTGAAGTGAAAGAAGGTATGAAGAACCAAAAAAATGATAAATATGTTAGTAAATCTAGACAAACTTTTGTAAAACAGAACACACAAAAAGACTAACATAAGTTGTATGGTTAACAGAATTTAAGTGTTCTCAAGCATTTGTATGGTCTGGGAAAGGGGTAAGGTTATTCAGTAGTTGAGTATATATTTTTCTAAAACATTAGAAACTGTAAAATATTCAAATCAGTAAAATGAAAAAACATGGAATCGTTAAAATTTAAAAGGAAAAATCTAAAACCTGTTCTCAACCTTGGCTCTACAATACATTCACTTGGGGGGCTTTTAAAAGTCCTAATGCCCAGACTCTATCCTACACCAATTAAATCAGAATCTCTGAGTGATTTTAAAGTTCCTAGGGTGATTCTTAGGAAAGCAAGGAGGGGAAGAAGAGAAACAAAGAACAGGTAGAGCAGATAGAAAGTGCAAAGTAAGATACTAGATAGAAATCAAAATATGTCAGTGAATCACATTAAAAGATCTAAATACTGTTGAAAGACAGATTGTCAGACTGGATTTAAAAATCCAATTGATGATGCTTATGAGAGGCATATCCAGAACATAACACTTTACAATAAATATCATTTCTAGAGATAAAGGAGATTTTTCATAATGATAAAAGGTGTGATTTAACAGGAGAATATAACAGTGTTTAATTTGTATATGCATAATAGTATAGCTTCCATATATATAAAGCAAAAATTGACAGACAAATCTACAGTTGTTTTGGGGAGATTTGTTTTATTTCTCCCAATATTGTAGTTTGATAAATTTGAAAACTCTAAGGAAATTGTAAAAATAGTACAGCCAATACCTTTATATTCATTGTCTAAGATTTATTAACAGTTAATATTTTGCTTTATTGGCTTCATATCTCTGTGTGTATACATGTAGACACATTTTGCTTTTCTTAACCGTTTAAGTTACTTCAACCCTAAATACTTTAGCATGTATAGCCCAAGATCGAGGACATTTGCCTGCATAGCCTCAATACAATTGTCATCACACTCAGGAAATTTAACACTGATGTAGTAACGTAATACACAGTTCATATTCACATTTTCCAGATTGTCATAATAATGTTCTTTATAACTGTAGGTTGATTGTTTGATCCAAGATTGAGTCAAAGATTACCATATTTTATTTAGTTGAATATCTCTTAGGCTTCATTAATCTAGAAAATTCCCTGTGATAAGATTCATGTTAAACTTTTTTTTTTTTTTTTTTTTTTTTGGTGAGGAAGATTCACTCTGAGCTAACATCTGTTCCCAATCTTCTTTTTTTGCTTGAGGAAGATTAGCCCTGAGCCAACATCTGTGCCAGTCTTCCTCAATTTTGTATTTGGTTTGCCGCCACAACAAGGCTTGACGAGTGGTGTAGGTCCACACCTGGGATCCAAACCTGCAAACCCAGGCTGCCAAAGCAGAGCGCACTGGACTTAACCACTACACCATGGGGCTGGCCCCTCATGTTAAACATTTTTGATAGGCATGCTACATAGATGATACCATGTTCTCAATATATCACTAAGAGGGCACATGTTAGTTTGTCCCATTATCAGTGATGTTAAGTTTGATCATTTGGCTAGGTGGTATCCACCAGACTTTTCCATTATAAAGGTACCTTTAATCTGTAATCTGTCGGGTTATGCATGAAGACAGAGTGAATTTCCTATTCCTTGACAGTTTTCACCTATGACTTTAGCAGCCATTAATGTTCTTGCCTGAATCAAGCTTTTTTTACTGTAGTGGTTGAAATGGTGATATTTCTATTTCTAGCTTGCTTAAACATTTATTGGTTGGTATTCTGTAAAGAATTTTAATTATCTATGGACTCAGAGTTTTTTTTAATTCAATGTGTTATAATTCATTCCTATCATTATTCATTATGATGCTGAAATCATCCCAAATTAGGCCAGTGGAAACTCCTATAAGCTGGCTCCTTTGACCTTTTGATATGTTCCCATTAGTTTTTGAGCATTACCTTACTTTCTTGTACAACAAGATAATCCAGGTTCACCTTGTCCTTTCTCTGGTTCAACCCTGGAATAAGCCATTCCTCTAAGAAGTACAGATTCCTCTTAAGTGAGGAACCATATTAGGGCCTTTAGGTATTTTCATTGCTAATGGGGTGTCATTGCTTCTACACCCTTTCATGTGAAACCTCTAATTCCAGTCCATCTCTAAAGGGTTCTTTCCCTCCTTTCCCCCGTTCTGAATTTGTACCTCCCAGCAACTTTAGTTTATTTCCCCATTTGCTCAGCCCTTCAGTACACACAAAATAATTTCAACACAGCTGTACCAGTACCAGAAAAACAACATACTAAGTAAAATTCAGGATTCCTTTGCAGTTCTTTTTGTCCTTAAAATATCACCCATTGAGATTATTATAGTCATAACACTGTGTTCAGAAGTTACTGAATTTGTTTTTCCTTCTGTGTTACTTAATATATTGCTAGGTTCATTAGTTGCTCTTATTGTTTTGTGTTTTTTCCCATCTCTGTGATTTAATTTTATTTTTTGAATATGTAAAACATTAACAACTTTGAAATGTCAAAACTACAAAGAAAGGTGTACTCAGACATCCCGTTCTTTCCTCAAAACATCCACCTCGTTTCCAAATGCTGAGGTTTTATTAATTCTGGTTTATCCTTCCTGAGTTTCTTTTTGCAAAAACGAAAAAGTAATATCATTTCAAATCAATTTATAGAGATCTTTTTCCACTTCTTTAAAATAAATTGGAAAATTTTTTAACACAACTTCTCAATAATTGAGAGAGCAAGCATTCAAAAAGTAAGACTATAGGGGCCAGCCCCATGGCATAGCAGTTAAGTGCATGCACTCCACTGCTGGCGGCCCAGGTTCGGATCCCGGGCGCGCACCCAAGGCACCACTTACCAGGGCATGCTGTGGTGGCGTCCCATATAAAGTGGAGGAAGACAGGCACAGATGTTAGCCCAGGGCCAGTCTTCCTCAGCAAAAAGCGGAGGGTTGACATGGATCTTAGCTCAGGGCTGATCTTCCTCGCAAAAAAAAAAGTAAGACTATAGAGTATTTGAACAACATGATTAACACACTTGCCCAGTGGCAGTTTATATATAGAATAGTGTACCCAAAACTGCAAAGTAGTATTCATTTCAACCATACATGTAACATTTGTAAAAATGCTTTATAAAAATTTATAAATTTTTAAAATTTGTATTAACTTTATAAAAATTTATAAAGCAAACATCAGTAAGATTCAAAGGGTTCAAATTGTACAGAGTATATTCTCTAAAGACAATGTTATTAAGCTAGAAATCGATACCAAAATGGCAATTAGGAAATACCCAAAAGTTTAGAGATTAGTAAATAATATTCTTAAAAAAAAAGTCTGAGCTGAAGAATTTATAATGAAAATTAGAAAATATGTTCAACTAAATAATAATAAAAATACTTTTTGTGAAAAAACACTTTATGAAAAAATGTTACAAAAATGCTTTATTACTAAAACTTGCAGATATGGCTAAAGCATCACTTAGAGGAAAATTTATAGCTTAAATCCATATGTTATAAAGAAGAAGGGCTGGAAACTAATGAACTAAGAATCTATCTCAAGAAGTTAAAGATAAATCAGCAAATAACACCTCCCAAAAAAAACAGTGTTGAAAAGGAAATAGTAAAGATAAGAGCAGGAAGATAGAAAAGATCAACAGAAATACAAGTTGGAATTTTGTAAAGACTGTATTAAAATTTAAAATCTCTGAGTGAGGGAGATCACAAAAAACAAAAGTCACAAATAATCAATTTGAGGATTAAAAATGGGGGATGTAACTATACATACTGAAGACATTTAAAAGATAAAAGTATAATGAAAAACTTTGTGCTCATAAATTTGATGGAATGACCTATAATCATTAAATTAAATCAGTGATTAAAAATCATAAAACTCCAGGCTCAAATGGCTTCCCTGGCAAGTTCTAGTAAACATTCAAGGCGAAATGAATTCTGTTCTTACACAAACTCTAAAAATAGAATAAAAGGGGCTGGCCCCGTGGCTTAGCGGTTAAGTGCACGCACTCCGCTGCTGGCAACCCAGGTTCGGATCCCGGCACGCACCGATGCACCACTTCTCCGGCCTGGCTGAGGCGGCGTCCCACATACAGCAACTAGCGGGATGTGCAACTATGACATACAACCATCTACTGGGGCTTTGGGGAGAAAAAGGGAAAAACAAGGAGGATTGGCAATAGATGTTAGCTCAGGGCCGGTCTTCCTCAGCAAAAAGCGGAGGATTGGCACGGATGTTAAAAAAAAAAAAAAAAAAAAAAGTAACCTCTATTTATTGCATTCTTTTTCTGAGAAAAATCAACTTTAGATTGTATTATTTTCACTTATAGTGCCTTTTCCAGGAGCTTAACCTACTGTCTGTAGTTTAACACCTCCCTCATGGACCCTAAGGTAATAATGCTAGCTAAGCTATGAGGGAGAGAAAGAAGCTGGACAGGGTCTTTCTGCCCTTTAGACTTCAAGGAACCAAGATTCTGTTTTTACCCAATTATTTCCCTGCATTTTCTTTCCTTTATTTTTCCAATATCCATCAATTTATTAAAGTAAATTAACATCAGTGAAAATGGCATATGTCTGAAGTTGATTTTCTTTATTGCTTTACTGTCTGAACATTAGGACTACAGGCTTTGGACCAATAAAATCTACTGTTTTTCTTCCTCCTTACTTGCTGCTATGTAGATCAATATTAGTTGCACTCAACTAACTTTATAAAATGGTCATTTCTGGTACTATTTTTCCTACTATTTTTGGACATGAGGAAAGCTCTTGCACATAATAAAAATTTTTCATAACTTAAATACTATTTATGCTTTTTGGTCTCTTTTAAACAAATCATTGAGACAAATTAAAGTCAAGTCCAAAGACATTGTTACATTGACTACTGAGAATTGATTTGTGAATGGATTCTTTCATCTACAATGACAGTTTTCAAAATGTGGTCTGGGGATCTGAGACCCTTCCAGGGTCTCTGTGGGGGAAAAATTATTTTCATAATAATACTAAGTTGTCATTTGCCTTTTTTACTCTCATTCTCTCATGAGTATAAAGTGGAGTTTTCTATAGACTACATGGCATATGATGTTGCAACAGCTTGAATGCAGAAGCAGATATGAGAATTCATCTTTCTATTAAACCAGACGTTAGACTTGAAAAAATGTAAAACAATGCCTTACTTTTCGCTATCTTTATAATCTATATTTTTCATTAAAAAAGTTTAATTTACATTAACATATACACTAGGTTTATTGTTTTATAAATGAATTAATAAAGTTTTTTAGACTATTCAATTTTAATTTCAAATACGCTATTATTGATAGATATAACCCACATAAACGAAAGTTCTTTAAGGTCCTCAGTAATGTTTAGATGTGTAAAGGGATCCTGAGACCAAAAAGTTAGAGAGCCGATAATCTATATGATCTTTTTTATTCTCAAATGTTTGAATTTTTTTCTTATACTTTATTTCATCTTATAAAAGGCAAACTAAAAATAATCTGTTTTTAGGTTGCTACAGACCTCAGGAAAGATCAGATTACTTGATGTTGGCAGCTGCTTTAACCCATTTCTGAAGTTTGAAGAATTTCTAACTGTTGGCATAGACATTGTACCTGCTGTAGAGGTATGCATAGTTCTGATTTGTTTTGTTTTAAGACTTGAATATTTTACGTGTATATTTACAGAGGAAAAGCACTGTCTTTACATTCCTGAAATAGCAAATGTATTTCCTGTGTATGAGTGGATAAGAGATTATTTCTGTTCAAAACTAAATGTATATTCCATGAAAATTTTTGAGCATTTGGTTAACCAGTATTAATTTGACCAGTACCATATTGTCTTTATTTTCTTTGTTTTGTTCCCTGTTATCATCTTTTATTGCAATCAAGAAACTTTAGTAGATTGCAGATTTGTATTGTTTGGGCTTTTTGTTTGGTTTATTTTTTTAACACATCTCTTTCTGAAATATACTGTGAAGTAGAGCCATTATGGAATAGTGGAAGGAGCAAGAACTTTGGAGTCAGCCAAAACTTTATTAAATTCCAGCTATTTGTACTTAATAAATGAAACTACTGAACATAGAATATTTCCTCTACTTTTAAAATTAGATTTTTTTCTCAGTCACATAAATTCCTAATGTTTGCCATTTTACTTTTGATATAGCACCAGGCACAAAAAATTTCTTAAATATGACATTTTTATTGTTATAAAGAGAGTGTATTAGAGTATATACCCTTTGGTTAGAGATCCCCACCCCTACTATATTCCCAGCACCTAGAAGAGTACCTAGTACATTAAGTACTTCTTGAGTAAAAGAATGGAATCTTACTTTCAATCTAGGTTTGAATCTCTAAGCCTGCATTTCTCATCTGTATAATGAGGTTAGTAATGGACCTTCATAGGATTGTGTAATGTTTACTTGAGAAAAAGTATTTAAAGCACCTAGCACAGCACTTGTTATATAGAGTGCTAAAGAAATGTTTGCTGTTATTGAAAAGTTCCCACATGAAGATTCAACTTTCATATAAATCTTTTCTTTAATTTCGATGAGCATGACTGTCTAGATTGAATGTATATGAGCAACATTGAGCACCAAGAAAAAGCTAAAACCATTACTATCATCTCTACTACTTAAAGATAGACAAATGTTTGCTTTATGCTAAAACAGCTGTTCTTAGCTCATCACAGCAGAGAATTCCTGTGCCTCAGGAGCTGTAGTTTTAAAGTGCAGGTAGCACATCTGACCGGGCAAGAGAAACAATAGAAAAAATAAACAAATGGGACTACATCAAACTAAAAAGCTTCTGCACAGCAAAGGAAACCATCAACAAAACGAAAAGACAACCTAACAATTGGGAGAAGATATTTGCAAACCATACATCTGATAAGGGCTTAATCTCCAAAATATATAAAGAACTCATGCATCTCAACAACAAAAAAACTACCAACCCGATTAAAAAATGGGCAAAATACCTGAACAGACATTTCTCCAAAGAAGATATACAGATGGCCAACAGACACATGAAAAGATGTTCAAAATCACTATCAGGGAAATGCAAATCAAAACTACAATGAGATATCACCTCACGCCCGTCAGAATGGCTATAATTAACAAGACAGGAAACAACATGTGTTGGAGAGGATGTGGAGAGAAGGGAACTCTCATACACTGCTGGTGGGAGTGCAGACTGGTGCAGCCACTATGGAAAACAGTATGGAGATTCCTCAAAAAATCAACGATAGAACTACCATATGATCCAGCTATTCCACTGTTGGGTATTTATCCAAAGAACTTGAAAACACCAATTTGCAAAGGTACATGCACCCCTGTGTTCATTGCAGCCTTATTCACGATAGCCAAGACTTGGAAGCAACCTAAGTGCCCATCAAGGGACGAATGGATAAAGAAGCTGTGGTATATATACACAATGGAATACTACTCAGCCATAAGAAATGACGAAATCCAGCCATTTGTGACAACATGGATGGACATTGAGGGTATAATGCAAAGTGAAATAAGTCAGAGGGAGAAGGCCAAATACCGTATGATTTCCTTCATTAAGTAGTAGATAATAACAACAATAAACAAACACGTAGGGACAGAGAGTGGATTGGTGGTTACCAGAGGGGAAGGGGGGAGGGAGGAGGGTGAAAGGGATAATTCGGTACATGTGTGTGGTGATGGGTTGTAATTAGTGTTTTGGTGGTGAACATGATGTAGTCCATGCAGAAATAGAAGTACAATGATGTACACCTGAAATTTTTGCAATGTTATAAACCAATGTTACTGCAATAAACATAAAATTTAAAAAATAAATAAATAAATAAATAAAAGACGAAGAGACACACACACAAAAAAAATAAAGTGCAGGTAGCTTTGTACATGGATTCTCTCCCCTTCCTTCCTCAGGATACACATTAGTGATGTCCTTCAGAGACTGCTGAGACATGATGACCCTTTGATCTAAACACCAGGCTTAAGTATTATTCTTAAAATATTAAATTTGTTTATAGATAGGGTTATAAACTTTGAACTGTAAAGTCATTAGGGAAGTCAAAAGAACTGCTATACATAATACATAAGTTCTAAAGTAAAGTCAGACTTTCACAGTTCCAGAACCCTATAACTAATTTTAAAACAAAGGGAAGAGACTTACACTTCCAGTCAAGATGGAGTAACATGGACCAGATTGATCCTCTTTCCTCCTGCCTGAAGCAGCAAAAAAGTGGACAAATTATTCAAAATAATTTACACGACACTGGACATCACGTAATGAAGGACAGTGATCCCTAAGAGATTGAAAACAAATGAGATGAGCCCTACAACTGCACCAGCATGTAGCCTTCAGACAGTTTCCAGGACGTGGCACAAAGAGGGGATTCCCAAGCAGAGCCCAGTTGATGCCCTGAGTTGTGGAGACAGAGCTGAGAGTCCTGGGAGACCAAGAGAGCTAGGGTTCCTAGGACCAGAGTATCAAAGATATGAGAGCTGCACAGAGGAAAACTCCAGAGGTCTGCAGAGAGTCCTCCTTGAGTACTCACTTGAGTAGTGATGAGTACCTGTGTGTGAGAAAACTACATGATATTGGAGGAAGTACTACTACCTGAAAAGACTAGAGGTTATAGTGCCCAGCACTCATACAGGCTAGAAATAGTACCTGTTCCCACCAGCCTCACTGGAAACCTTAAGAATCATGAAGCATTGGGTAGAGTACACAGAAGAGCCTGGCATCAGTAGTGGAGAATATTAGCCGTAGACTGAACACTGCTCTAGTCCCACCTAACAGATCTTAAAAGCAAGACCTCAGAAGATCAAACTGTCTCCAGGTAACTTAACTACATCCCAGAACAAAGCTCAAAAATCTTTATGGCAATACAGAGCCATCCAGCACCTAATTCACTGTGTGTGGCATCCAATAAAGAAGTAACCAGCCATGTAAAGAAATAAGAAAATAGAACCTACAGTGAGGAGATAAATCATCCAACAGAGATCAACCCTGAACTGACACAGATGTTAAAATGAGGAAACAAAGACATTAAAATGGGGACATTATGACTATATTCCATATGTACAAAAAGTTAGAAACGTGGAAGATATTTAAAAATACCTAAATCTAACTTCTAGGGGTGATACTACAATGTATGATATGAAACATGTACTAGATGGATTAATGGTATGTTAGATATTACAAAAGAAAAGTTAAATTTAAGACATGGCAATAGAAACTACCCAGAATTAAACACAGAAAAGAGAATTTTGTAAAACAAAAGAACTACAGCAAGCAATGAGACACTTTCAAGTGGCCAAATATAAGCATAATTGGAGTCCCCCCCAAAAGGGAGGGGTGTTGAAGAAATAATGGCCAAAATTTTTCCGAATTTGATAAAAGCTATAAACCTACAAACCCAAGAAGCTCAGCAAACCCCAAGCACACAAAACAAAAGAAATTACACCAAGAAATATGGTAGTCAGACTCCCCAAAAACCAGTGATAAGGAGAAGGTCTTAAAAGCATCCAGAGATTTAAAAAAAAAAAGCTCAAGTACTGAAAGATAAAAATTTGTTACCTAGAAGCCCACACCCAGCAAAAATATCTTTCAAAAATGAAGGCAAAATAAAGATTATTTTTCAGACATACAAAAGCTGAAAGAATTCAACATCAGCAAACTTGCAGTACAAGAAATGTTAAGGAAAGAGTGCTTCAGCCAGTTGGAAATATGGATCTACACAAAATAATGAAGAGTACAGGAAGTGATAACTACACAGGTGTAAAAAGTATAAGACTTTTCCTTTATTGTTTAAACTCTTTAAAAGACAACTGACCATTTTTATGGGTTGAATTCTATTCTCCTTAAAAAGATATGTTGGAGTCCTAACCCCTAGTATATGATTTATTTGAAGATAGGGTCTTTACTGATGTAATCAAGTTAAAATGAGGTCATTAGGGTGGGCTTTAATTCACTATGACTGTAGTGTCCTTATAAAAAGCAGAAATTTTGACACAGAAACACACACATGGGTGTGATGCATCTACAAGCTAAGGAGCACCAAAGATTGCCAGCAAACAACCAGAAGCTAGGAGAAAGCATGGATCAGATTCTTCCTCACAGCCCTCAAAAGACCAGCCTTGCAGATACCTTGATCTCTGACTTCTAGCTTCTAGAACTGTGACATAACACATTTCTATTGTTTATGCCATCCAGTTGGGGATGTTTTGTTATGGCAGCCCTAGTAAACTAATACAACCATTTAAACAAAAATATCGAGTGAGGTTTATAATATATGTAAAAATCAAATGTATGACAACAATAGCACAAAAAGTGAGAGGGAGAGATATGGAAATATACTCTTTTGAAGTTCTTATATATGAAGTGGTGAAATATTATTTGAAAGTAGGCTATGATAAGTTAAAAATGTATACTATAGATCCTAAAGCAACCACTAAAATAAAAAAAAGAATTAGAGCTAATAAGACAACAAAGGAAATAAACATGGAATCATAAGGAACTTCAGTTAATCCAAAAGATGGCAGAAAACAGAACAAAGGAAACAACAAACAGATGGGACAAATAGAAAATACATAGCAAGATTATAAGTTTAAACCTAAGTGTATCAATAATAACATTAAATACGGCCTAAATACCCCCAATTAAAAGGCAGACATTGTCAAATTGGATAAAAAAAACCAAGACCCAAATATATGCTACTTATAAGAAATAGACTTCAATTATAACACACAAATAGATTAAAAGCAAGAGCATGGACAAAAGAAAGGTGACGTGGATATATTATAATCAGATAAAGTAGATGTCAGAGCAAAGATTATTACGAGCAATAAAGATAGTCATTTCATAATGATAAAAAGGTCAGTTCATCAAGAGTACAAAAAAATCCTAAACATTTATGCACCTAATAAAAGAGCTTCAAAATAGATAAACCAAAAACTGATAAAATAGCGAAGAGAAATAGACATTTATAAAATTATAGTTAGAAATATCAATACCCACTCTCAATAATCAATAGAATGATTAGAATATCATCAAAGAAGAACTCGCCAGGAAAATTAGACCATATTTTGGAATGAAGGTAAATAAAAAACATAAGATATCAAAATGTGTAGGATACTACTTAAGTCACTAAAGTAGTACTCAAGGGAAAATTTACACTACTAGACACCTTTATTAGAAAATAAGAAATGCCTCAAAGCAATAACATCAACTTTCCAACTAGAAAAAAAAGGCACACTAAATAGAAACTGCAAGAAAGAAAATAAAGATCAGAGTAGACACTAATGAAATAGAAAACTTTCAGAAAAACAGTAGCGAAAAGGGTTGAAAGCAAAAGCTATTTCTTTGAGAAGTTCAATAAAATTGATAGGAGTGACTTCAGCAACATGGCAGGGTGAGCTGTTCCCTTTCTCTCCCCCTTTAAACTACAACTAAATGGACATTCATTGACGAACATAAGATACCCACACAGCACAATAGGATGCCTGAGAGACCCACACAGCTATACATCTGAAGGTGGATGGACTGGGCTCCCAGGGAAGTAGTGGAGATACGTGAGCACTTCCCTGGCAGCCCTGTGCGTACATGCGAACACTTTCCTGGCCAGCTGGAGTGCCCATAGTGCTGCTGTAGTCCCATAAATTGGAATGCACCTTGGCGTGACTCTAAGAAGAGGTGGCAGCCACCCTAAGCCCGTGCACCAACACTTTCCCAGCCAGTACGAGAGCCCACTGTGCCACTGCGGTCCCAATGAGTGGCCCAGGCTCAGAACCCACAGAGAAGCCCACCCGCCAAGCACAGCAGCTGGCATGACCGTAAGAAGAGGCAGCGGCAGATCTACACACTCAACGCAGATGCTTTCCCAGCCATTGGGAGTGCCCACTGTACCCCCACAACTTCTAGCAGACAGGGTGGGATGAGAAACATAGCTCCTGCTTCCCCCCAGTGGTAGCAGGTGGAATCTGCGACCTGATACTACCACAAATGCATTGGTAAAGGATTAGTTCATCAAGCACCATGAGGAACTACAGCAACAATTTACAGCAAAAGGAAAATGACAAGTCTCCAGAAACCAATCCTGAAGTCACAGAAATTTACAATTTAAAGGCCGGAGAATTCAAAATAGCTGTCATAAAGAAAGTCAACTACGGGGCTGGCCCGGTGTTGTAGTGGTTAAGTTTGCACACTCTGCTTCTGGCAGCCCAGGGTTCACAGGTTCAGATCCTGAGCGCGGACCTACACACTGCTTATCAAGCCACACTGTGGCAGGCATCCCACATAAGGTAGAGGAAGATGGGTATAGATGTTAGCCCAGGGCCAATCTTGCTCAGCAAAAAAGAGGAGGATTGACAACAGGTATTAGCTCAGGGCTAATCTTCCTCACAAAAAACGAAGAAGAAAGAAACTCAACGAGTTACAAGAAAACTCAGAAAGACAGTTCAGTGAGCTCAGGAATAAAATTAACAAGAAGAAGGAATAGTCCACCAAAGAGACTGAAACTATAAAAAGAAAAAAGCCAAGTGGAAATTTTGGCTTTGAAGAACACAAAGAGATAAAAAATAATCTAGAATCTTTAAAGTATAGAGCTGATGTGTTATGGAGGAAAGAATTAGTGATTTAGAGGATAGGGATATAGAAATGCTTCTGGTGGAAGAGAGAGAACTAAGATTTTTAAAATGAAAGAATTCTTTGAGAAATAGCCAACTCAATTAGGAAAAGCTACCTAAGGATTATACATATTCCAGAGGGAGAAGAGAGGGAGAAAGGAGCAGAGCGCTTATTCAAAGAAATAATAGCTGAGAAACTCTCAAACCAGGGGAAGGAACCGGACCTACAAATACATGAAGCCACTAGAACTCCTACTTACATCAATGCTAAAAGACCTTCTCCAGGGGCTGGCCCAGTGGCGTAGCGGTTAAGTTTGGGCATTCTGCTTCAGTGGCCTGGGGTTCACCTATTCAGATCCTGGGCGCAGACGTACTCACTGCTCATCAAGACATGCTGAGGCAGCATCCCACATAGAAGAACTAGAAGGACCTACAACTAGGATATACAACTATGTACTGGGGCTTTGAGGGGGAGGAAAAAGAAAAAGAGGAAGATTGGCAACAGATATTAACTCAGGGCCAATCCTACTAAAAAAAAGACCTCCAAGGTATATAAAAGTGAAACAGGCGAAAGTCAATGACAAAGAAAAAATATTAAGGGCAGCAAAGCAGAATAAAATAACCTACAAAGGAACCCATATCAGGTTTTCAGCAGATTCCTTGGCAGAAACCAGACAGGCTAGGAGAGAATGGAATGATATATTCGAAATACTGAAAGACAAAAACTTGCAGCCAATAATACTCTATACAGCGAAAATATCCTTCAGATACGATGGAGAAATAAAAGCTTTCCCAGATAAACAAAAACTGAGGGAGTTCGTCACCACTAGACCTCCCCTACAAGAAATGATCAAGGATGCCCTCATACCCAAAACAAAAAGGCAAAGGTCTACAAAGCTTTGGAAAACTGCAGCTCTCTTTCAGTACAGGGTAGCAAATAATTATAATTTAAAAGGGAAAGAGAAGGAAAGTATCAAAAGTAACTATAAACACTCCAACTTAGCCACAGACTCAGAACACAAAACAGAATAATTTGTGACAACAATAACTTAGATGGGGAAGAGGACAGAGATGGAACCTGATTAGACTAATGGTAATAGAAGGCTCCCAGAAAATGGACTTTTCTATGAGATCTTTTACACAAACCTCATGGTAACCACTAAATGAAAAATCAGAACAGAGACACAAATGATAAGTAAGGAGAAAACTGTCATAGAAAATCACCAAACTGAAATGGCAGTCAGAAATACACAGGAAAAGAAACAAGGGAAATATAGAACAACTGGAAAACAAGAGATAAAATGGCAGTATTAAGCCTTCATATATCAATAATCACCCTAAATATAAATGGGTTGAATTCTCCTATCAAAAGACACAGAGTGGCTGGATACATTGAAAAACAAGACCGAATAATATGCTGCCTCCAGGAAACACATCTCAGGTCTAAAGACAAACACAGGCTCAGAGTGAAGGGATGGAATATGATACTCTAAGGAAATGGCAAACAAAAGAAAGCAGGTGTTGCCATACTTATATCAGACAAAGCAGACTTCAAGATAAAAAAGACAATGAGAGACAAAGAGGGGCAGTATACAGTGATAAAAGGGACATTCCACCAAGAGGAGATAACACTTATGAATATATATGCACCTAACACAGGAGCACCAAACTACATAAAGCAACTATTAACAGACTTAAAGGGAGAAGTTAAGAGCAACACAATAATAGTAGGGGGACCTCAACACCACACTTACATCAGTGGATAGATCATCCAGACAGAAAGTCAACAAGGAAATCATGGAATTAACGAAAAACTAGACCAGATAGACCTAATAGATATATATAGAACATTCCATTCAAAAACAGAAGAATACACATTCTTTTCTCAAGTGCACCTGGAACCTTCTCAAAGACAGACCATATGCTGGGAAACAAGGCAAGCCTCAATACATTTAAGAAGATTGAAATCATATCAAGCATCTTTTCTGACCACAATGCTATGAAACTAGAAATCAACTACAAGAAGAAAGCTGGGAAAGTCACACACATGTTGAGACTAAACAACATGCTTCTGAACAACCACTGGACCAATGGAGAAATTAAAAAATACCTGGAGACAAATGAAAATGAAAATTCAACATACCAACACTAGTGTGATGCAACAAAAGCACTCCTGAGAGGAAAATTCATAGCAATTCAGGCCCACCTCAAAAAACAAGACAAATATCAAATAAGTAATCTTAAACTGTACCTAACAGAACTACAAAAGAAGAACAAACAAAGCCCAAAGTCAGCAGAAGGAGGGAAGTAGTAAAAATTAGAGCAGAAATAAATGAAATAGAGCTAAAAAAAACAGTAGAAAGGATCAGTGAAACTAAGAGCTGGTTCTTTGAGAAAATAAACAAAATTGACAAACCCTTAGTGAGGACTCACTAAGAGAAAAAGAGAAGGCTCAAATAAATAAAATTAGAAATGAAAGAGGAGAAATTACAATGGATACTGCAGAAATACAAAGGATTATGAGAAAATACTATGAAAAACTATATGCCCACAAATTGGATAACCTAGAAGAGAAATGGATAAATTCTTAGATTCATATAACCTCCCAAAACTGAATCAAGAAGAAATAGAGACTGAATAGACCACTCACAAGTAAAGAGATCGAAACAGTAATCAAAAACCTCCCAAAAAAACAAAAGCCCAGGACCAGATGGCTTCTCTAGAGAATTCTACCAAACATTCAAAGAAGATTTAATACCCAGCCTTCTCAAACTATTCCAAAAAAATCGAAGAAGATGGAACACTTCCTTACTCATTCTATGAGGCCAACATTACCTTGATACCAAAACCAGACAAGGACAGCACAAAGAAGGAAAATTGCAGGCCAATATTGCTGATGAACCTAGATGCAAAAATCCTCACAAAATATTGGCAAACCGAATACAGTAATACATTAAAAGAATCATACACCATGATCAAGTGAGATTTACCAGGGACACAGGGATGGTTCAACATCCACAATCAATGATACACCACATTAACAAAATGAGGAATAAAAACCACATGATCATTTCAGTAGATGCAGAGAAAGCATTTGACAGGATCCAGCATCCATTTATGATAAAAACTCTCAATAAAATGGGTATAGAAGGAAAATACCTCAACATAATAAAGGCTGTATATGACAGACCTACAGCCAGCATCATACTTAACAGTAAAAAACTAAAAGCCATCCCTCTGAGAACAGGAACAAGACAAGGGTGCCCACTCTAGCCACTCCTATTCAGCATAGTACTGCAGGTTTTGGCCGGAGCAATTAGGCAAGGAAAAGAAATAAAAGGAATCCAAATTGGAAAGGAAGAAATGAAACTCTTTTGCTGTTTGGAGATGACATGATTCTATATATAGAAAACCCTAAAGAATCCATTCAAAGACTATTAGAAATAATCAACAACTACAGCAAAGGTGCAGGGTTCAAAATCAACTTACAAAAATCAGTTCCATTTCTATACACTATACACAATGTACAAACTAGCAGAAAGAGAAGTCTAGAATACAATCCTATTTGCCATCACAACAAAAAGAATAAAATATCTAGGAATAAATTTAACCAAAGAGATGAAAGGCCTATATACTGAAAACTATAAGATATTATTGAAAGAAATTGAAGAAGATATAAAGAAGTGGAAAGATATTCCATGCTCATAGATTAGAAGAATAAACATAGTTAAACTGTCCATACTACCTAAAGCAATCTACAGATTCAATGCAATCTCCATCAGAATCCCAGTGACATTCTTCACAGAAATAGAACAAAGAATCCTAAAATTTATATGGAACAACAAAAGACCTCGAGTAGCCAAAGCAATCCTGAGAAAAACTAACAAAGCTGGAGATATCACAATCCTTGAATTCAAAATATACTACAAAGCTATAGTAATCAAAACAGCATGGTTCTGGCACAAAAACAGACACACAGATCAATGGAACAGAAATCAAATCCCAGAAATAAAACCACACATCAATGGAACAGAAATCAAATCCCAGAAATAAAACCACACATCTTGACAAAGGAGCCAAGAACATACAATGGAGAAAGGAAAGTCTTTTCATTAAATGGTGTTAGGGAAACTGGACAGCCACGTGCAAAAGAATGAAAGTAGATTATCTTTCACCATACACAAAAATTAACTCAAAATGGATTAAAGACTTGAATGTAGGATCTGAAACCATAAAAGTCCCAGAAGAAAATATAGGCAGTACACTCTTTGACATGGGTCTTAGCAGCATCTTTTTGAATACCATGTCTATTCAGGCAAGGGAAACAAAAGAAAAAATTAACAAATGGGACTACGTGAGACTAAAAAGCTTCTGCAAGGCAAAGGAAACCATGAACAAAATGAAAAGACAACCCACTGACTGGGAGAAAATATTTGCCAATCATATCCAACGGGGTTAATTTCCAAAATATATAAAGAAGTCATACAACTCAACAACAAAAAACAAACCACGTGATCAAAAAATGGGCAGAGGATATGAACAGACATTTTTCCAAAGAAGATATATATACAGACGGCCAACAGACACATGAAAAGATGTTCAACATTACTAATTATTCTGCAAATGCAAATCAAAACTACAATGAGATATCACCTTACACCTGTTGGAATGGCTATAGTTACCGAGACCAAAAATAACAAACGTTGGAGAGGATTTGTGGAGACACAAATGTGGAGAAAAGGAAACCCTCATACACTGGTTCTCCTGGTGAGAATGCAAACTGGTGCAGCCACTATGGAAAACCGTGTGGCGATTTCTCAAAAAATTAAAATTAGAAATACCATATGATCCAGCTATTCCACTACTGGGTATTTATCCAAAGAACTTGAAATCAACAATCCAAAGAGATTTATGCACCCCTATGTTCATTGCAGCATTGTTCACAATAGTCAAGACGTGGAAGCAACCCAAGTGCCCTACAAATGATGAAAGGATAAAGAGGATATATACACACACACACACACACACACAATGGAATACTACTTAGCCATAAAAAAAAGACAAAATCATCCCATTTGCAACAACATGGATGGACCTTGAAGGGATGATGTTAAGCGAAGTAAGCCAGACAGAGAAGAGACAAATAGTGCGTAATTTCACTCCTCTGTAGAAGATAAACAAACACATGGATAAAGAGAATAGATTAGTGGCTACCAGAGGGGAAGGGAGTTGGGGGGTGGGCGAAAGGGGTAAAGGGGCACATAATGTATGGTGATGGATAAAAATTAGACTACTGGTGGTGAGCATGATGCAGTCTATACAGAAACTGATAAATAATAATGTACACCTGAAATTATACAATATTATAAACCATTATGATCTCAATAAAATAATTAAATAAAAAATAAAATTGATAACCCACTAGGCATACTGATTAGGAAATAAAGAGAAGGTAGTGATATCATTATAGATTATTAAGAGGATAATAAGGAAATATTACGAACAACTTTATGCCAATAAATGCTACAACTTAAATGAAATGGACAAATTCCTTGTATGACACATACTCCCAAAGCTCACTCATGAAGAAATAGATAACCTGAGTGGCCCATATGTATTAAAGATATTTGAATTGGCAATTAAAAACTTTCCCACAAAGAAAATTCCAGGCCCCAGTGGCTTCACTGGTAAAAGCTACCAAACAGTTAAAGAAGAAATAATAGCAGTTATACACAAACTTCCGTAAAATTGAAATGGATGGAATACTTTCCAACTCAAATGATGCTGTTACTCTGATACCAAAACCGGACAGACATTACAGAACAAGAAAAAAACTATATACTTCATCCCTCACGAACATAGATGCAAATGTTTATTATAAAACTTTAGCATGTTGAATCCAACAATATTTCAAAAAGGATAATACATCATGGCTCAGTTTGGTTTATTCTAGGAGTGCAGGATTGGTTTAATGTTCAAAAAATACTCAATCTTTTCATCACAGTAATACACTAAAAAAGATCATCTCAAGAGGCACAGAAAAAGCATTTGACAAAAATCGAAATGTTCTTTCCTGATTAAAACTCTCAGAAGGAATTGAAGGGAATTTCCTCAACTTGATAAAGGGTATCTGAAAAACCTACAGCTAACATCATACTTAATAGTGAAAGAAAAATGCTTTTCCCACACGAACTGGAACAACAAGATAAGGATATTTACTCTCACCAGTTCTATTCAGCATTCTCTAGAGGTTCTAGCCAGTGCAATAAAGCAAGAAAAAGCAATAATAGGCATCCAGATTGGAAAGAAAGAAGTAACTGTCTTTATTCACAGGTAACATTGATCATTTATTAGATTATTCTTTGTAATCTACAGAGAAGCTACTAGAACTAATAAGTGAGTTTAGCAAGATTGGAAGATAAAAGATCAATATACAAAAGTCACCTAATTTATATATCTAGCCACAATCAATTAGAAATTAAAAACATTTACAGTAGCCTTGAAAGTATGAAATATTTATTTAATATATGGAAATATATTTAAATGAAATATAAATCTGACGAAAAATGTGGAAAAACTTGTGTATTGAAAACTATAAATTATTGAGAGAAATTAAAGAAGACCTAAATAAATGGAGAGATATACCATGTTTATTGGCAGAAGAACTCAATATTGTTAACATGTCAGTTTTCCCCAAATTGATCTGTAGATTCAATACAATCCTGATAAAAATCCTAGCAGGTTTTTTAATAGAAATTGAAAAACTTCTTATAAAATTTGTAGGGAAATTCAGAGGACCTAAAACAACTAAGATAAAAAAAACGAAATGACTCAATAACTAAAACAACTTTTTAAAAGGACAGTGTTGCCTGAAATTTTTACAATGTTATAAACCAATGTTACTGCAATAAACAAAAAATTTTTTTTAAAAAATAAATAAATAAATAAGTATATTTCCTAAAAAAAAGGACAGTGTTGGAAAGTAACATTACCTGATTTCAAAATTTATTGTAAAGCTACAGTATTCAAGACAGTGTAGTATTGGTGTCAAGATTATCAATGAAATATAATAGAGGGTCCACAAATGGGGCCATACTTAATGGACTACTGATTTTCAACCAAGATGAAAAGGATAGTCTTTTAAACAAACGGTGGTTGGAACAATTGGATATCCATATACAAAAGAGAAAACTTCAGTCCATGCCTCATACCACATACTAAAAATGAACTCAAAATGGATCATAGACCTAAATGAAAAACCTAAAGCTATAAAACTTATAGAAGAAAATCTGGGTGGCGCTGGATTAGGAAAAGATTCCTTAGATATGACACCAAAAGCAGTCCATGAAAGAACAAACTGATAAATCGGCGTTCATCAGAATTAACAACAACTGCTCTTGCAAAGACACTGTTAAGAGAATGAAAAGACAAGCCACAATCTGAGAGAGAATATTTTCAAGTCATATGTCTGATTAAGGACTTGTATCCAGAATAAAGAACTCTTAAAACTCAAAAATAAGAAAAGTTTTTTAAAATTTAAAGCAATCTGGTGGTGAACATGATGTAATCTATGCAGAAATAGAAGTACAATGATGTACACCTGAAATTTTTACAATGTTATAAACCAATGTTACTGCAATAAACAAAAAATTTAAAAAATAAAAAAATAAAAAATAAATAAAAAAAATTTAAAGCAATCTAGTTATTTTTAAATGGGCAAAATATTTGAACAGACACTTTACCAAAGAAGATATCCAGATGTCAAATAAGTACATGTAAAGAACATCACTACTCATGAGGAAAGTGCAAATTAAAACCACAGCATACCACTACACACTTATTACAATGGCTAACATTTTAAAAGCTGGCCATACCAGGTATTGATGAGGATTTGGAGGAACTGGAACTCTCATACACTCCTGGTGGGAATGTAAGATTGTGTAACTGCTTTTGAAAACAGTTTTGGAGTTTCTTTAAAGGTTAAACATGCACCTATTATATGATCCAGCCATCCCTTTCCTGGATATTTACCCAAGACAAATAAATGAAAGCATGTCTGTTCAAAGACAAATGGGAATATTCATAGCAGCTTGAGTTGTAATAGCCAAAAACTAGAAACAACCCAGATATCTGTAAACAGGTGTATTGACAAACAAACTGTGGTATATCCTCGATACAGTAGGATACCTCAGCAATTAAAAAGGAATAAACTATCCATATGTGCAAAAAAATGGATGACTCTTATGTGAAAGAAGCCAGGCAAAAATAAGAGTACATAATTTTGTATTATTCCATTTATATAAAATTCTAGGAAATGCAAACTGATCTTTAGTGATAGAAATCACATCAGTGATTGCCTCGTGGCAGGGGAAGAGCAGCAAGGGTATTACAAAGGTGCATGAGGAAACTTTTGGGGGTGTTGGATCTATTCATTAACTTAATTGTGGCAATGGTTTCACAAGTGTATAAATGTCAAAAGTTATCAAAAGTGTACACTTTAAATATGTTTGTCAGTTATACTTCAGTTTGTATGTCAGTTACACTTCAATAAAGCTATCAAAAAAAAAAAGGCAAAGGGAAGAAAAACAAGAATCTTTTTCTGTGTAATAGAACTTTATGTATCACTTTCCCTAATAGATAGTCCAGATGATTATGTGACCAGCTTGTATACCCACTAACAAGAATGAGGGACTAAGGTATTAGCCCATATCTTTGTTAATTAACTAACTATTGTTATATGATAAAGGTAACTAATTTTTATCTAATTTTAAAACTGCTTTCTTATTTTGGATCATTTCCATAGAGCTTAATATTCAGCAAATTATGTGATGCTGTTTATTCCTTTACTTGTAGCGTTTACCAGGGTCATTTGACTAAATTAAATTTAATGTGTAGTTTGTTTCAAACCAGGGATTAACATTTTAGTACAATAAATGGAATATTAAAATTGCTTTTTTAAGATAGTTAAAGTTAATGGTTTAAGAGATGTTTTTCATGACTGAGAAGTTTGGGTATTCTGTTTTTACAAATTTATAATGCCTCTTTCATTATCCTCTTTGACTGCTTTGATTCATCTTTATTTCATGATTTAAAAATATATGCTTAAAAATTATTTCTAGGGCCGGCCCCGTGGCTTAGCGGTTAAGTGCGTGTGGTCCGCTGCTGGCGGCCCGGGTTCGGATCCCGGGCGCGCATTGACTCACGGCTTCTCCGGCCATGCTGAGGCCGCGTCCCACATACATCAACTAGAAGGATGTGCAACTATGACACACGACTATCTACTGGGGCTTTGGGGGAAAAAAATAAATAAATAAAAATTATAAAAAAAAAAAAATTATTTCTAATTTCAAAGTAATTGTTAGGCAGAAATTTTTTTAAGTGATGACTAGAAATTCTCTGGGCTTAATTACTCTTGAGATTTTTGTGAGTAAAAGTTTTAGTTGAATAAGTCTGTGCAAGTGGAATAATTTACAAGCTTGAATTATATAGAAATGCTGTGAAATACTTTGGTGGAAATAATCTTGAAATTCTTAATATTCCTTGTTTTTCCCTTTCTGTAGAGTGTATATAAATGTGACTTCCTGAATTTGCAGCTTCAGCAACCACTCCAACTTGCACAGGATGCTATAGATGCCTTTTTGAAGCAGCTGAAAAACCCTATTGACTCTCTCCCTGGAGAACTTTTCCATGTGGTTGTTTTCTCTCTCCTCCTTTCTTATTTTCCATCACCCTACCAGCGATGGATTTGCTGCAAGAAGGCCCACGAACTGTTAGTGTTAAATGGTTTATTGCTTATCATCACACCTGATTCCTCCCATCAGAACCGTCATGCTATGATGATGAAAAGCTGGAAGATTGCTATAGAGTCCCTGGGCTTTAAACGTTTCAAGTATTCAAAATTTTCACATATGCATCTGATGGCATTTAGAAAAATCTCCCTAAAAACCACAAGTGACTTGGTTAGTAGAAACTACCCAGGGATGTTATATATTCCTCAAGATTTCAACAGTATAGAAGATGAGGAATATTCTAACCCTTCCTGCTACGTTCGATCAGATATAGAAGATGAACAACTAGCATACGGTTTCACAGAGCTCCCTGATGCTCCATACGACTCAGATTCTGGAGAAAGTCAAGCCAGCTCTATTCCTTTCTATGAGCTAGAAGATCCCATATTACTTTTAAGTTAATATAAAAGCAAAAGGCCCTTTCAGTCCAGACTCCTAAACTAATTGCTTACACTAATCAAAATACTAACATGAACTCAGTACTTAAAACCTGGTTTGCATAAAAGAAATGCGAAGGTTTACAGAGTTTGCTATTTTTTTCTACTTCTGGATTTTAAAATTTATTCTTATATAGAAAGCTTAGTTTCATGCAGAGTGACTCCTGTCATAGCAGAAACCACTGTTACTTTAGCATTTAGCACTAAGATATCATAGAAAGGTACCTTTTTCTCTTTAGTGCTTTTGTGAAAAAAGAAGCATAATTTGCTATGTACTTTTTTTTCATCTTTTTAATGTTGACTTTAAACCATTGCAGTGAGAAACTTTAAGATTTGTAGGAAGCTGTAGATTGCACTTTGATGACTCACAAGTTAAATGTGACACAGAGATAGATTGGTGTAGTTGTTTTGTGATGCACTTATTCTTTTTTCTAACTAAATCATTATCTGTTACAGAAAGCCATTTTCTGTTCAGTTTTGTCTGATGATCCAGTATTTCCTGAACTTTTTGGAATTGATGATAATTCTTTTTCCTTCTTTCTTGCTCATTGGCAGCATCAGACATTAGGGGAGAGATTTCCCCCAAAATATGTATTCTAATTTGATTAGCACAGTACAATAAACACCATTGGCAAAGTAGAATTTTCATATCTTTCTTGTTAATTTGGGCCTTGGTGTTAAGTATATTTAACTGTGAGAGTTTTACTTTTTTAAATTTAGGTTTCATTTACAAAATTTTCTATTTAAGCAAGGAACAATATAATACTCGATACTGACCTGAAACACCTTTGTGAAAGGGTTTGCACTTGTAAGAGAGCTTATGTTCTATCTAGAGCAACCTTGATAAGGTCTTTACCTTTCCGTTAAGGAGGTGCTGCACTACAAGTCTGGAATTAACAGAAAAATTTAAAATTAACCCTCTGCTGGTAATCTCATAAAATGGCTTTGACCTTTTGGTATTCTAATTTCTATCTAAATCCTAACAGAAAATTTTCTTTGAATATATAAACCATTAGTTGGCTGTGGGAATTTTCCCTTTCCACATTGATAAATGCCTGTCTGTGTTTCTGAATCAGAAGCAAATGATTAAGCAGAAATATATGTCCAAACAAGACAAGATTAGTTTAAATAGCTAAGAACATTTAGTCCACATTGTCTTGTCAGCCAGCAATTGTCATGTAAACTATCATTTTTAAGAGTGCCACTGTGTGGATTTTTTTTCAAGTGGTTATTACATTAAAATTACCTCATACTGAGGTTTTTGCACTGAAATATCACAGTTTCAGATTTCATGGTTTAATGTTATGTATGTGTGTGTTTTTAAAGGAAACTTGCATTTTCAGTAGTTGATCCTAAATTTCATAAACTGCACTTCTCTACTCTGGTAAAACTGATGTTTTTGTGCTTATTGTGAATTGCTGTAGTTAACTTTGAATGTTAAACTTTATTTAGAAATACAGAATTTACCCTTTAAGATATAAATGGTTGTGTGTACCTGATATTTCAAATTAAATTTCACATTCTAAATGAAAGTAAGAAGATTATAATTAACCTAAAAAAGTCAGTTGACTAAATGCAATAAATATTGGTTGCTCAAATATGCCAGAAGTAACTTGAAATTTTTCATTTACTTTCAATAGCATAATATTCCTTAATAATTAGGATTTTCTTTCCAATTAAGCACTACAGGTCAAGTCTTGTAGCTCCCCCAAAAGAAGAAGAAAAAAACACTGTGTTCAGGATAACACAGAACTGTGTTTTGGTAGTACCTCTTTTACCATACTGTCCATTTCTTTGATTTGGCTAAATACTATCTAAAGGGCAAAGAAAACAATATACCAAATGAAAGTGCTTTGAAAGTAAATGAAAACAGTGCTTTTGAGAGGCTGGTGTAAGTGTGACCTGGGAGTCAGCCTTTGTGTTACAGCTAAAATGTTGGTGCTATAAATTCTTCTGATTGTTTACAGATGTTGATTCTGCTTATGCTCCAAAGTGTGCATGATATATTTTAAGTAGTACTTTAAAGAAAAATCTCTTTATAAAACCTATACTCCCACTTAGTATAAATTTGTTTGGATTTATAAATATCATTTGTTACTGTAAATTCAGCTTATTCAAATTAGTTGGCACAGGATTTAAACTAATACATATTCCACCAAAGCCAATTCAATGTATAAGTGTTAAAATATAAGCAGTCATGTGACTTGGTGCCAGATTATATATGTAATGACAAGAGAAGTTAATAGAGCCTTCTAATACTGTATAGGTACTCTTGAGAATGATTTTATTTGGATATATAGAAGTTAAGGGGCCTCCTGTCACATTCACAAGAGGATTCTCCAAAATAATTTGACGTTTCAAAAACAAATGATCATTTGTTTGGATTCTTTAGGATCATGACTAGATCAAGTGATTTATATCATAGTTGCCAAGTGGTGGAAGATGGCATACCTGAAAATGTATGTTTGTGTTTGTTGTATTTTTTCACATTTTGTGAACAAAGCACATTTATTAAAAATTTTAAATTTTCTAATATTCATTGTCTATTACTTATAAACTAAAAGTTTTATGGTCTTTGACCTATTTCACTAAGTGATTTCAGAATTGGGAAGCAATTTAGAACTTGAATAACTTTTAGAATTTTCTAGCTGGGTTCATCTAGTCAAATCCCTTAATTTCATAAATTTGTTCACTGAGATCCAGAGAGCACAAGTGACTTCTCCACTGTCATGCTGTTTATCGAAGAACCAGGACAACAGCCAGCATAAATTCTAGTTTGTTGTATGTCAACCACATCATACTCTACTTTCCTTGAAAGTTAATTACATCAAAGATAATTTAGTTATCGATTATTTTAGGGCAGCAGATGGCATTCTCATGATGTGAAAGAGTTCTTTATTCATTGAACAAATGCTTGAATTCTATCACATAACAATATGCTGGGGAACAGCAGGGATTGTGGTGGTCACAGTGCCCTGCTTTCATGGAGCTTCTGATCTAATGAAGACAACAAGCTTTCTACATCGAGTTAATGTCTGTATCTAGGAATGATTGCCTACTCATCCTACACCTTTGCCCCTGCATAAATCCCTTAATTTGTTTCCCAAAAATGGAACAGGAGGCAAAAAAAAAGTTTTACACAAAAAACTATTCACCAAATTACAGACACATTGTAGATAAGAGGGATGTATTGTTTATCCTCTAGAAAAGTGCAAGCTCAAAATAAATTCTTTGATTGTAAAAGGCAGAAAAACAAATGGAATCGAGCTTTTACTCCATTTCCCCACACTTCTGAGCACAGTACTGCAATGGTATTCCCCTTCAAGAATCCATACACTGGATAAGCAGAAGACAGATTTAAGATCTCGTTCCTTCTTGGTGTTGCCAGTTGTTAGATGATAACAAAGGTGGAAAACAAATTCTTCTCAATTACTAGTCCAAAAAACATAAAACAAATACAAATACTACAAAGAATGTTTGTGTTATGATAATTTGATTCTTCCCAAAAAAACTGAATTGTAGTAACCTCCATGATAGCTCATAATAAAAAGTTCATATCCATGATCCACTGAACACAAAGCTCTCCAAGATTATTAATGGTGGCCTGTGTTACACAATACCTAATAAACAAGCATGCTACAATAACTAACAATTTCATTAAGAACCTCTAAATGTTATAAAGAGGAAAGTATTGGATTTTCTAAACCCTATTTTGTCTTCTTAGAGAAATTCAAACCTCAACAGTTGGAAAGTTTTTTTTTTAATTTATCTTAAACTCAGGTTTGAATGTATATTTTATCCTAAATTTGTTTCACAATGAGCTCAGTAGTTTAGTATGTATTTTTCAAATAAGAATCTTATTACATATGGTACTACTGAGTTGTAACTTTTAGTCGACATAAGCAGTGTTGAACTTGTGAATTTTATTTTTAACCATAACGCCTTTTCTCAATAGAAAGCTATTCCACTTTTTGCAATAATATAAAACACTTATTAATGTTACTGCTTTTTTTTAGTAATCAAAAATACTGATAACTATTTTGCATCATGGATTTTTAACAATTTCTAAGATTGAGTCCATCAGCAGTACCAAACATGGTACCTATGTTTTTCAAGTTAAAAGAAAATACAAAGAATTAGGTCATAAGCATTAACTGCAGAAGTATTTCTTGAATTTGTCCTTAATAATTAGAAGGCTGTAAAACATAAATTTGTTAATATTGTTGGATTGGAATGCCCATGTGAACCATAAAAATAGTAGGGAGCACAGCACAAAAGACAAAGCAGTGCCCAACAGTGCTTCCTAGATCCAGGTCTATTTGCAACACTTTACAGAGAAAAGTGTGAATATACTTGCATCCTTTTATCCCATGTATGTCGTACTACTGAAGGCAGTCACAAGTAAATCATTCATAGTCTCCTGATGACAACATTCTTTCTATAGACCTTTGAGCTGGTGTGAGGAATTAGATACCTAAAAGAATATGATTTGTGGTCACAGAGATATTCTATATGAGGCTATTATAGAATCCACATTGAAGTTATTTACATTTATTCCCTAGATCTACAAATGTTTTTTACAGTTAACCTAATGCCACTCTTTAGCTATGCCCATTGCCTGCTACCAAGGAAAAAGAATACAAACATGGCCATGGCCAGTATTAATTTAGTTCTCTCTCAAACTCCTATAATACATCTCTGTTTGGATACGAGTTAGCAGAGACACGCTAAAATACATAGGATAAAGTCAGCAAGAAGCAATGATAGTTGCCAAATTGCCATGGGCCTTTTCACTAGGAATCTAAGACATAACATATTTCCCAAAGCCAGGCATGGATGAAACATTCTCTGGAAATGAGGTAGATGAGTGATTGCTGGAAAGAAGAGAGGTAAGCAGTCCAAATCCCTGGACACCTGCCAGAAGAAAGATACTTAGGAAACAGACCTGAGACAGAAAGAGGGTCTAATGGCTTGGCTGTAAAAGGAGCTTTATGTTTTCCAGCCCCACTGAAGCATTAGCACAGATTAAAGTACCAGAGTGCAAGTTGCTGTGGAAAACTGAGAATTTGAAAGTAAGAAGATAACATTTGATAGAGAGGAAAGGTGATGGTCTAGAGCTTGTGTAACCAGAAGTATTATCAAGGTAGGTGGGACCCTGGTGGCCTGGAGAATGGTGCCAGTTGGAATGAAGAGCTACAGAACATGAGTTAGGATATCAAAACCACCTCTTTAGTTTTGCTTGATTCACGAATTAAGGCTTAATTACTACACTGTTACATTACACTAGGTACTATAAGGAATAGATGTCTGCTGTGCTCTTCAGGGCTGACAAGTAACAAGAAAAAAAAAGATGAATACATTAGCATTGATACGAGGCAACAAAAACTATAAAACTGCAGAATAGCATATTGCCCTGTAGCATCTGGTGATACATGTCAATGAAATCTGTTCACGTGACCTTTTGACACACTGTTTATAACTAAGCTAGATGCAATTTACTTAAATATGGGTATTCTTCATCATGGAAGTGCCAAATGTAAATGATGTTGCCCGGAGCTCCCTGCCTCTCCCAGTTCAACCTCCTACACTCTCTCCTTCTGCATCTGTGCTCAAGTCCTAGGAGGAGAAGAACACAAGCCTGTGCTCACCTTTGCACTAGCTAGTTCCTATGCCTAGAATTTCTTCCTCTCATATTGGATTTGCATGGCTGGTGCGTTTTTGTTATTCACATCTTAGCTTACATGTCACCGCCTCAGGAGGATCTTCCCAGTCCACATAATCTAAAGTAGTCTCTTCACATCACTGTAAAGTCTCTGCATAATTCTAATTATCTGAAGTTTATCTTTTTCCTTGTTTGTCTATATATACAGGCAAGGCCCTCATCTATCCCACTCTGCATCTTCAGCCTAGAAAAGTGCCTTGCACAAACAGGTGATCAATAAATATTTGCAAGTGAATTCATTTTACCTTATAAAATACAAGTGACATAACACAGGACCACTGCTGATACTTAGTTATGAATCGTTTGGGGTGGTCTGGTTCTGTTTTCTGTTAATTAGTTTATTAATGCATTCTCAGAAAGGATATAACTCAATTTATACTTCAGAAAAGTCTGAGTTGGTTTATATAAAACGCAGCTGAGATCAATACTAAGTGACTTGGAGCCATATAATTTCTTTTTCTCCCCTCTGCTTATCCCTACTCATTTAAATTTCTTGTATCTTAATCTCAGATCCTACTTTCTCATCATGTCTCTATCAATACTATCCAATCCCCACCTCCCTCTCATTGTCAATAAAAGAATTTAAGTTTATAAACCATCATTAGCTTTACTACATATTTAAAAGGAAGATTTAGCTAATTGATCTTTTCAACCCCACAAGAAAAGTGGTGCTCCAACAGTTTCTTAATTCGTATAAGGGATACATTATTCTAAGTACTTCGCACTAGCTTAAATCCAGATAGGTTTCCACCACTAAATACTATGAGATCTTGGGCAAATTTCTTCTCAGGACCATTTTCTTAATCCACAAAATTCACTTCTCAGGGTTAATGATAGATTTAAAAACAATTTCTATAAAGCAAATAACACAATCTTGTCACCTAGTTGGGATACACACAGTGACTATTATTTATTTTAGCAAATAGCATTTAATAGCCCTGTTCCTTTTTTCTCCCAATCTTGCCTGTTCTGTGTTCATGTACATGACCATTTCACCTCCAGCATCACCACCCAATTCAAAAATCTCTGATATCTACTCCTTAAAATCATAGTGAGCAAGTTAAATAGTCAGTGTCATATTTTCTTATCTTCAATTTTCTCCCCTATGAATTCCCAGAAAATGACATAAGAGATACTCAGGTCACTACAACCTACCCTGCAATGTTTTAATGGAAACTACAAATCTCAACACAAGATTGTCTTGTCGCTTTAAAATAAGAATTAATAAAGAGGAGTAACCACTTCTTCAGTACGTTTGATTCAACTGTCTAATTATTAACCATGAGGGAGTTTCCATAAATATAAAGGATGGCAGTTAATATGAACTAGGAGAATCACCAATTTCATTTAAGAGTAGGAAAAGATTAGGGATATTACAGCATTAAACGGGAAGAAAACCCTTGAAACACAGTTCAGTTTCTAAAGTACTGACTTCTCTCGCTCTACAAAAGCCCACCTGCTATTGTTCTATCACATTCCAAGTTACGAGTGTAACCTCATCCATGACGAGTACTTGTCTGAATCCACTAACTAGTTATGGTAGTACAAAGGCCTATACACAAGAACAAATTGAAGACTTAGTACCCCTAGTGACATGACAACAGCCTCGAAAATTACAACAGGAGCAACAGAAAAGACACATTTTTGAAAAATACCATTCAGTTCTAAATAAAGTCCTTTCAGTAGTCATGATAATAATACCAAGTATCATTTACTAAGCAACAATTATGTGTCAAGTATTATGCTAAGTAAGTACTCTACAAACATTGCCTCACTTTCATCCTCTCAACAAGCCTACAAAGTAAGTACTAGTATCACTATTGTATTAATGAGGAAACTGAATCTTTGAAATGTTAAGGAATTGTCTAAAGTTATAGAGGTAGAAAAGTGGCTCAGCCAGACTGTAACTTGGGTCTGACTTCAAAGTTTATGTTGGTTCACCACATTACCTAAGTTGCCTGATCAATGTGGCTGTCTGAATGACTATATATTTTTGAAACTAGTTTCATAAACACTGGGTACTGTCTACAGTGCTGTGAGGGTGCAAAGTTGAATAAGATATGCATATGATGAGTGTTTGCGTTACACTGTGCAAGGCATTCTTTCACGTACTGAGTTCTGATACCGAGATAAATCAGATTGTGCCTTCAAGAAGCTTCCAGTCTAGTAGGAAAGACAAAATGTGTACATAAAAATTATAATGCAAGGAGAAAAAGGGATGTCATAGAAGTTGAAAAGGGAGTCAAATACTCTCTCCTTTAAAAAGGCACGAGAACTTACCTTCACAGGTGAGTTTTATCAAACTTCTGTGAATGATTTTTTTCTAAAATCTGCTCCAAAGCATTCAAAAAGAACTTGAAAGATCAAAAAGAAAAAGGGAATGTCAGCTATAGTTGATTCAAACTTGGAGAGCGCACAGATAAAATTACAAGCTGTATTAACTTTCTACTGCTGCTGTAACAAATTGCCTCAAACTTAGTAGCCTAAAAAAATACAAATTTATTATCTTACATTTCTGTAGGTCAGAAGCCCAACATAGGTCTCACTGGGCTAAAATCAAGGTGTTGACAAAGTTGTGTTCTTTTCGGGAGGCTCTAGAGAAGAATCCATTTCCTTGCCTTCTCCAGCAAGAGACTACCTGCGTTCCTTGGCACATAGCTCTCCTTCCATCTTTAGAACCAGCAGTGTCAGTCAAGTCCTTCTCACATCACAGCTCTGAACCTTCTTCTATCTTTGCATCTCTCTGTCTCTAACTGCAGCTGGAAAAGGTTTTCCCCTTTTAAGGACTTGTGATTAGATTGGACCAATGAGAATAATCCAGGATAATCACGTCAGCAAAAGGGTCTTTAACCTAAATCACATGGGCAAAGTCCCTTTTACCAAGTAAGATATTCTATTTACAGTTTCCATGAATTAGGACACCTTTGGACAGCCAATATTCTGCCTACCTCAAAGGCTATTTCACTTATAACTATTAATGCAAAACTAATAAAATACTAGAAAATATCAAGTAAAAGTAATATATTGACACATTTCTTTATTACCAAAGAGGGTTTTTTCCTTTCCAAAGATGAGTTCAGGTAAGTCATAACATAAGTCACTATATCTACCAATTAAAAAGAAAAACCATATGATCATCTGGATGCTTAGAAAAGCATTTATTAAATCCAACACCCTTTCATAAACAAGCTCTTAGTCAGATTAATAGAAGAAAGCTGCCTTAACATGACAAAAAGAATTTACCAAAAACCTCCAGAAAACTTCATAATAATGAAGTTTTGTTCATTAATAATGAACAAATACCAGAAGCCTTTCATTAAGGGAAGAAAGAAGAATAATAATGCCCAGTTGCACCATGACTATTCAATGTACAGACTTAATTTAGTAAAATCAGATAAATAAATGAGGTATAATACTGGAAAGGAAGAGATAAAGCTCATTATCTATAGATTATATCATTGACTAAAAACTATAAGAGAAATGACCAAAAAACTATTAGAATTAATAAGAAAGTCTAGTAGGTTAGATTTTCCCATAAAGCATCAAAAATTAGCAAATATAATGGAAAAAATATTCCATTCATGGTGGCAAAAGTAAACAACAAAAAAAAACTATTAAAAATACTTAGCAATAAACTAAATATAAAAAAGTATGGAAACCTATATAAAGAAAATACTAAAACTTTACCAAAGAGCATAAGACTAAATAGCTGCAGACACTGCCAGGTTTCTGATGGGAAGATCAAATATCAGAGATAAATCTGTGATTTGGGGAGATATCAAGATTTGTAAAAAGTCAAATCTCCCCCAAATTAATCAATAATCCATTGCAATCTCAATCAAAATCCAAATAAGGTTTTTGTATCCATTTTATAAGCTGATTAAAATTTCACATGAAAGAGAAAATGGGCAAGAAAAAACAAGAAATTTTTTGAAAAAGAAGAAAGAAGTTATTGATATGAAAACATACAAGCTATAATAATATAAATGGTAAGGCATAGGTGCAAGAAAGTTAATAAAACAGAGTAAAAAGTCCAAAAACTCTCCAATGTACATACAGAAAGAAATTTAGTATAGGACAAATGTGACGTTTCAAATCAGTAGAGAAACAACGGAAAATTCAATAGTGTTGGTGGTAGACAATTCAATAAGTGATAATAAATATGAACAAAAAATAGGAACTGACAGTTCACATGAGGAAAAATACAAATGGAAAAAAATAAAATGACAAGGGGCTCAACTCACTAGTAATGAGAAAAAGAGCAAATTAAAACAAGTAGATACTGTTTTTCACCCATCAGCCCAACAAAATGAAAAATAATAATATGCACTAATGATATAGGTATGGGGATAAGAATATTCTCTTTCACAATTGGTAGAAATTTGGTATAAATTCAAAAAGCCTTTTTGGTGAACAATTTAGCAGTATCAACATTTTGAATATGCACTTAATGCAGCCATTTCTAATCCATAAACATATCACCATGTCTGCAAATTTTACATATTCACTGAGGCACAGTTCTTAATAACAAAAATCTTGGAAGTCTAAATGCCCATCAATAGAAAAATAGTTACATGAATCATAGTACAGTCATTCTATACAGTTTAAATTTTTTTTAAAAAACCAAAACCCCACAGGGATCTCTATGTCCTACCTTGAGAACATCTCCAAGATAAAACGCTAAAAATAAAAAAGTGCAACAACAGTAGAAAGAATATAACAATCAAACAAAAAACAAAATTATACATTTGTATAAGAACTCCTATTAACATATGGAAAGAGGATAAGATCAATGACAAAACTTAGCATGATTAAGAATGACCAAAGTGCAGCTTCCTAGGTCCCACTTCCACGAGATTCTGATTTATTGGGTCTGGGTTGATACACAGGCGCCTCCATTTTAACAAGCTCCAATGTGATTTGAGGTAGGGAGGCTATGGCCAACATTTTGAGAAACAGTGACTTAGAAGGATATAATGTATCAAAGAGGAATACTGTTTTCCTGAAGGTATGGGAGTGGCTTTGGCAAAGTGCTGAAGAGGAACTTCCACTTTTTACTCTGTATAGTATAAGCTGTTACTTGAATTGTGTGAATTAGTTAGGTTCTACATTTTAAAAGCAATTAAAACAATGAAAAAGGAAAATACTAAAAAGAAGTTGAAGTGTCTTCAGTCACCTAACAAATAAAATCTACAAGAAATCAAAGAAAGAAAATATTTTAACCTGGGGCAATCAGGGAAAACTTCCTAGAGGAAGTGGCATTTAAAACAAGCTTTGTGGGCTGGCCCAGTGGCATACTGATTAAGGTCAGCATGCTCTGCTTCAGCGACCAGGGGTTGCGGGTTTGGATCCCAAGCGTGGACAGACACCACTCGTCAGCCATGCTGTGGTGGTGACCCACATACAAAATAGAGGAAGACTGGCACAGATGTTAGCTCAGGGCTAATCTTCCTCAACAACAACAAAAGAGCTTTGAAGGAAATGCTAAGGTTAGGACAACTAAAACTGAGAAATTAATAACAAAGAAAAAAAGAAGTAAAAATGTAGTTCATTGACAGTGGGAGCCAAAATGGTTCCTTTCCAGCAAGAAAATCAGCAGTATGCATTAAGAGCCTCAAAAATGTTCATATTCTTTAACCAACCTAGGACTCTATTCCAAAATGATAATCAGAAATGTAATATATCACAAGCACAATGAGCCAAAGTGCTCATCATTGTAGTATTTTTGATAGCAAAAATCAAAAACATCTTAAATTTTCAAAATTAAGGAAAAGGTTAACTAAATAATGGTTCAGCCATATGATGAAATATTTGCCATCATTAATACAGTGGAAAGGCTAATGAAATAAGGTGCATCAGTTAAAATGGCAAACCAAAAATGGTTCAAACAATAATGACATTTACTATCTCACTTAAAAAGAATTTGGGAGGTAAGGAAAAAAGCAGAGTTAGTTAAGATTTGGCAAAGACTACTTGTTGTCATGTATTATCTATTCTCCCTTCTTTCTCAGAAAGAGAACTCTGATTTTTAGATATGCATACAGCCACTCAAAAACTGACCACTTTTCCCAGACTCTATAAATACTAAATACTGGTCAGTGTGATAAAAGCTGAATTGTCTTATACAGCTTCCAAGAAGTGTCATTAAAGTAGGGGTGAGGGGAGTACATTCACCTCTTGTACTTCCCTCCTTTCTGTTGATTGGAATTCAGAAGTGATAGCTGGAAATTAAGCAGCCATCTTGGACTATGAGTAGGAAGCCATGTCTTGAGTAGAAGGGTAACAAGAGAGATGGAATCAGGATCTTTAACAACAAGGAGCACCACATCTGTTCTGGAACACCTACGTCTAGACTACTTTTATGTGAGAGAGAAATAAACTGCTATTAAGCCACAGTTATTGAGTTTTCTGACACAACCATCTGAACTTAATCCTAAAATCTGGGCTCTACCCTTAGAGTTTCTGATTCAGTAGACCTGGGCTTAGGGCCTGATAATTTGCATTTCTAACTAGTTCCCAGGTGATGCTGATGCACCCGGTCCAGGGACCACACTTGGAGAACCACTGCACTAACGGAAGTAATAACTCAGTGGTTCTCAACCATTGCTTTACATTAGAATCACTGGGGAGGGGAGTAGGGAGGGTCTCTAAAAAACCCACAGTCTATCTGGGACTCACTTCCAAAGGAGACTCTAATTTAATTGACCTGGGCTGGGCCTGGGTATGGGTGTAGGTTAAAAATCTTCCAGATGATTCTAAGAAGTATAACAGGACTGAACACCGTAACTCTTTCCCTACATACTGTGAACAGCTGTAATGAGACTGAAATTGAGTAGTGAGGGGAATGATATTTAGAAAGCTGCACTTGATGGCCCAGGACTTGAAGCCAGAAGACTGAGATTTAAGTGCCTTCTCTGGGACAGTTATGAGGACAAGGAACACTGGAGTTTCTCTGGACCTTAGTTACTTTACTTGTAAAATGGTGATGAAAATATATACATCATCAGGTTTTTGTAAAGACTGGATTATATTATATAATTGAAAACACTTTGAATCTCAAAGTGTTACCTAGAAATAATAAGGGAGTGGGGCCAGCAGATCATCTATGGAGAACCTGAGTTGGTTTAGCTCCAGAACAGGATTGGAGAATTGAAAGAAGTAGAAGGAAAACAAGAGAAAACGTAGGAAGAAATAATGTAGGACTCATCTGTGACTCCCTGCCACAGAGGACTGGAATGCATGATAGGATCGCCCATGTCTCCTGCCATGGGTGCTGCCTTTTCCTCCTTTCCTTGATTTTTTTTTTAATCATGATTATATTTTCAACAGTTGTTCTTAGTCTGGAATAACTCCTCTGGGTGAAATTCCTGGCCTGGAGCCTGCATAGAAAGAAGCAAGTGTTGAAGAATGGATATTCCAGCTATTAGGATCGTTACAGTGCCATCAATAACCACAGCCTGAAATCTCCTGTCAGTGAAATGTTTTCCCAGGTGGCTGTTTTATATCCAGGTGTTTGGCTGTAGATGTGCCAGATGTCAGGAAGTGACTCTGATACTTCTAATTTCAGGACAAATAGCACCAGGCAAAGGGGAGTTCAGATCACGACCTGGAGGGCCTCAGGTGCCAGACTCAGGAGTGTGGACGTATTCTGTAGCCTGTAGAAGTCACTGGTTTTAATCTAAGAAGTGATAGAGAGTGGTACTCAGAATATCAGTCAGGAGGCCAGTGCAATGGATTAGTCTGGGGTGAGGCTGACATCAAGATGACCAGCATAGAGATTCCTGAAATAATTCAGGTGTCAGGACCTCAACTAGGGTAGTGGCAATGGAAGTTGAAAGGAAATGATAAGTTCAAGAAATATGATGGATGAAAATGGACAACACTTGGCCTTCACAATTGTTAGGTTCTTTTAGTAAATACAAGTAGCCTTCAACAACTAAAGATTGATGAGAGCTACCCGTCTCCTCTCTTGCTATTAGATAGTGTCCTACAGTGAAAGCAATCTCAGACTTCATGCTACTACACAAATAAATATTCATCAACAAGGAGACACAAAAAACAGTACATAAACAATATTTTGTGGCAAAGTACTAAACAGTGGTCTAGACCTGGAGCCATTCTGAAGGGTGTCAGTCTGCTAGATTCTTATACCACATTTATGCAAGGACAGGAGTGCCTGTATAATATTCTAGCCAACCACATGTCTTGAACACCTGTTAATTCCACAATGAAAAATTATTTCTAATTCTTGATGCTAATTAACATACCTCTAGTGCAGATTTACATAGTGATATTGGAAGCAATCGTGCATCCAACTTTGTAGTGAAGATTCCTGATTAGCGTCTTTCAAATGCTAATTACTCACCCTGCAGTGTGCAGATTAAAGTTAACTCTCAAACACATACACATCTCACTGAAGTATTCTAAAGTATACCGACAAGATAATGAGCATCAAAAATGGTTTCAAGGGTCAAAAGGCAGAGGATCATGTTTGAGGAAGATGAAAAAGCACTGTTTTAATGAGGCGTCTTAGTGCTAAGAAACAGAAAACAGCTGCGGCTGATTTAAGCAGAAAAGAAATTTTTTAGAAGATATTTGGTAGCTCAGAGGATTGAAGATGGAAGCTTGGATCTGCATGGCCAGAGACCACAACCAATAACAACAGACCACAGAACTGCTCGGAGAGGGCTCTGGGGTTGCTGTCACCATGCACAGGCATCTTGAATCACTGACTCCGCTAATACTGGGTGCTGATGCCACCACTAGAACCACTCTCACCACTGCCCCAGGAGCTTACTTTGCTACACTCCTGCAGTTATCCAGGGACCATAGCTTTCTGTGCCAGCTTTTTTGAGTCACTAGCTTCCAGCTGGTGCACATGATTGGTTCAGCAAGTATTTGGCATTTCAGTTTCAGCCACTAGACTCCTAGGGTGGGCAAGTCTCCAAATGGAAGGGGGCCTCAGGTGGTGGGAATGCAAAAAAGAAAAAAGATAAATGTCCATTAAAGGCAACTTGAATTGGAAGTGATGACAATATATTCAAGTAGAAACTTGTAGCAGGCAGTTGGAAATGTGACACTGTGTTCCCCAGAGGGCCAGAGTTACAGATTTGGGAGTTGGGTAGTGATTGCACTTAGAGTTAGACGTGAGACAGAAGTCTGGAGAGAATCTAAGTCAAACTTTTCATGTAAACACGAGGAATCTGAATCGGAGAGTGCTTCATCTCTATAGATGCCCACTCCGAACCCCCAACAGCTATTAAATGAAAATGAAGAAATGCACACTCTAGGGGAGAAAGGACAAGTATATAGATAACACTAATATACCATAAGTGAGAGAAGAGAATTAGCGATTGTTAAGGGCCTATTGGGTACTATTATTTTATTTAACAAATATTTAAGTGGCAACTATATATCAGGCACTATGCTAGGCTGATTTAATGCTGAGCAAAACCAGACATGTCCCTGCATTTGAGGAAATGAAAGCAGGCTGGGGTGCAGAGAGTTGGGGGGCAGTGTGGTGTGAGGTCAAACTGGAGGTAGAAAGGGGCCAGATTACACAACTTGTCCGTACCTGTTTAAGGATTCTGAGATTTATCCTAAACGGGATAACCCATCTAAACGTTTTTAAGGCATTTTTTACGTATATTACACTTAATTCCTACAATGAGCCCTGTAAGGTATTATTAGCACTCATTTACATAGCAGGAAACGGGTTCACAGAGATTAACTGACCTATCTAAGAGCTACAAACAGTAGTAGATGGTGGGGACAAAAGGGAAGGGGAATTCATACATTCTGAGGGCCTACCTTATGCCAGAAAAAAAATACTGGTTCACTGAATATTCACAACAACCCTGCAAGGAAGGTTACCATTTTATAAATGGAGAAACCGGGGTGACACACAGGAAAAGGGAAGAATCAGAATTCAAACCCCAAGACTCTCCGGCTGCACAGGGGTTGTGAAAACGCTGCCTCCAGGTAATATCCCCTTACGTTGATTCAGTGCGCTGAGTGCAAATGAGGATCAGCCCTGGAGTTGAAGGACCCTCAGGAAGCGAGACTGGCGAACGTGTAAGGCACAGAGTGAAGAGGGGGAACGGACAGGCCAGGGCTGGGGGAGCTTAGTGTTCTCCGTGGACTGAAGACCCGGGCGGTGTATTAAAGGAAGTCTTATTTAGAAAAGGGGGCGATAAGGGCTCTGAAGGCGAGCCTAAGGAGCTTGGGCTGTAGGCGGTCAGCGGATACCCAACCATATATTGTGCCATAGATACTAAAGAGCAGCAACGCCTTCTGCAGTTTTTACAGCCGACGTACGAGCGTCCCGCCCGTCCTGCCCCAGTTTCGGTCCGGCCCGAGGCGGCGGCCTAGAGGCTTGATGGACACGGTCGGCGTGATCCAGCGTGGTTTTCCTGCTCCCTGTTCTCCGCCGCTGACTCCAGGTCTCGGGAGGGCACCGAAGCCCGCTGAGCCTGCGCCTTAGGCGGGGCTGTTCGCGCTCGCGCAGCGCCAGACGCACCTGGGTCCCCCCGCGGCGCGGCGGGTTGGGGCGGGGAGTCGGGCCGGGCCTCAGGGAGGAAGCGCGCCGTGCGGTTTGACCCCGGCGGCGTTCCGTACCGTCGCAGAGTCGGCGGCGAGAACATGGCGGCCGCGGTCGGGCGGGTAACGGAGAAAGTTTCCAAGGAGACTGGTCTGTGCTAGTGGGTGCGGCCTCGGGCCCTGGAGCCCCCGCGCGTGCCATCTCCCCGCTCCGAGTAGCAGGTTCAGCCCCAAAGGCCTTCCCTTTACTGTGTTTGCCCCAGAGCCGACTCCGAGTCTTGAGAGAGCTTTGGTGGCGACGGCCGAGTCAGGTAGGAGGACCAGGGGGTGAACGGCGGGGCGGCGAGACCCGAGCACAGACACCGCCCAGGGCTCCGCGTGGTCCGGGCCCCAGGCTCCGCCCAGCTGGCCTCCCGAGGCGGGGGTAGGGATCCTGCCCCGAGAGAAGTTGACAGTGTGGGGTGGAGGATGGAAGGTGGAGGGCGCCTCTCCGTATCCCCCAGCGGTTCCCCGCTCAGCTGGGCGCTCACGGTGGTCGCCTTCTTCCAAAATAGAGGGATGGTCGAGAACAGCCAGGCTCCTTCTCAGGCTTCCCACATCTTGCTAGAAGGAGGCCAAATGGAAGAAGAATTGCTGTTGCTGCCCTATTGTTGAGGGATTTAATATTCGAGGTGCCTTTCTCCATGTATATGACGAACCCAAAGAGTTATTATCATGAACTCAGAACCGAAGCACAGAAATTCCCCCACCCTGGCTGCTCATTATGGTTCTTTCAGCTTTTGACGCTTCCCCTAGATGGGGCAGAAATAGTTCCTGAGTCGAAAGCTGATGCATACGATATAGTGTGTTTTGGACTCCTTAGTGAGCCATTCCCTAGAGGTCGGACATGCAAGAGCACTTACTGGTTTGGGGGAATTTGGATGAATTAAGTGAAGGCTAGAGTAGGGCCGATAGAGAAACACACCAAACATTCGTGGAATCTCCCTTAGCTCTATTACTTATTAGCTGTGGGATAGGCGACAAGTTGTTTATTCTCTTTGTGTATTAGTAATTGTCGAATAACTGGTTGCCATTCTTATTAAATATAGTGAGTTCTGTACTAGACTTTATTTCTTCAACAAGTATTTGTTGAATACCTACTTAGTGCCAGACTTTCTGCTAGACCCTGGGCATACAGTGTTGAAGACAACCCCTCAGAGATCTTGTGGTCTAGTGGAGAATGCAGACGTTAAACCAGTGTTGATGAGTATTTTGCTGTTATACAAGCAGTAGAGGTTTCATATGAATAGGTCAGGGGTGATTTCCCTAAGAAAGTGGTTTAAGCTGAGACCTGAAGGGTAGGAGTGAGCCACGTGTGAGGACTTGGGTGGGGCCAAGAGGAGGGAAAGGAGTGCACCTGGAAAGGAAATAGCATTTGTGTAGTTTAGAATTGAAAGGTCAGTATGGCTGGAATACAGAGTTAAAGAGGGAGAGTGGTAAGAGATGAGGCAGGGAGGTTATTTACATCCAATGTGGAGGGTCTTATCAGGCAGTTTAAGAAGTTTCGACTTTATTGCTAAGGGTGATCGGAAGACATTGGAGGGTTTTACATAGGAGAGTGTCATGATAAATTTTGATTTTATAAAGGACACTTCTTGGAGAAGAGCAAGAGTGGATACAGGGAGATGTTGAAGCATGATTCAGTGGTGGCCAAAATTGGGATGGTGACCTTGGAAATGGAAAGTAGAAACATTTAAGAAGTGTCTAGGAGAAGAGTGGACAGGACTTGGTGAGGATTAAATGTAGGTGGTGAAGAAGAGGAGGGTTAGAGTAGTAAGTGGAGTTTTATGAAACAGACTCTGGCAGTTATTAGTTAAACTTTTCCCTAATGCAAATTGACTCATCTGTGCTCCGTTTTTATCTGCATCTGAAGTAATTTCCCATTGCATTATTATTAGTGATGGCAGACAGTTGGAAAGGATTGTAATGCTTTGTTGTTTTACTCTCTGGTTCACGTTTTCTTTTGAAGGTCAGAAGGGGGAAAGACTTTGTAAATTAGTCATTTAAAAATAATTATCTGCCACGTTGGTTTTGCCCCTTAAGAGGGTGGCTGCATGTATTCCATGAATTGGATGTACTGTACTTTATTTAAAGTTATTTACATGTTTACATTTACTTTGTTTCCAGGTTTTTACCTCTATTAACAGTGTAGAACAGAGCTAGCGCTTTTATTTCTATCAGGTAGATTAATATTTGTGTGTACTTAAGGAGAGAGATAATAATTAAAGACATGGAAGTAGATGAGAGTCCTCATAGAAAGTGTGTAGTGAGAGAAAAGCCTATGCTTGAGATTGAACGTCTAAAGGATGAATTAGGACTGAAGAGCCTGCAGGGAGACAAGAAGGAGAGGAGGAAAATCTGGAGACTGATCTTTGGAAGCTAAAGGAAGGGCAGGTTTCAGAAGGTGAGAGGAGTCGGTAATGTCAAAAGTTGTTTGAAGAATGTGCAGGATAATGGGTGATAAGTTCCCATTGGATTTAGGAACTTACAGGCCATTTCGGAACTTGGCAGAGCAGTTGTGTGGTGGGAACCACTGTTTAATGGTGTGAGAAGTGAAGCAACCAAATATTAGCTGTCAAGAGAATAGAAGATTGAATTTGGAAGAGGAAATGGGGATGAGCGAGGATTCTTTTTGTTTTATTTATTTCTGTGTCTGGGAAGTTTTTTGTAGTGTTTTTAAAAAGTGATTTTCAAATGTTTAAGTGCTAACGGAGTGAGAGTTTGAAGAGAGAGGAGAGAGTATGAAGTTCTGGAAGAGGCACAGGGAAGAGATACACAGTATGGCTGAAAGATTTAGCCTTAGATAGGGAAGGGACACTCTTCTTTCCTGGTGTTGGGAAATGTAGATAGAGGTGCGTTTCTGGTGTTGGAAACTCAAGTAAGCTTCCTTCTGACAACTCGGTGGAAGGCAAAGTCATCTGGTGAGAATGCAGTGGGAAGTGGGTATCAGAGATTTGAGGACAGGGAAGAGAGGTCTGGATAGTCACAGACTAGAGAATGGGAGAACATGTTGACCAGAGAAACACAGAAGGATGTCTCATGAATTTAGAGTGGCAACCATTTAGCCTGGTGTGTGATTTTTTGCCAGCAGTGTTTCGTAGTCTGAACCCAGACTGTATCATCAACCTGTAGAGGATATATATTCTGACATCTTTGTTGAATGGTTGTATAACACAAAGGAGTGATGTTAAAAAAAATTCAGTGCACTCTAGATTTTATCAGTTTCTCGCACTTGAGTAAAAAGATAAAACCAAAATATACCAAAGGAAGACTTTTTTTAGTTGTGTGTGGTATCTTAAGTAAGAAATGATTAAATGAAAATGTAATTGAGCAAAATCAGTTAGAATACCTAGTTAATTAGATAGATTTAGCTCTAAAAAATATACTTGTTGAGAATATAGAAGTAGAATTAGTAATAATAATACTGGGAACCTCCCAGAGACCCTAAGGTTGATTCAGTAACATTCTTCTCCAGCAAAATGGGTAATTAAGGGTTAATTCCAGGTTAAACCATGTTTCTATTGTGTTTTTCTTTTAGTGTCCTGCTATTAAGAAAGTGTAAATAAACTGATCTGGTTGAATTTTAATCTGGTTGAATTCTCCATGGATATTCTCCGTGCAATGGCTCGTGACCATGAACCATTGCAATGGATTGGTTCTTCTGAAACAGTAGACTAGAAAATTTGGAGAATTATCTAGTAGATAGTTAAATCATTTTTTGACTACTGTCATGTCTTAAGTGCAAGTTGTGGGGGCACTTAAGATTGAAATAATTATCTGGGTCCTGTAACAAATAATCATTGTGGTAACTTTTTTAAAGTAGAACTATAATGTTTCTAATTTACTTTTAAATAACTGTTGGTCAACATTCCAACTTTTCAGTTTTGACTGGAAAGTTCAGGAATTGGTTTACTACAGAGATAATATTTAGATTTAGAAAGTAGGTTTGGTAATCAGAGTAATTTACTAGAGGTAAAAGTACAGAGAGAATTATGGATCAACTTTAGGTAGTAACTTTAATACAGTTAAACTTGACTTCTAAGTTTGTTAGTTAAACGAAGTAAAGACTAAGATTTTATAGCATTATAGAGCTGCCTTGTAAAAAGATGTAGAGGATTTTAGGCAGGTAGTAATGGTCGTTATTATTGTATACTAGTGCTGTTCAAATTAGAGGTAATGGTGAAGTCCCTCATTCCTTTTAAGAGCTGAGTAGCTGTCCACTGTGCCAAACCCATCTGCCACAATCTAAGCTAAATTGAATACCTCACATTTGCATGCTGCTGAAAAATCAGATACTGGAATAAAAATGGATTAGGCGAATTCCTCACCAGCTCTGGGAACACAGTTTCATTGATGGTGATTTAGTCATGCAATCCCAGCATATGATGTGTAGAAAGCACTGGCATTTTTGTTTGGATAAACTGCAGAATTTTTAAGCCAGAGACACTTATCATTAAGATACGTGCAAAGCAGGTTTTAAACTGGGTTTCAGAAGAAACTTTATTTCTCACTTATTCATTATTTTGTACAAAAAAGATACATGTGAAAGGTAAATTATATAAAATTAACACTGAAATATTTTTTCTTCTTTTTAGATCCCTATAAACGAAAATTCCACCAGAGGACATGTTGAAATAGGAGTTACAGATATATTGGATTTGCTGGATGAAATACAAGCAGTTGATTTTTGTAAAGTGGGGAGAAAGCCCAAATTGCCAGAGTACATGTGTAAATCACTGCGTTATTGCTTTAGTCATTGTCTCTATTTAGCAATGACAAGACTGGAAGAAGTTAACAGAGAAGTGAACATGCATTCTTCAGTGCGTTATCTTGGCTATTTAGCCAGATTCAATTTACTGGTTGCTATATGCTTAGGTCTTTATGTAAGGTGGGAAAAAACAGCAAATTCCTTAATTTTGGTAATTTTTATTCTTGGTCTTTTTGTTCTTGGAATTGCCAGCATACTCTATTATTATTTTTCAATGGAAACAGCGAGTTTAAGTCTCTCTAATCTTTGGTTTGGATTCTTGCTTGGCCTCCTGTGTTTTCTTGATAATTCATCCTTTAAAAGTGATGTGAAAGAAGAATCAACCAAATATTTGCTTCTAACTTCCATAGTATTAAGGATATTATGTGCTTTGGTGGAGAGAATTTCTGGTTACGTCCGTCATCGACCCACTTTATTAACCACAGTTGAATTTCTCGAACTTGTTGGATTTGCCATTGCCAGCACAACTATGTTGGTGGAGAAGTCTCTGAGTGTCATTTTACTAGTTGTAGCTTTGGCCATGCTGATTATTGACCTGAGAATGAAGTCTTTCCTAGCTATTCCAAACTTAGTTATTTTTGCAGTCTTGTTGTTTTTCTCCTCATTGGAAATGCCCAAAAATCCAGTTGCTTTTGCATGTTTTTTTATTTGCCTGATAACTGATCCTTTCCTTGACATTTATTTTAGTGGACTTTCAGTGACTGAAAGGTGGAAACCCTTTTTGTACCGCGGAAGAATTTGCAGAAGATTTTCAGTCGTTTTCGCTGGAATGATTGAGCTTACATTTTTTATTCTTTCAGCGTTTAAACTTAGAGACACTCATCTCTGGTATTTTGTAATACCAGGCTTTTCCATTTTTGGAATTTTCTGGATGATTTGCCATATTATTTTTCTTTTAACTCTTTGGGGATTCCATACCAAATTAAATGACTGCCATAAAGTGTATTTTACGCACAGGGTAGATAACAATAGCCTTGATAGAATCATGGCATCCAAAGGGATGCGTCATTTTTGCTTAATTTCAGAGCAGTTAGTTTTTTTTAGTCTTCTTGCAACAGCAATTTTGGGAGCAGTATCCTGGCAGGTAAGCTTATAGTTTGTTTATTATGTCAATGCCTATGATGTGTGGTTAAATGCTTGCTTCAAGAGTTGAAATATTAGAATTGAAAGGTCGAGTTCCCAATTTCAAAAGGAGATTCTTTTTTGGTGCTTATGTAGTTTTATTCATGGAATTGAAGTAATGAATGAATATTGACTGGATAATGTAGTTTGATCTCTGGCAAAGAGGTACCAAAATGTTAGGAATACTCAGCATGTGACATACCTCCTACCTTCTGATTGATTGATCATTAATAAAACACTCATAAAGATCCTTAGAATATTAACATTTGAAGGGTGCTTAGAGTTTGTACTTGAATCCTTTTGTTTTACATATGAGGAAACCAAAAGCTAGAGAAGACATATCCAGAGTCACTGGTACTAGCCAGAACCAGGTTACCTAGCTTCTATCTAGTCTGCTGGTCTCCTCACTACAGCACATTTCTTTTATATAGTCATTTCCCTAAAGATTTTATATAAAAGATGATTAGATATATAATAAAATATCAGATTCCTAATTACAGATCAGAGACTATCCTAAGAAGGAAAAAATGGGTGTTATAATACGTTTGCTGCCCACAATATGTTTTAAAAAAAAAACATCTTTTGTAGACAAAGATATTTAAACTATATGATTGGAGTTTGTATCTACAGTGTTAACAAACCATTCTTCCATTCTTTGAACATTTATTGAATGCAGTGTATGTCAGGTACTGTACTGGGTGCTGAAGATCTAAAGAAGGCACAATCTCTAATGGGAGGGGAAAGAGGCAGGCATGTAAACAATTATTATTACAGTATGACAAGTGATATAATTTGAGTAGATCAGGCTGGGGTGTGGAGCATAAGGGAAGGTCAGTTCTGCTTGGTGCACTTCTCTGCTTTGCACCAGTTAGTTACTGCAGAGGAGCAGGAGGGGAAGGGGAAGGGGGAGGATGTCAGAAACTCTAACAAGAGTTTTCCTTCCTCTTCCTCTCCTCTCTCCTTCCTATTAGCTGCTTTCCCAGCCCTAACTACTTTTTCTTTTCCAAATCGGCCTCTTTCATGCTTGACACCTTTCTAGATCATCAAATCCTCTTAACCAAATATTTTCTAAGTCACCAAATTCTTCTTTTTTTATACCAGTGATCTTCAAATATGATATGTGTATCACTGGAGGTACACAGCTTTCCAAGGAGTATTTCAGCAAAGTTAATTTTAAGAGAATCAATTTCCAGATTTTCTCCTTCCATTCTGCTTTCCTAAAGTTGATTTACTTGAAAATGCCCCTCAATTTAGGTGTGGAGTGGTATCTTATTGTGGTTTTAATTTGCATGTCACTAGTGATGTTGAACATCTTTTAATGGGTGTATTAGCCATTTGGTTATTTTTGTTGTTGAAATATCTATTCAAATTTTTTGCCTGTTCTTAAATTGGGTTGTCTTCTTATGATTGAATTTCAAGGGTTCTTTTTATATTCTGGATATAAGCCCGTTATCAGATATATGATTTGGAAATGTTTTCTCTTAATCTGTGGCTTACCTTTTTAACGATACCTTTTGAAGAGTACAAGTTAATTTTATGAAGTTCAGTTTATCAACTTGTTCTTTTATGGATTGTGCTTTTAGTATCATATTTAAAAAATCTTTGCTCCACCCTAGGTCACAATATGCTTTCTTCTAGTAGTTTTGTTGTTTTAGGTTAAACATTTAGGTTTATGATCCATTTTGAGTTAATTTTTGTTTATGGTATGAGGTAAGATCTATTTATTTTTTTAAATATGGCTTTCTAATTGTTTCAGCACCATTTGTCAAAAAGACTATCCTTTCCACTGTTGAATTGCCTCAGCATCTTTGTCCAAAATCATAAGGCTTTATTTCTGAGCTCTCTTTTTTTGTTCCATTGATCTGTGTGTCTCTTCTTATACCAGTACTATGCTGTCTCACAAGATATCTTTTATTTTCCCTTGAAATTTCTTCTTTGACTTATGTGTTACATTCACGTGTATGTAATGGTGAGGATACGTTCTGAGAAATGCATCGTTAGGTGATTTTGTTGCTGTGTGAACATCATAGGGTTTACTTTCACAAACCTAGATGGCATAGCCTACTACACACCTAGGCTATATGGTACTAATCTTATGGGACGACCGTCGTATATGTGGCCCATTGTTGACCGAAATGTTCTTATGCGGTGCGTGACTGTTTAAAAGTTTGTTGTGTGATATTGTAATATTTAGGGATTTCCCACATTTCTTTCTGTTACTGACTTGTAATTTACTTCCATGTGTTTGGAGAACATAGTTTGTATGATTTTAGTTTTTTATTGAGACTTGTTTTATGGCCTGGCATGTATTTTATTCTGGAGAATACACCATGTTCACTTGAAAAGAATGAGTATTCTGTTGTGGGGCAGAGTGTTCTGTAAATATCACCTAGGTCAAGTTGGTTTGTGGTTTCGTTCATGTATCTATATCCTTGCTAATTTTCTGTCTAATTCTATCAATATTGAGAGAGGGATATTAAAACTATCCATTATAATTGCTAAATTGTGTATTTCTCCTTTCAGTTCTGTCACTTTCTTGCCTTTTGTGTTTTGGAGCTCTGTTCTAGATGTATATACATCTTTAATTTTTATACCTTCTTAATATATTGACCTTTCTGTTATTACAATAAACAGCATAGTTGAGTAGTTACAGCAGAGACCCAGTGGCCCACAAAGCCTGAATTATTAACTTTTTGGCTCTTTACAGAAGGAGTTTGCCAACTCGTGTTCTATACCAGGGCTTCTCAAACGTTAATATGCATAGGAATCAGATGGGGATCTTGTTAAAATTCTGAAGATTGGAATTAACTGATTTGGAAGGAGAGCCTGAAACTGCATTTCTAAGTATCTTAAAGGTGATGTAGAAACTTCTGGTTGGAAGTATACCCATTGAGTGGTAAAGTATTGATTTAGCTATTCAAGACTAACATGAATCTACCTGAGTTTTGTCTGCATTCCCCAAGTAGTTGCTATTGGATAACTGCTGTCTGTGGTGTAGGTATGTATTTAAGGCAATTAAATTTTTTAACTTAATTTTAATCTAACTAATTTCTGTAGAAAGATTTCCCAAATTGTGCTCTGCCCAGTGTTCTGTGAGATGTTAATGAGTATACTCAGAGAAAAAGTGTTCAAAGAAGTACAGAAAGAGAAACATTTCCAAACTTACTTGACCATGAAATCTTTGCGTCTACCTCTCATTATCCCCATTAACCACCCCAACCCAAACACACACACATATACCTATTAACCTCTGTGTGAAGCATAACTTGGGTAACACTCTTCACTGGATTTATACAGGTTCCAACTCTTGATTGATGAAAACATCAGAAAATTATATAGTGAAGGGAAAAAAATTAAGAGCTTGTTAGGCCAGGACTGTTTTTGGCATAATGAAATCATTGTTAATCCAAGTAAATTCTAAGGGCTATCTCAAATTCTTTAAAGTAGATTTTAATTTTTTTATTGAACAATTTTGGCTTAAACATTCCTAAATGATATTGATACTGATTAGATTTTTAATAATATAACTTAAACCCATTTTTCACATTTTTGTGAAAGTAATATTAAAGTGCTAAACTGATTTTTTTCCACTGTCCTAAAATATCCTTAAATGGATTTCCACTGGAAAAACTATTCCACTGATTGGGTTGGAGCAGACTCAATGTGGCAGGCAAAAAATGAGGACCTGAATAAGCCTTTTTTTAAAAAAAAATTATTTTATTGAGGTCACATTGGTTTGTAACATTGAGTAAATTTCAGATGTACATTATTATATTTCAGCTTCTGTTTGGACTGCATTGCGTTCACCACCAAAAGTCTAGTTTCCATCCATCACCATACACTCCCCTCACCCTCTTCCCCTCTGGTAACCACCATCTGTTCTCCTTATCTATGTGTTTGGTTGTTTATCTTCCACATGTGAGTGAAATCATGGGGTATTTGTCTTTCTCTGACTTATTTTGCTTAGCATAATACCCTCAAGGTCCATCCATGTTGTCACAAATGGCATGATTTTGTCTTTTTTTATGGCTGAGTAGTATTCTATTGTATATATACACCAGGTCTTCTTTATTTATTCATCCATTGATGGGCACTTGGGTTGCTTCCAAGTCTTGGCTATTGTGAATAATGTTGCACTGTACATAGGGGTGCATATATCTTTTTGAATTAGTCTTTTCATGTTTTTTGGATGAATACCCAGAAGTGGAATAGCTAGATCATATGGTAGTTCTATTTTTAATTTTTTGAGACATCTCCATACTGTTTTCCATAGTGGCTGCACCAATTTGCATTCCCACCAGCAGTGTATGAGAGTTCCCCTTTCTCCACATCCTCTCCAGTACTTGTTTCCTGTCTTTTTAATATAGCCATTTTGATGGGTGTGAGGTGATATCTCATTGTCGTTTTGATTTGCATTTCCCCAATAATTAGTGATGTTGAACATCTCTTCATGTGCCTGTTGGCCACCTGTTTATCTTCTTTGAAAAAATGTCTGTTCGTATCCTCTGCCCATATTTTGATTGGGTTGTTTGTTGTTAAGTTGTATGAGTTCTTTATATATTTTGGAAATTAACCCCTTGTCAGATATGCAGATATTTTCTCCTAGCTGGTAGATTGTCTTTTTGTTTTGTTAATCATTTCCTTTGCCTTGCAGAAGTTTTTAGTCTGATGTAGTCCTATTTGCTTATTTTTTCTTTTGTTTCCCTTGCCTGAATAGACATGGAATTCAAAAAGATACTGCTTAGACCGATGCCAGAGAGTGTACTGCCTATATATTCTTCTAGGAGTTTTATGGTTTCAGATCCTACATTCAAGTCTTTAATCCATTTTGAGTTAATTTTTGTGTATGGTGTAAGATAATGGTCTACTTTCCTTCTTTTGCATGTAGATGTCCAGTTTTCCCAACACCATTTATTAAGAGACTTTTCTTTCTCCATTGTATGTTCTTGGCTCCCTTGTTGAAAATTAGCTGTCCATAGATGTGTGTTTTTATTTCTGGGCTCTCGATTCTGTTCCATTGATCTGTTGTGTCTGTTTTTGTGCCAGTACCATGCTGTTCTGATTACTATAGCTTTGTAGTATATTTTGAACTCAGGGAATGTGATACCTCCAGCTTTGTTTGTTTTTCTCAGGATTGCTTTGATTATTTGGGGTCTTTTGTTCCATATAAATTTTAGGATTCTTTGTTCTGTTTCTGTGAAGAATGTCATTGGGATTCTGATGGAGAGTGCATTGAATCTGTAGATTGCTTTAGGTAATATGGACATTTTAACTATGTTTATTCTTCCAATCCATGAGCATGGAATATCTTTCCATTTCTTTGTGTCTTCTTCAATTTCTTTCTTACAATAATATAATAGTCTTATAGTTTTCAGTGTATATGTCTTTCACCTCCTTGGTTAAATTTATTCCTAGGTATTTTATTATCTTTGTTGCAATTGTAAGTGGGACTGTATTCCTGATTTCTCTTTCTGCTAGTTTGTTGTTAGTGTATAGAAATGCAACTGATTTTTGTATGTTGACTTTATTGTATTCATTAATTATTTCTAATAGTTTTTTGGTGGATTCTTTACGGTTTTCTATATATAGAGTCATGTCATCTACAAATAGTAACAGTTTCACTTCCTCCTTCCCAATTTGGATGCCTGTTATTTCTTTTTCTTGCCTAATTCTCTGGCTAAAACTTCCAATACTATGTTGAATGAAAGTCACGAGGGTGGGCATCCTTTTCTTGTTTCTGTTCTTAAAGGAATAGCTTTCAGTTTTTCACCATTGAGTATGATGTTGGCTGTGGGTTTGTCACAGATGGCCTTTATTATGTTGAGGTACTTTCCTTCTATACCCATTTTATTGAGAGTTTTTATCATAAATTGATGCTGGATCCTGTCAAATGCTTTCTGTGCATCTGTTGAGATGATCATGTGATTTTTATTCCTTATTTTGTTAATATGGTATATCACATTGATTTGCAGATGTTGAACCATCCCTGAATCCCTGGAATAAATCCCACTTGATCATGGTCTATGATTTTTTAATGTATTGTTTTATTCCATTTGCTAATATTTTGTTGAGAATTTTTGCATCTATGTTCATCAGTGATACTGGCCTGTAATTTTTCTTTTTTCTGTTGTCCTTGTCAGGTTTTGGTATCAGGGTAATGGTGGCCTTGTAAAATGAGTTAGGAAGCATCCCATCCTCTTCAGTTTTTTGGAAGAGTTTGAAAAGGATAAGTATTAAATCTTTGAATGTCTGGTAGCATGCACCAGAGAAGCCGTCTGGTCCTGGACTTTTGGTTTTTGGGAGGTTTTTGACTGCTTTTTCAATCTCTTGTGATTGGTCTATTCAGATTCTCTATTTTCTTCTTGATTGATTTTGGGAAGTTGTATAAATCTAAGAATTTGTCCATTTCTTCTAGGTTATCCAGTTTGTTGGCATATAGCTTTTCATAGCATTCTCTTATAATCCTTTGTATTTCTGTGGTATCCATTGTAATTTCTCCTCTTTCTTTTCTAATTTTGTTTGAGCCTTCTCTCCTTTTTTCTTAGTCTGCCTAAGGGTTTGTCAATTTTATCTTTTCAAAGAACCAACTCTTAGTTTCATTGATCCTTCCTATTGTTTTTTTTAGTCTCTATTTCATTTATTTCTGCTCTGATTTTTATCATCTCTTTCCTTCTACTCTGGATTTTGTTCTTTTTCTAGTTCTTCCAGGTATAGTGTTAGACTGTTTGAGATTTTTCTTATTTCTTAAGGGCCTACCTTGAGGTAGGCCCTTATTGCTATAAACTTCCCTAAAGAAGCCTTTTGAGTAGATCAGTTTAGTCGGCTATAGATAGGATGAATTAAAGTAGAGATAGACTGAAACCAAGAAAGCTAGCTAGGAGTAAGATATAAGGACCTGGACTAAGGTGATAGGGGAAAATTGCTGTGCTAAGGATAAGATTAAGAGAATTATCAAGGAAAAAACTGATAAATCTTGTTGAGAAGTAAAATTTAAAGAGAATTTGAGATAAGTTGATGAATTGTAGAGTTGAATATTCTGACATGGTGGATAGTCTAAAAATGTTGAAAAGATGTTGAGAGACTGAAGGGAGCAGATGGGAATGTAGGATGATGGATTTCATTGAGTTAATGACCTAGTGGACATTTCTAATTAACAAAACATTTTATAGTAGGTTTATTTTTTAAAGTATATTTTTAGGGAGTCAAATGTACTCTCATTTTACTACCAGAGCAGTAAAAGCAAACAAACAAAAACATGAGATTACTCTGCCTCATGGAACATAATTGTAGCTTAGAACTTAATTTCCCAAAATGGACTTAGCCATTTTTCTCTATTTTAAACCTTTTTGCATGTCAGTAGTTTTGGGTTTTGTTAGTTTTACTTAGCTTAATAACAAAATTTTTTTTTGTTAAGGAAAAATTTGCATACAATAATATTCCCCCTTTTTAGTGTACAGTTCTGTGATTTTGACAAACGCATATAGTTGTGTGACCGCCACTACCACAGTCCACACATAGAGCAGTTCCATCACCCCCCAAAATTCCCTCCTGTTCTTTTGTAGTCAGTCCCTCTCCCAACCCCCAGTACTTGGCAACCACTGATGTTTTTTCTGTCTCTAGACATTGTCCTTTTCCAGAATGTCATATATATGAAATTATACGGTATATAGCTGTTTGAGTTTGGCTTCTTTCACTTAGCATAATTCGTGTAAGATTCATCCATGTTGTGTATATTAGTAGTTTATTCCTTTGTATTGCTGAGCAGTATTCCATTGTATGGACGTCTCACAGTTTGCTTATCCATTACTCAATTGAAGGACATTGAAATTATTTAGTTTTTGGTAATTATAAATAAAGCTGCTGTAAACATTCATGAGACAGGGTTTTGTATTAACATAAGGTTTTTTATTTTACGTGGTGTGGGATTGCTGGGTCATGTGATAAACATATGAGTCATACATTTAACTTGATAAGAAACTGCTAAACTGTTTTCCAAAGTGGGTCTGTGATGTTGCATTCTCACCAGCAGCATATGAGAGTTCCAGTTGTTCCACATACCCACCAGTGCTTGGTATTATCTATTTTTTGTTTGTTTTTTAACCATTCAAATAGGTGTGTAGTGGTAACTCATTGTAGTTTTATTTTCTGTTTCCCTAATGATTAACGATGTAAAGTATGTTTTCATGTGCTTACTTGTCACCTGTATGTCTTCTTTGGTGAAGTACCTGTTCAGATCGCTTGGCAATTTTTAAAATTGGGTTGGTTATTTTCTTATTATTGAGTTCTTTATATATTCTACATATAAGTCCTTTTTCAGATATATGACTTGCAAATGTTTTCTCCCAGTGTGTGGCTTGTCTTTTCATTCTTTTATTGTGTTTTTTGAAGAGCAGAAGTTCTTAATTTTGCTATAGTCCAGTTTTCCAGTTTTTTTCTTTTATGAATCATCTTTTAATGTCATATCTAAGAAATCTTTGCCTGACCTCGTTTGAGTAGAATCTTTGGCTGACCCCACATGTATAGCTTCTTTTTTGTTTTTCATTAGTTTTACTGAGTTTAATAACATTTTAGAATGTGTCAGTAGTATCACTCCAAGTCATTTATATTAGAAAGCTGGAATTTTACCATTAATTTGTGTTTTGTTCATAATCTCATTCCAACTTTAAAATGCAACATTACATCTGTTATCTCCTGCAGTTTGTATTATGTTTATTGAATGTGTTATTTGCTTTTCTCTTTTTTACTTTTTTCCTTAAATATAAAGTCAGTAAGAAAGACTTACACAGTACCATAGCATTTGGTGCTAGTTTTATTGCTCGACTATAGGCTTTTCTGAAATTATGATAATTGATAATTCACATAAGGATAAAAAGGAAAGAAAGTGTCCAGATACCCAAAGAAGCATACCCCATGGCTCACTCTTATGTTGAGAGATTCTCTCTGAAATCTTTCACGTGAGATTTGATATGCCTTTCTTTACCAACCATGGTCATTTGCAGATTCCATGGAGGTTTGATGCAACTTTTTGTGGAAACCCTTTTGCTGCAAACCAAAAAAACCACAATCACAGTTGATTTCTCCATAGGGGAAGCAGTGGCAACCACTGGGTATGACAGATGTAACAAGATCAGCCTCACATCAACGAAGGGTTGGAATCCACAGATGCAGCACAGTTTCATTTCTAGCAAGATGGCAGGATCAGCCATATTACTTCGCTTGGCATGGGGGGCAGGGAGTTTTCAAATCTGCTGCCAAAACTAGAAACGTACGTTTCATAATTTTTTGTTTTGTTTCATTTCTGTTCCTAAAGTTTTGAGCTATTTTAGTCTAGATGAGAGGGGGGACACTACCTCTTTTTAACTTGAAGAAGGTATACTTTTAATTTGATGTTTTATCACTTCTGCCAGAACACTATGAAACAGGAGTAGATGCCTTTTTTTCCTAAAACACCAATAACAGTGGTCTGAGTATTGTTTTATTCATGAAGTAAGAACATGATATTTCTTTTTTCCCCCGACTGATTTTCCAGCTTTTAAAAATTTTAATGACTGGAGATAATTTTTTCCATTTTAATAATAATGGCAAGACTTACCATTTATTAACTGTTTTCTGTGTGCTATCCACCATTCTATGTACTTCATGTGTGTTAATTTATTTGATTCTCTATGACACTCTGGGATAGGTACCATTATTATTCCCATTTTATCGATAAGAAACATGCTTGAGAGACTAGGAAACTTGCTTAAGGTTACATAGTTGGTGTGAATCTAGGCGATCCGCCTTCACAGCCTTTACTTTTAACCACTCTACTTAGTTCCATATATTTTTAGAGTTGGAAATAAGCATAGAGGTTATTTAATGTAACCTCTTTATTTTGCCCATGAGGAAGAAGTAAGATTCAGTACAGTACCCAGGTTTGATTCCCGTACCAATGTTGTTTCACTTTTATCAGGATTGTGGTCTAAAAAATTTTTATTTTTGCTCTCTTTTTTGAGGCTACTCAAAAAAAAAATTTTAAATGCATTTGCTAGGCCTTAACTCTACGTAAGATCTCCTGAATAGCGATAGTCATATGATGAAAAAGTAATAGTCATTTGGATTTACTCATAATGATCTCATTTCAATTTAAAAATGCTTCATCAAGATGCTGGTCCCGTGGCGTAGCAGTTAAGTGCATGTGCTCTGCTGCTGGCAGCCCGGGTTTGGATCCTGGGTGCGCACCAACACACCGCTTGTCAGGCCATGCTGTGGCGGCGTCCCACATAAGGTGGAGGAAGATAGGCATGGATGTTAGCTCAGGGCCAGTCTTCCTCAGCAAAAAGAGGAGGATTGGCATGGATGTTAGCTCAGGGCTGATCTTCCTCACAACAACAACAAAAAAATGCTTCATTGCAAAATTACAGCTACCATTTTTTGTGCTAGACATAGTTCACACATTTCTAATCTATAGAATAAGCTCATAAAATATTATCCGCCTTTTATAGATTCAGACTCAAAGGTTAATTAATTTATTCACATACACACAGATGGTAAGTGACTGAGCTAAGAATGAACCAAAGTCGGCCTTCAAGCTTGAGTCCTTTCCACTACACCCTATTGCCTGTAGTAGACATAAAGAAATCACTTGACTTTAAAACTGTAGCTTTTCTGAGCCAGCCCTGATGGCCTAGTGGTTCAAGTTCAGCACTCTGACCACTCCGGCTGCCCAGGTTTGTTTCCAGGTCTCGGAACCACACCACCCATCTGTCAGTTGCCATGCTATGGTGGTGGCTCACAGAAGAACTAGAAGGACTTGCAACTAGAATATACAACTGTGTACTGGGGCTTTGGGGATGGGGCAAAAAAAAGAGGAAGATTGGCAACAGATGTTAGCTCAGGGCGAATCTTTCCCTGCAAAAAAAAACAAAAAAACTGTATCTTTCCTAATGGTCTTAAGTTTCCTGAACTAAGCAAAGTTTTGGAAGTTGCCTGTGGTTTCTTAAATCTGGATTTCTCACATCAAAGAGCATAATACTTCCATTTATATGTTGCTCTGTAACATACATTTATATATTCCGTTTCTTAGTTGGGCTTCATTTCTTTAGACTTCTATGTATAATATTTCCCAAATCTGGCTTACTTGAGGAGACTATACAAAAATACTTCTAAACAAACAATAATTATATCTCTTAATTAAATGCCAGATTTTTTTTAAATGAAATTCTGACATTGGTATCTGTATGTTGCATAACGAGATTTTTTTCTTATTACCTGAGAAATTTTAGAATATGAAAGTATTGAATATTTTGTCTATGACTTGAAAGCCCAGCTGAATAGAGAACTAATAGCTAGTAAGTATGCCAAGGGTATTACTTATAGTTGTTTATTGGTCTGCTGTTATGTTCAGTTTATATCTGCTTTGAAATTTGAATCATGTCTTAAAGTTTGATAGTGAGCTTAGGAAGATTTCTAGAAGCAAAGTAAGAAAAGTACCTACGCTTACTGGTTTTGATCAAGTTGATCTTATTTGTTACAGGGAGTTGTTTAAAGTGGAAGGAGTGCTCCAAAGTGACAAATGACTTTTAGGTTGAAGCTATAGAATAAAGGTTTGCATGCCAATAAAATTGAAGCTTTTTGAAAGTGGCAAGTCGATAAAACATTCTAAATTTATTTTGGCTCCCCCTGGACATATTTGCCATCTCTTCAGTTAAGATTGTGAATTTTTTGTATTGCCAAACTGTTCACTTTTATTTGTGTGTGTTATCTTGATAGTATATTTAATATTGTTTTCTAAGCTTGCTTACTCAAAATAACCTAATAGGAGTATTTAATGATTTTTTCCAGATGAATTAGCTTTTTAAAAATTAATGGCAACATAAAATTCTCAATTTTTTACTAACATTATAAAAAACAAGTAATAACAGATCATCTGTTGCCTATGAATTATGATCAGTAAACCTCTGAATATCTGCTTATTTAGTCCTATTGTATTAAATATCATCAGTGTTGTATACCTGATATGAGGATATTGAATAACATCACTATCAATTAACATTTTAATTGAAATTTTAAATTATTTAATTAGGCTTCTCACTTGCCATCTACAAATTGGCGATTGAACTTTATCATTTGTGTAGTTCACTGCTAAATTATAAACTGTTTAGTATTTTTTTTCTATTGGTAGAAATGATATTTTAACTGCGCAATAAAAACCTTAGTCATAGTAGCTTTATATAATTCTTTAATGTAATGTAGAAGTAGTCAGTAATATTTGGTATTCTATACACATGAATATTTAAAGGCCAGTCTTGACATTTGAGATATTAAATAAATAGGGCCAACCTTCAAATAAATATTTCTAGGCCTGCTTTCAGGAATGGAAATTTTCATTTTCTTTTCTGTAGGAAATAGGAAAAATTGGTAGATAGAAAATTAGTAAGCAGTCTTAACTAAAGAAAAATAGTTTGACTAAACAAAATGAAAAGTGAACTTTTTTGATGGTACAACATTCTAGTCTTTTACCATTTACACGTCAAAATTTGACTCCCCATTCTCAGTAGAATATCAAGTTCCTTAATGTTTATTTATGAATTTTTTAATATGTATATGTATATAAATTTTTTTTCCCTCTATGTCATAAAATTTCCTGGTAACTCTTGGTACAGAAAGTTTATTTACTCACCTGAACTTCTCATTCTTCTAAAAACCATCCATTTAGGATTAACGTGCAGGGATTTTTCTTTTTTAAAGAGGATGCTATTGCCTTGTAATTCTATTTTTTAAAATACCTATAATTATGTCTGTATAGCAAAATAAATAAATAAACAGGCCTGTAAGATTATTGAGTAGACCAGTTTTATTCGGCCAGAACATTTTTTTTTAACGTATGCCTTTAGGTAGCAATGCTGCACCTTCCTTTAGAATCCTTACCACTACTTATTACTTCTATAGCTGCTTCACTTATCTGCTTTTCTGGCCCCTGAAGGCATTTGAGTTTGTGACCCTTGCTATAAATTATAACATAGTGAATTATTTTCATTCCTGTATTGCCGTCTTGATCAGAAAAGTGCTAGTTATGTAAAGTTAAAGGTAGAAATAATAAAGTTGTCATATATTGATCATGGTATTTAATAATTCTTTTAGTAATTCTTTTATATGAATGGCTGACATAATTTGAAAGTAATCCTTTTGTGTGAATAGGGGTTTAATTGATTAAAGCATTATCTATTTTAAAGGAGCAACATATTCAATAGAAGTATAGAAAATGAAAAGAAAGTAATGAAATTATCAGTATTTGTAGGCAAGATGATTATCCAGCAAACCTAAGAGTTAACCAAAAAACCAATTGAAAATGCTGTAACAATAGTTGTGAGAATTATTCTGCATCTTTAAAATTGTAAACTATATCTAAAGGTTGATAAAAGGTTGATTTTGCTCACTGATACAGTTATCATTAACCCAACCAGTATAAAAACTGTAAAGTCTCTTGGACTTCTATGACATAAGTTGTATAAGAAGAAATAAAAGGTGTTTATAGTGGAATTATATTTTTTAATACCATTTAGGTAGCAAGTGGTATGTAAATATACAAAAAAATCAGTATCCTGGACATCAATAATCAGAAAATGTAATGGAAATTATTCTATTTATAGAAATGATTCTATTCATAGAACAACAGAAACATAAAATGTCTAGAAATAAAGTTTAAAAGAAACTTATGGAATTTTTATAAAGAAATACTATAAAACTGGGGCTGGCCCGGTGACATAGTGGTTAAGTTCACACACTCTGCTTCGGTGGCCCGGGGTTTGCAGGTTGGGATCCCAGATGCGGACTGACACACTACTCTGCAAGCCATGCTGTGGCGGCATCCCATATACAAAATGGAGGAAGATGGGCACAGATATTAGCTCAGACCTAATCTTCCTCAGCAAAAAGAGGAGGATTGGCAGTGGATGTTAGCTCAGAGCCAGTCTTCCTCACAAAAAAAAAAGAAAAAGAGAAGAAATACTATAAAACTCTTCTGAAGGTTATAAAAGAAGACTTGAATAAATTGAAAAACATACCATACCTCTGGGATAGGAAGACTCAACACTGTGCCCTGTGACCATTTGTTAGTATAGAGGAAATAGTTTTCAAATGTGCACTTTTGGTGCTGAAAGAGGAGCAAAAATTAAAGTCCAGAGCTTCAGAAGTGGGATCTCCAGTAAATTACCTCCCATTTTAAGATGACACGTTGAAGGAAAAGGATGGAGTCACGTATATTAAACTCCTCTCGTAAACTTGCATGCTGACCTTGTGTTCTATTAGTGATCCAACTTAGATTAAGTGGTCAAACCTGGATTAAGGTATGTAGACTAGTAATGCCCCAATTCCCTGGAAGAAATAAACAAAAATCCTCTTAGAGAAAGTATCACCCTACGCCTGAAATTAGTTATATAATATATATATATATGTTTACATAGTGTTCTGCTGATAAATATAACCGGATACACACACATGCACGCACACACATGTACAGACAGCATCAAGAACAAGAAGCAGCAGGACCAACAGAGGGAGACAGTCCAAAAAGTCTGGGGATAACCATCAGGCTTAACTAAATCAAAAAAATAAAAGCAGAGATAGTGCATAATGGTAGGAAGTTGGAAATTATAAAAAAGTGACAAGCCAGATTTGAAAAAGAACTGAAGTTTTCGAATCAGAAAATAAAATACCTGAAATTAATGATGTGCAAGCTTAACAGATTAGACAAAGCTGAAGTGAGCATTAGAGAACTGGAGGATATAGTTCAGAAGAAGCTATGCAAGAAGGAGCACAGAAGGAAAAAATAGGGAAAATACAGAAGAAAAGGGTAAGACTCAAAGGGGATATAGTGAGAAGATCTCATCTATGTTTTATTGGAGTCCCAGAAAAAAGGAAATAAACGCCAAAGGAAATATTTGAAAGGGTAGACAGACTAATGGAACAGAAGAGAGTACAAAAATGGATCCCAGAATACTTGCTTTATGACAAAGATGGTACTGTAATGTGGAATGTTTGAAACTTTCAGTAATAGGTAATTGGACAATTGGGTGTTCATATAGAAAAAATGAAATTGGATCATTATCATAAACAAAAATCAATGTCATTTGGATTATAGACCTAAATGTAAAGGGCAAAACAATAAAGCCTTTAGAGGATAGTGTAAAATATCTTCTTGACCTTTGTGTGGATGAAGATTTCTTTAATAAGACATGAAATGACTGCAGTTAAGAACTTAGATTAAGCAAAAAAACAGCATTAAGGGAGTCACAGAGGAGGAAACATATTTGCAGTACAACGGACAAAAGACTTATCTGAAATATATGGAGAGCAAAACAAAGCTGTAAATCAATAATAACAGGGCAGCCCCGTGGAAAAGTGAGCAGAATATCTAATACTTCCCCCAAGTTGAAACCCAAATGATCAAAGGTATTTAACATAATTAATAGAGAACTCAATACTTTGGTTTTGTTTATCATAGTTAATTAAAAGGAATCTAGATAGCAGTGACAGAATCAGCTAGTTTTTTTTTAATACATATGCTAGCATGCCATTTGGACTTTACAAATGGTTTAGAGTTATGTTAATAGGCTTACAATATATTAAAAAGTTTACAGAACATTATATTATCATCCCATTTTGGTAAAAAAACATATATTTGTGAATATATATTGCATGAAATCTGGAAATATTTCAAAAAATTAGTAACTGTATGGATGATGGTACTTGGAATGATTTTGTTCACATCTTTTTTACTTGTGTTTTCTAATGTTTCTAAATTGAGCATGTACTGTATTATTTATATAATTGATAACATAGAATGTACCAAAAATAGGGCATTATATCCATTTTTCATTGTGGGAGTCAATTGCTATTTTTTATTTAAATTCTGATCAAATGAACCTCTTAGTGTTAGAAAAATGTGTGTTCATGCACATAGGCACATGACTGTGTAGTATGTGCGGTAGCAACACAGAAAGAATGTAGCATAGTATCAGTATTGTGAAGGTATAGATCAGGACTGAGTGACTATCTTCCCTCCATTTTCTTTTCACTTAAATAGGTCCTTTAATTGTTTTCTGGGTTTTTTTAATCGCAGTTACTACCTAATCTTGCCTACTTCTTTTAATATTTTTTTCCTCCCTTTTTCCTTCCATTCTGCTTTTAGGATGCTTAAATGTCTTTTTTTTTTTTTTTCTTTTTTACAGCTTTGAATTTAGTCTACAGAGTCTGG